>NC_060155.1:25993480-25999768 GCF_021292245.1 Micropterus dolomieu
CCCAACCCTCTCCTGGAGGCACACTAGTCCTGCATGTTTTGGATCTCTCCCTGCTCTCACACAGCTGATTTAACAGCTTTAGCAGTTCATAACGAGATGATCATTTGAATCAGCTGTGTGGGAGCAGGGAGAGATCCAAAACATGCAGGACTAGTGTGCCTCCAGGAGAGGGTTGGGAAACACTGCTTTTAAAGGAATTGTGCTGTAAAGCACTGTCTACCTTGTATCTTACTAGTTTTAGGAATCTTCTATCTAACCAAGACTAAGACATTTCTTAGACACGACACCCAGTATTTCATTTGATGTGGTTCTCAAGAATGAACACTGTTAATTAATACAATAAAACTTTATATCTGTGAAATATCTGTGAAAATGACTAATAGTGAGCTGAAGTTTTTTAATCACAGTTTTTTTGTGCCAATGAAACCAGTGTTTAATTGTTGGGCATTTTAGAAATATTAACTGATAATTATTAAGTTATTAAAGAACACCCACCTTGTCAGCAGTGTTTGTTTCTGAATGTCCTTGTCCTGCTTCTCCAAACTCACTGATTGCTGACTCCAAATATATAATGATGCTTATGCGTGTGGGAGATGCTCTGTCTGTGATGCTCACGTGTCACACTGCTGCAGAACAGTGGGTTTCTTTGCATGATGCAACACAAACAGGATTTCGTGTATGTCTATACAGGTAATTACAGCATGGAAATTTTTGACAGAGTACTGGCATATTTCAGCAGCTATCCTTCATTTGAAGGATATCATTAGAAGCATTAGTAAAGCTTTCCATAGCTTTTGCATTGAAAGTTAAGAATTTAAATGACTCATGACGCTAAGATATATCCATACCTATCATTTATTTTATTTGTCCATTAGGTTTGACATGATTCAAATAACCTGCAAAAAAACACAGGTGTTTATTCAATTGGATTAGTCTCATGCAGACTCTGGGTACATGGTACATAGAGCAGTTCTGTGGCAAAATAATTTTTATTTGCTACATAATGACCTTCAATGGAAATATTTTTAGCATGTGTGACCCCAGCCATCATTATTAGTAGAGCAGTGTCATGTTTAATCAGTTAAAAGAGTCACACATAACAGTATAAGCACAGAGTTTTAGTTTAGTATTCAGTCATAAACCAAAGTATTGTGAATTTATATCTTGACCTGATGACAGCACTAGATAAAAGTTAAGCGATCACCAAATTTATTACATGGCATCCTGAGGAGAACCTGGATGCCAGATGTCATGGCCGGACTGGGTCAAAAATTCAGCAGTGGCACCGTAGCTACACCAGCCCAAACTGCTATGCATCCCCGCCCACGGACATATGCATTTACTACATACGTATGTGTACACATGGTGAAATAATATAAGCAGTATCATAAAAAAAAGTCTGTCAATCTGAGTATATATTGCAGAGTCTGTGCTGTTTGTCTTCTGTACTGATTCTAGAAACATCCTTGTTAATTAACACAATATAGGATGTAAACATTGCAGCAAAATGTTTCTCACCAACAGTGAAAATTTGGAATACACAAGTACAAACAAGTAGCCTAATAACACCAGCACAAAAAGCAATAGAATATACCTAGTAAAAACTATAAATAGTAGCAGTAGTAATAGTTTTAATAATAGGTAATAGGTTTACTGACCAAAGGCTCGATGCAGTCTGATGATTTTGACTAAATTTGCCAACCGACAGACCAACATTGCTAGCATGGCTTTTGAACGTAGGAGGTGATGGCTGATATCTCTTTTTTGGCAATTCTTATTATTTGGGAAATACTCACACAGATACATGAATACAGACGGTGCATTTTACATGTTTTTTTTCTTTGTTTAAAGTTAAGACAAAATTAAAGGAGAAAAAGAAAAACATAAATCCAATATATTATCCATCCATCCACCGATTATTCTGCGTATAGGGTCACGGGGGCAATATATTATATTAAAGGTAAATACAAAATCAAAACATTGAATTCAACCGCAAACTGACTACTGACTGAACATAACCTTAAAATATTTTCCATTGCTTAGAATGAAATTAAAACTTTAGTCAAGTGTTATCTTGGCGAATAGGTGGATATTTAATTTATTGATGGACACTTTAAAAGGACACATCACATGGATATGGATCATAATTTTTTTCTGGTTTTGGCCCTTTCTGTAGTGCTAGAGATGTCTGTGTTCTCTTGAGTACAATGGTAAATAAATAGTTGGTCTTTTTCTTGGAACAGCAAAAGACTTTTATTGTTTACTTGTTTTTGAAGGCAGTGCAATTCATGAAAAACATCTGCCATTAAAAGTTAAGATGTATAACATTTAACATAACATAAATCACAATCATTTAAAAATAACAGAGAGCATAAAAACATTTAATTGGATTTTCCTAAACCTGATGCATCAGACATTTTGTCACGATCCTGTCCTGACTCAGCCACTACATTGTAAGTGAGCTCGCCTTTTGTTCGTTGATATTAAATCCTTTGAACCGTTCCTGCCTATTTCCCGTGTCTGCATTTGGGTCCACCAACCAGCCTCACCACACACCCCTGACACATTTCTGCAAGTAGATGTAGAAATAAAATCTTTCCGCTTTCTCTCTGTTCACGTCCATAAAATCACTTTCTCTGTAAATTCTCTGAATGAGTACGTCTTCCTCAGCTGACAGTACAAAATCACACCAATTCATTCCAGTAATTAGCATATGCCCCTGTACTCAGTAGCAACTATGTATTTGTTGTAGCTCCAATTTGCTCGATTTCATTTGGAGATATGGGCAGTCAACGAAGCTTTTAACATTTGGGCACTTCATCCCAATCAGCCAAAACTGTCACGGCTCTAAGGGTTCAAAGATTAACCCGTCTGGAGCCAAAGAGCATTGTGGTGTATCACAAATTTCAATTCAATTTTATTTATATAGCGCCAAATCACAACAGTTTTTCATAAAAGAGCAGGTCTAGACCGTACTCTATGATGCTATTTACAGAAGCCCAACAATTCCCACTAAGAGCAAGCACTAGGCGACAGAGGCAAGGAAAAACTTAAGAGGCAGAAACCTCGAGCAGAACCGTGGCTCAGGGTGGGCGG
This sequence comes from Micropterus dolomieu, assembly GCF_021292245.1. Taxonomy (NCBI): domain Eukaryota; kingdom Metazoa; phylum Chordata; class Actinopteri; order Centrarchiformes; family Centrarchidae; genus Micropterus; species Micropterus dolomieu. The sequence goes on from NC_060155.1 coordinate 25,996,577, forward strand.
CCATCTGCCTCGACCGGTTGGGGGTGAAGGGGGGGGGAGAGAGAGAGAGAGATTTTCACAGGGGTACTAGTTGACTCTTATGGCAATATTCCCAAATAGCATCTGCCTCTAATTCGAGCAGCCTCTTCATAGCCGCTGCCTGACGGATGCCTTAGAGAATCCAGTTATCCAGACCTTCCTTAAATGCATATGTAGTGTTTTGGTGCATAGCTCCTTAGTACTGATCCATTTCACTTGGCTGCTGTCTCTGTTTTTGCTACAGTATGGACCATCTTTTTAATATTCACACACTCGACATTGAAATAAAGCATTGATTTCTACATGGCAGCCACTTGTTGTGGTTCGGTTTTGTGAAAACTCTGCTTATTGAAGGATCTTTTTTACGTGTAAATGGGTAGCTTTGGGGCTTTCCAGATTAATTAATATTGACAAGCAGAATTGATGTTTCTGAAAACACCAATTCACACCTGCACTTCTAACCCCTAAATCCACAGCACAGGAAATGCAAAAACCAAGCTTCACTGCCAGCCCTAACTATTTATTCATTCATTTATCCAGATCCCAATTAGCTGCCACTAAAGTAGCAGCTACTCTTCCTGGGGTCCTCATACAACAAACATAACATACAAAATATCCTTAAAATAAAACAATGCACAATATATACATAAAACATAACATTCAAATTCTAAATAAATCTAAAAACCTTACACTTCTCATGAAAGTATCACTATATCTATACACATTCCAGCAATCTGTCAAGCAAAAAGCTTCACAACACATCCACACAACAACAAACCATTTACCAAGGCTAAAGTCTTTTAAAACTGGCCTTAGTGGGGGCTTCAACAATGAAATTTGATAATTATTCAAGATTGTGCTACACACTACAGATCTGCACACCACGTCAGTCTGGATTTTTCCATAACTAGAGAACCCTTAGTATATTGCCGAGTAGTATAAGTCTATTGGTGTCTCATACTTTATTTGTGATAACAGGCCATTTGTTTGTTTTCTAGAACAACTACTCATAAAGAAATTCAAATGCCAACCTCTCGTCTACTCTAAGCCATGAGAATCTGGCATGCACACTGTCCGTACTCAGCATCACACCTTATGGACAGGTCAGTGTGTGTCTTGCAGCTTGTTTGTAGGTCAAACAGGTCTTTTTTGGCTGCACCTGACCAGACAGGTGAACAGTAATCAAGGTAGGATAAAACTAATGCCTGTGTCATCAGCATTCTAGTGGCGGGGGTAAGAAAAGGGAAACATCGTCTAATGCTTGATATACATTTACACATTTTATATTATTAATAAATGTATTAATAATGTTTCTCCCGTGTTAACTGTCCTTTGTGGGAGGAAAAACCCTCAGACTGGGATCTTACTCTCACACTGTGAATTCCTCAATGTACCTTGTAACTCAACAAAATGTTGTCCTTTCACTGTAAGTAGTATTCTTTTCAATGAGACACCAATTCGAGAAAAGCTCAAATTAACTCAAGATCAGTGATACTTTCAAGCAAATTAAACAAACGCAAAGACGTGTATCCGAGCTGGTCCCGGGGGGGGGAGCCACGTCCACAACCACACATAAACAATAGTGTATTCATAGTATCCTAAAACATTTCTAAAGAAATAAGACTGAAATGTGACATTGATCCACAAGACATCATCTTGATATTAGCAAAACATTGTATATGCATAAAACAATCACACAGTTGGTTAACATCAACACATGCACTCCAAGTTCGTGTGCTGTTTTACATGATGACCTTAACAGCTTTTAGAGTTGCAGTCCACTTGCCAAGGCCGATTGTATTCATGTGTCTAGTCTTGTATTTAATCAGGCCTGAGTGCAGGTTCTAGGAAAAATGTATTAAAATCCACAAAGGCCCCATTGTCCCTCGATCTGATATGCAATTAATGCCTCCGATATGGCTTGGAAGCAACACTGTCTGATTGGCTGGCAGAATGTGTAGTGTGTGTCTTTGTCACGATTCCACAAGCGCGGAAGTGACAGCCTGAATTTGATGTGTTATTTTGAGTTTGTTTTGCCTTTTAAGTGAGTGAGCGGTGCTTGGTGGGATTTTGTTTGGGTCTGTCTGTTTGTGTTCACTGGCTTTCTCTCCCTCTCCCTCAGGGCGGAGTTGTAAGCTGTTCCTCTGGTGGTGCGGGCGATCTTCTCAGCTGCAGCCAATCTGTGGTTGCCACACCTGTCTCCTGTGTCCATCACTGCAGCCTCTCAAACCCTGACTTCACATCTGTTACCTGCTGGATTATAAAGTAATGTTTATAGATGGCACCTCGTCTACCCAATGTCTTGCTTGTAGCCTGTTTTCTGTAATGTTAAACATTATCCTAAAAACAGTTTAATAAACATCTTAAAAATGATTCTAATTTACTATCCTCGCAATGAGTTGCAGGTTTTTCAAAACTTGACAGCTAACAGCATAAATTCCACCATTAAACTAAATAAAGATTTACCACACATTTACACAGGCCAGATTGTTTTGATAGTAGAAAAAAAAATAAAAAATAGATATTCAAAAGAGACTCTGGCTTGCTTGACACACCTCTGAAAAAGCCGTCAGTAAACGTGATTGGATTCCCCTGAAGTTTCTCAGGGAAATTAAAATAAACGTCCATAGGTTTATGAATGCGGATTAAATGCCAGAACGCACACACTGCAGCACATACTTTATTATGAGCATGTGTCCTTTTAATGAATTTGTATAATAAGGGAGAAAAGAAATGCTAGCAGTATTTTAGGATCAATCACACAACTCTCCCAACGGGAATCCTGCATAGTACCAACTGAGTTAAACATGCACATGAGTATCCAAGGACATGAAATAATTTTACCATGTAATGACTTGAAAAAAATGTGGCTCGATACCAGACTTATTTGCCGACCCTGGCAGTATGCCCTATGGTACTATACCATAGATTTACTACACAGTACATGTTCTATGGTACTATACCCCAGATTTACCACACATTTACTACACAGTACATGTTCTATGGTACTATACCCTAGATTTACCACACATTTACTACACAGTACATGTTCTATGGTACTATACCCTAGATTTACCACACATTTACTACACAGTACATGTTCTATGGTACTATACCCTAGATTTACTACACAGTACATGTTCTATGGTACTATACCCTAGATTTACTACACAG
>NC_060155.1:25999788-26026469 GCF_021292245.1 Micropterus dolomieu
AGTACCAACTGAGTTAAACATGCACATGAGTATCCAAGGACATGAAATAATTTTACCATGTAATGACTTGAAAAAAATGTGGCTCGATACCAGACTTACTTGCCGACCCTGGCAGTATGCCCTATGGTACTATACAATAGATTTACTACACAGTACATGTTCTATGGTACTATACCCTAGATTTACCACACATTTACTACACAGTACATGTTCTATGGTACTATACCCTAGATTTACTACACAGTACATGTTCTATGGTACTATACCCTAGATTTACTACACAGTACATATTCTATGTGGTATAGTACCGCGACAAAGGATCAGAAGAAGAAGACAAAAACAAAAAAAATGCTAGAGTAAAGCAAATTCAATATACTGCATCATCAGTACATAAGAAATTTGCCAAACACATAATTAGCATTTGTATTCTTAAAGTCAGTACGCCCATTTCTTCTTGTGAATATGGAATTTCCAAAATATTAAAACTAACTTTAGACATAATTAATAGGCATCTTATTCATACTCATTACTTTACAACCACAAAACATATTACATAATAAAATACATACATAATTTATTATAATAATAATAAAACTTGGCATACACATGTTTGCCAAGTTTTCCTTCTTATATAATAGTGGACATCAAATCAAAATATTTTGCTATATAAATACAGTGAAAAACAAATGACAGATTGTTTATTGTAATTCACAGGAAGTGCAAGAAAACTCAAAATTTATTCTAAATCATAATCCCTTCTGAGTCTACAGAAGTGTCCAACGTCATTAACGTTCTAACATCAGGCCAGAGCCAAACTTTTAGGAGTTCACCGAGGCAAGTGAGATGAATTTGAAAGTAAAAAGGCAAAATTAATTAATTAACATAATTTACAAATTTGAGATAACGCAGCTTTCTTCAGAGCGCTATGATATAATATTTTTGTGTACTTTTATTTTACAACCGTGCTCTGGGATGTGGAGGCAGGCCAGTTAACGTTGCGTTACTGTTATGCCTTTAACTAACGTTAGCTAAAAAGTAACGTATACAAGTGACTGAAACCTTTTCCAGACAGTCATCAACAGTTATTTTTTAAACTCTGGGATTGCTCCTTGTTAATTGCACTTTAGTCTGGTAAGTAAAAAAGTTTATCAAATTTCAGCTATCTGAAGTATCATAATCTATAAAACTGTAACAAAAGCTCAAATGGTTGACAAATTAGAATATAACCAATACACAAGTAAGACACAACTGGAAGAAATAAAAATTGCACAGTCGTTGTACTAACCACTCCCGGCTACGCTAGCTATCAATGTTCAAATCCTACCTGGTGTTCAGTTTTTTTTCTTTTTAAAAAACAAAAGCATGTAAATTCTCAGACAAATTGTGTCAAAGGCGACAGTTTACAAATTAAGATTACAGCAGGAGAAGGCAACAGCAATCCTCTGTCCACCTGGTTTTCTTGGCCTCCTGGAAATCCCGTTTTACGCCTACTGCTTCTAATTGACCAGCAGGAGGCACTGCAGTACACTAATTAACAGTGAACCTTTGCTCAATAGAGGCCAGTAAACCTAGTATTTAGTTGTCATTAAGCTAGGCATAGAGAATATAAATCACTTTAAAAGCCTTAACCACCACCTGACAGTAAAAAAAAATGTAATATTGCATAATGCTGTAGTAAACGTCCTGGTACCCAGCATGAAATTTCCTAAAGGTTTTTTTTCTTTTTTTTAAATTTATTTATTTATTTATTTATTTATTACAGGGACAGTGCATATTCATAAACATTTCTGTCAATATGCCAGAATTAGCCTAAAGGCTATTTTTCATCTGCAGTCCCTAGACAGATGGTAAGAGTCACCCTAAAAAAGATTACATAGCACTAAAAAATTAAGATACATTTAGTAAAATATCTATTATATTAGAATATACAATCTAAACACATCAAAACAACAATCGGACAAACATCACGTAAAAACATGACACACACATAAGGAAAAAAAAATCAACAGTGTGCGTCAAGAGCATGTGTAGTAATAGGTTAATGTTGACAGCTCTGATTATCAATAAGCCATTTCCTTAACTGAATCTTAAATGAACTATACGTGTTTATATTTCTGATAGTTATGGGGGTGAGGTTCCACTCAGCAGCAGCTAGAACAGAAAAAGCAGTATGACCAAATACACTTTTCCTAAAGGGAGCTGCACCTCTGGTCCTGCAGGAATCAGCTGTTCGGGTATTGACAAACTGTTGGAGGGGAGGGGAAGATAAACCATGAATAATTTTATAAATAAGACATAGATTTGAGTATTTAACCATATTATCCCAACTGAGCAATCTATAATTTTGTTTTGCATATCAGCATCTTTTATTAAAACTGCCAAAAATTAAGGACTCAACTGTGTCCTCATTTTTGATAAAGCAAACAGTGTTGAACAACTTTAACAACAACAACAAAAACACTCATAATGTGACTGTTGTTGTAGGTGCAGATAATGTACTGCACTGCACTTTACTCATTGTTAGAACAGAAACATGACTTTTTTCCTGACCTGAGTAGATACAGTAAGGGTGACACCAAACTGCAGGGCAGATTAAAGAATCTTATAGATGTCATCACCACACATTTAACATTGTAGCTCAGCAGTGCAGAGCTGTCCAGAGTAGCAGAAACAAAAAGCCCAACAAACCACAACCACAGCACTCCAGTTATGGCTGCGATGGTGTGGAAAGCTCTCTGCTTTGTTTGGTCCACCCGCTCCATTTCCCTGCCTCCTTCCCCTGGCCCTGGACGAATTAAAACATAGAGTACAAAAATGCTACAAAAGGATACAACCATTATCGAGAACACCAATAGACAGAACAGTGGGATGATGGGGTACTCAGGCAGGTGCATAACTGTTACACCCAATGATCCAAAGCACAGCAGCCAAACACACCCAATGCTGATGTTTCTGATCCTGACCCCACGCACATTTCTTAGCCCCAGGTAGGTGACGGGGTGAACAACAGCCAGGTATCGGTCCACACAGGTCAGGATGTGAAAGAGGGTTTCTCCACAGAAAACAAAAAATGTAGCACAGATTGACACTTTTACTATCTCTGGGAGATTAGCATATGTGCCTAAAATGTAGCAGATGGACCTAAACAGCCAGATCAGCTCCATGGCAGCCATGTGGTAGGTGAAGATGTCAGATTGGCTTGTTGTTTTAAAGGAGTGCTGTTGCCGCCATCGTTGGAGACCCAGGTAGAGGACGAGGGTGCAGACAGGCAGGTTGAGGATGGTTCTTATGACAGTGATGGCCATGGTGATATTACTGCCAACTCTGGAGTCAGAACAATAGTAAAATAGAACATAGCTGGAGTTGGAGGTAGAAGAGGAGTTTATTGACATATCTAGGGGAATAAAGGAGGCAGGAGGTGTAGAAAAAGAGAATGGGAAAAGAGAAGGATTGAGACTCAGTTAGGATAAGTTAAAGTTCATCTTTTAAAGCACCGTATACCTTCTGTACACTTACCACACCTGGAGAGACATGACTCATTAATAGATTTAGTAACATCAGCCATCTAACCAACACACTTTCTTTCTTTGACAAGCTACCCAGGATTTCATTTTATGTGCTTGTCTTTAGAGTGAGGAAAAAAATACTATCCATAAAATATCACTGAAAATGATTAAAAGTGATCTGAAGTTTATTACTCACAGTTTGTTTGTGCAGAGGATACCAGTGTTAGGAAAAAAAGACCAACTTCAGTAGTCTGGCATTTTAGAAATATTAACTGGTAGTCAATAAGTCAATAAGGAACACCCACCTTGTCAGCAGTGATTGTTGAATCTGAACGTCCTTGTCCTGCTTCTCCAAACTCACTGACTAGTGACTCTAAATACTGATGCTTATGCATGTACGAGATGCTCATGTGTCACAATGCTACAGAACTTTTTTTCATGATGCGACACAAAAGTAGGATTTCATGTAAATCTATAGTGTTAATTTCAGCATTCAAATTTTTATTTTATTTTCTCATAGAGTTCTGACATTTCAGCAGATCTTTCATTATAAGGATAGCATTAAAAGAAGCATTAGAAAAGTTTTCCATAGCTTTTGCATCAAGGGGTTAAGAATTTGAATGACTCGTGATGTTAAGATATGTCCATACCTATCATTTATGTTATTGTCCATTAGGTTTGACAAGATTCAAATGACCTGCAAACAAACACAGATGTTTATTCAAATGTATTAGTGTCATGCAGACTCTAGTTACATAGTACATAGAGCAGTTCTGTGGCAAATATTTTTATTTGCTATATAATGACCTTCAATGCAAACATTTTTAGCATGTGTGACCCGGCCATCATTATTAGTAGAGCAGTGTCATGTTTAATCAGTGAAGAGTCACACATGACAGTAGAAGCACCAAATTTGAGTTTTTATAGTTTTACAAGTATTTAGTCATTAATCAAAGTATAGTAAAATTAAATCAGTTAATCAATGGATCCATATAGGATGATCTAATCTTAAAATTCACCATTAGAACCTCCAGAAGGTCAAACTATATTTTTAAAAGACATAGATGTATAATTTGACACCAATGAAACTTAAACAAATCAGATAATTTATTTTTTTAAAGACTGAAACTTCTGCTTATACAATCATTATAAATAAACCATATATATTGAAAACGTGCACCACTTACTATCCTGGGTTGTTTGTGTTTGCATTATGTTACAGTCGACAGCAAAGCATATGGTAAGTTAGAGTAAACACACAGTCATAAATAGGGATGGGACACTCGATACTGACGTGTCGACACTGTGTCGAGATCCCGAAGCACAGACGTTTCGAAACACTGCTTCAAAGCGTGGTTCAAAACGTCAATGTCACGTGACCACAGCTTCTACGCTTGATTCACAGCGTTTGGAACAAACCGCACATCCGCCTCTAACTCATTTGACAGATTTGTTCCAAGGACACACAATCCTTTGATTTATTGGAGTGACGTGCTGTAGTAGCTATATTACCTGTATACCTGTAGTCCAAAAAAATACTTTTGCCAGCAACAAATGTTCCATGTGTACAAATTTTTCCAAGGCTGGGGATGTCAATTATGAAAAAAAAACCCTGACTCAGCCTCAAAACAGCTGAATTAAACACTTGACATATAACAAATGTGAGACTTTTCATTTATCATTCTTGAAACAACTTCAACTTTACTCTATCCTATATCTTTCCTGCTAATTATCATTACACCTCTTTTAATAAGCTACTATATCATACTGTAGATATCCACATTTATTACTATATTCAATGGTTCGTATAGGCCTACTTTATAATATTCTCTACTCACTAACTTCAACTACCTATTATTTCTATTCCTTTTATGCCTTGCGAGTATCTGCAACAAAGAATTCACCCTCGTAGATCAATGAAGTATTCCGATTGTGAAAATGGATAGGGTCGTGGTTAAGCTATATGCCTTTAGTGTGAGAGATGTGGGTTCGATTCCCACTGTGATACATGTGTCCCTGAGCAAGACACTTAACCCCAAGGTGCGCCCTCTGACACAGCAATTATGATTCCCTTTTGAGAAAAGCGTCGGCTAAACGAGTGATTACTTATGAAACAACACACAGATGGGTTTTATTTAAACACACTGCAATCCCCATCTGTACTCTCTGACAATCTGAAAGCATTTGTTTGTTTGTTGTATGGTGATTTCTCCGAAATCCTGTTGGTCATAAGACGTTTGTGACAATCATTGTTTCAATGAAACCCCTACCAAGATGTGTCGATATCAAAAGTGACCAGTAGGTGTCACCGTGGAGACGACTGTCGAAGTGTTTTGAAGCCTCGACACAATTCCGGCACAATGGCTTCAAACGTATCAATGTTTCACAAAGCCTCGCTTTGCCCATCACTAGTCATAAGTTAGTTTCAGCTCCATTTTATTAGGTTCCAAGTTTAAACTTGGTTTAATTGTTTTCTTGTGTTAATACTTTGTTCCTTTGTTCAGTTCCACCATGCAGGATAATTGTTTGGGGAGGGGCCGGCCTAAGCATTTCCTGTTTTATAGGAATAGGGTGGTCATGGATGACATCACCGGGCCAAACCAAGTAGAGGGTTTTCTTTCTTTATAGGAATGTTTCTTTTGGTTGTTTTTGATTATTATAAATAAATGTGTGAATAACCCTGACCTGTTTTCTAGGCAGTGAGAGTGGAGTGAACTGGTAACTAAGTTCCAAATTTTAAGAGATTTCTAGGTATTAATGTTATGGAGTAGATCAACCTGCATCAGAATGGGATGGGCTAAAGCAGTTAGGTGTGAATTGACCACCCTATATAAACAGTGGGATTTTTGCCGCCAAGGGGGGCAAAAGAAGTGAATGAGGCTTTGCTGCTGTGAACATGTGCCTTTTGTTAGCGTTGCTACAACTTTAATGTGTGTGTGTTTGTTTGAATTGAATTCTTCGTGTTCTGCAGATCACTGTAAATAAAATAATCACCTCTGCAAACATATGATGTTTGAGTCTGCCTACCTACCACTTTCCTAGCCACTCTGGCTACACCACACATTTATTTCACGATTGTCTGACGATGTTTTAATTAAGACAGAGTTGATCACTTGGTCATCCATGTTGCTGTTTGGAAGCTAAATCCAGACACGCTGTAAGTTAACCTTTTGTAAGTGAGGCGCTCCGACAAATAGCTACGCGATTTATGCTGTAAAATCAAGATCACGGTAATCGGTTCAACACATTACCCACCTCAATTCCATCTTGTCTACTTGACTCGAAATATACATTGAACTGAATGCAGCATTGTAGACAATACTTTTTCCTTGTAATTCATGTTTCCATTACAATTAATAGCCTTTAGATATTGTTGTAAATTGTTCTAAATCCCCCATCCTTAAAGGGTAAATTCATCATAATTATTTAATAATGCATTGCACAAAGCGCAAAGCGATTACAGTACTGTTCCTACCAGGCTGCGCAACAATTTTATTTTCAATAATGCACAGAAGAATAAAAGCATTTTCTGAGAGATGAGCCAGGTGTTGCTTGCTTTCAAAACCTTGTTAATGAAACAATACTAAAACGATAGATTAAACAATCCACATGTTTCTGATTCTGATGGTATAATTTTTATTTACTTTGGGGAAATCGTTGGTCCGCCTATATCACTGAATGCATGCGACACCCATCACACCAACATGTTAACAAGCATTTATTTGTGAAACATATATTCAATGACCAACTGAACCGGGCATTGGCTAGAACTAGCGCTAATTTTCTTGTTGTCGCTAAAGTTATTACTACTGGCTGGCTATTCAGCTAGTTTTAGTCAGGCAGTACTGGGCCTATATGTAAGTATATTTTCTCTGATAATGCTTTTGTGAACATCAAATCTGTGTCAGAAATAACCTAGCTGGTGTATTATTTTATTTTAGCTACAGGTAGACACGTAATTGTCTACCTGTATTGTGTTTTGAGGTACCATCGGAGCTGATAGCAGTATCCATCCAAATGTGGCACACCTGGGCCCAGTACTCTAGAGGATCTACAAGTCCCTGCTTCCAATGTGGATCGCTCTCTCATCTGCCATGTCCTGCTTTGCTTAGCCTTTTGTTTAACTTTTACTTCACAACACCTAATCCCACAATATATGACTGACATGATGACATACACTGATTTCAAATGTTAAATTTTGACACTGGGTACCTCGCCATAGGTTCTTTTATAATAATTACTGTTGCAGTAAATTTAAGTCATAGAAAACATTTACAATTGTAAACTTTTAAAAAATTATGTTTTCATTAATGCTATACATTTTAATTAGTTAAACTGTTGCTTGTGTATTGGGAATCATTTTTTGTGATATAAATGTATGTAAGGACATTCTTCATTCATCTGTTTCCTTTAATTGGAAAAAAATATTGTGATCTGTGAAGGTTCAGTGTGTAAGTTTTAGTGACATCTAGTGGTGAGGGTTGCGAATTGCACCCCCCTCCCCTATCCAAGCGAGTTTTATATGCAGTATATACGGTGCCTGAGACAGGACAAAGATTTTATCTATGAGATAGAGAGTTGCCGGTCAAGAATGGAGGTTTCTTTAGATAGATATATTAAGAAATTACATTTACTTAATTATTCATTAAAGCCATATGTTTTTTTTTAATATTGTTACTTATTCATTAATAAACAGCCACATCAAAAAATTAAGTGCTACAGGATGTTATATACTCCTGTAATTCATTATTAGTATTAGTAAATAAAGAACATCTCAAACACTATCACATCTAGTGCATCAATGTAAGCTCACTGTTTCTGCACCACAGTCCATTATAAACTGCATAACTAACTACATTCTACTTCCTGCTACTGTAGAGAGCAGTTGTGCTTTTCCTACTCTCCCCTCTTATCTTGGCTTGCTCCTATATTTTCTATTGTCTACTTTGGTCGTGTGGAAACTTCTCTTTTGACCACCTGCCTGCTGTTCTCCTGAAACCATCAAAATGGAATTAATCAACTGGTCACTCAGCGCTATTGACAAGATTTTCACCCAGAGACGTGCTTCACCGGGTGAGCCGAACTGTCCCAGTGGAACATTCGCTGCAGGCTACGCTCGCGACTTGTGGGAGACCTGGCAAGCGGTTTGCTTGGATGTTTTATCTGTGGAGGACATTGAAGATTTATGGATAATTGGAATTTTGTTAGTGGGCTTCCTGATTATTGGGCTTGGAATCTCCCTAATATATCGTAAAATTGGTAAGACAGCCGCCAGTAAATTTACCCAAAAGCTGTCTGGGGACCTTAAAGAGTGCTTAAATGGGGTGAACGACAAGCTGAAGGTTTTACATCAAAGGGCTGCTCAGAACGGTGAACTGTTTCGTAACATCTCAGACTGGTCTGTGGAAGCGCAGAGGAGGATTGACACCATCGGGGCGCAGTCTGGTGAGCTGCTGAGAGTAACCACTGGTCTGACAATGAAATTAGAAGAAATGTCGAAATCACTACATGAACTGGATGCACGTATGACGCTGAGGATGAGAGCGATTGAAGGACACTGATCTGGATAAATGTTACCGAATTAACCTAAATTTGATTAAAAATTATTGTCTTAAGTGCCCCTTCCCTCCCCCTCCCCTCCTCCACCCGGGCGGGAAAACAACTTGCAGCTGGCCTTCCTATCTTCTGCGCATTGGTTTATCTCTCCTCAAGGACAAGGCCAATGAACTGAACTTTTCTTTTTAACAACATAGTCAGTCTGAAGCCTCATACTTCACAAACACAGACTCATTATCTTACTCGCACCACATACATGCTGTCTACATTAATTCTTTTCTGGGAAGCGAGTGACGGCGCTGAATATAGCTGCGGCCCGGAGGCTTGCTCCAATTTCTTGCAATTTCCCCACTGTGGGACAAATAAAGGTTTCATTCATTCATTCATTCATTCATTCATTCATAATACATGAAGTTTACAAATGCATTGTCAGACTTTTTTAATTTTTTAAAATACAACCGAAACACAAAGTAGTACTGACAGCCATAATTTCAGCTTGTGGTAAAACGGAGCAACGTTTTCAATGGGCATTTAGCATGTGAAAGTACAAATTACACATTTGTGTGCACAGTGGCAAATTAATATCCAAAAAACACCTTTTTCAATGCCTTTTTCTTCAAAGTATTCATTATTGGTCACTTGATAGGCACATGGTCTCGTTACATATCACCGTTAGCGGTAAAAAGAAATACTTCTTTCCCTTAGCTGCTGATGTGAGCTACCCTGCTGGTACCGTTTCATTACCAATAATATTCATCATCTGTCTCAGGAAGGTAACGGTACATTTCTGTCCATGTTACAAATGTGAGGCAAAAGGAGGAAAAACATTAGCTGATAGAAAGCGCATATTTGCAATTCTTACAATTAAACTGATCACTGGTTCACAGTCGCCTCAAACTGCAGAGACACAAACTATTTGTAGGCCAGCGTCCTGGTTGGCAGGTTTGGTCGGATCTTCGGCCACACCAATCACAGACGCCAGCAAACGGCAACCAGGAAGTGGGTGGTCCCAGGTCCAGAGGAACTAATACTCAACGGGGACTCACAGCTGGGATTTGCATACCATACAGAGAACTCCAGAACACAACTATTACCCAAAGGCAGCCAGCGGTGGCCGTAACACTACTGCAAATATTCAGTATTCCTCACCAATTAAGTGCTCAGTAACACCCACCCCAAATCACCAAATAAAACTACTGTATAAATAAAATTTACTTGACTACCTTACCAACACAGTAGCAACTACAATAGCATATCACCTTCCGTGAGACACGTAACATATTTTTGCATATTGGCATCTTTTAAAAATACTCCTGGGGTGACTGTTTTCGAATATCTCATATTTAATCCAATAATTAAAAGTATTATAATGTGATAGAATATATGTGGGTCTGATATACTCAAATTTACTTTGCTCAAGTGAAATCCAATCCATGTTTTCACTTATTATTAGAACAGCAACATGACAGTTTTCCTGCCCTGAGTAGATACAGCAGAGGTGACACCAAACTGCAGGGCAGATTAAGCCAGGCTGCAGAAGTCATCACCACACAGCCAACATTGTAGCTCAGCAGTACCGAGGTTCCCAGAGTAGCAGAAACAAGGAGCCCTACAAACCACAACCACAGCACTCCAGTTATGGCTGCGATGGAGTAGAAAGCTCTCTGCTTTGTTTGGTCAACCCTCTCCTTTTCCCTGTCTCCTTCCCCTGGCCCTGGACGAATCAGAACATAGAGAACAGAAAGGCTGCAAAAAGATATGACTATAATGGAGGCTACCAAAACACAGAGCAGTGGGATGATGGGGTACTCGGGCAGGTACATAAATGTTACACCCACCAATCCAAAGCACAGCAGCCAAACACACCCAATGCTGATGTTTCTGATCCTGACACCACGCACATTTCTTAGCCCCAGGTAGGTGACGGGGTGAACAACAGCCAGGTATCGGTCCACACAGGTCAGGATGTGAAAGAGGGTGTCACCATACAAAACCAAAGAAGTAGCACAGATTGCTACTTTTACCATCTTTGGGAGATTAGCATACATGGCCCAAATGTAGCAGATGATCCCTAACGCCCAGATCAACTGCATGGCAGCCGTGTGGTAGGTGAAGATGTCAGAGTGGCTTGTTCTTTTAAAGGAGTGCTGCTGCCGCCATCGTTGAAGACCCAGGTAGAGGACGAGGAGGCAGAGAGGCAGGGTGAGGATGGTTCTTATGACAATGACAGCCATGGTGATGTTAATGCTAACTCTGGAGTCGGAACAATAGTACAATAGAACATAGCTGGAGTTGGAGGCAGAAGAGGAGTTAATTGACATATCTACTGTATGTAGTTGAAGACCTAAGGGGAATAAGAAATTAGAGGGACAAAAAAGGAGGCAGGAGGTGTAGAGAAAGGGAAAGGGAAAAGAGAAGGATTGAGACACAGTCAGGATAAGTTGAATTTCATCTTTTAAAGGAATTGTGCTGTAACACCTGGACAGACATCACTGATTAATAGTTTTAGTAACATCAGTCATCTAACCAACACACTTTCTTTCTTTGAAATGACACCTGGTTTTCCTTTTATGTGGTTACTTTCACCGGAATGAACACTGTTAATTAATAAAACCTTTTAACTGAAATTTAACATATGGTTGGAGAAAGAAATAATATCTATAAAATATCTGTTTTTTTTATTTACAGTTCTTTTGTCCCAAGGAAACCAGTGTGATGAAAAAAAGACCCACCTTGTCAGCAGTGTTTGTTTCTGAATGTCCTTGTCCTGCTTCTCCAAACTCACAGACTGCTGACTCCAAATATATAATGATGCTTATGTGAGATGCTCTTTGTGTGTGATGAACAATGTTTTTTTTTTTGCATGATGCAAAATAAACATATGATTTTGTGTAAATCTATACTGTAAATTACAGCATGCAAATTTTTCAGTTTTTCTGACAGAGTACTGACATATTTCAGCAGACCTTTCATTTGAAGGACAGCATTAAAAGAAGCATTAGAAACGTTTTCCGTAGCATTTGCATCTAGGGGTTAAGAATTTGAATGAATCGTGATGTTAAGATATGTCTATACCTATCATTTATTATTATTGTGTTGTTATTTGTCCATTAGGTTTGACATGAATCAAATGACCTGCAAACAAACACAGGTGTTTATTCAAATGGATTAGTGTCATGCAGACTCTGGGTACTTGGTACATAGAGCAGTTCTGTGGCAAATATTTTTTATTTGCTGCATAATGACCTTTAATGCAAACATTGCAAACATACTTTTTAAAGAGCACATGTTACTTACAAATTTACACTTGCAGTAAAAGCAATGGCTGTCCATCTGAGTATATGTTGTAGAGTCTGAGCCGTTTGTCTGCTGTACAAAGGAGTAGCCTAATAACAACAGCAAACTTCTTCACACCTGAACCTGGCTCACAATAGTTCTTCAACATAAAACACAACTGTGGACAATATTTAAAACCACAGTGGACAATGAGATTACTTCCCAAGGTCTTTGTGGGCACCTAGCTGTCACCAATGATACTATGGGAGTAAAATAAGTGTATTAAATGCTTCAGGTAAAAATATAAAGCTAACTAATAAAGGGGGCTCTGTTTTTAATGTTGTGAATACCATTATGTCACAATTGTAGGAGAAAACGGAGCAAAGAAGCAACACCTCAAAATATATTTGATAGTTTATATTTACCTTTATTTACCTGAAGTGCAAGCTGGGATCATCGGCCGGGCCCAACCATAGAATTTCACTTGTATGTGTGTGAGCTTTTCAGTATAGTAATGTGAATGAGTTTAGTTTCATATGAGTATGTGAGCTGATGATGGTGAGAACATCAAACCAACCAAATGAAGCCACACCCACACCAATGTCACTGTCGCCTGGCTTGCATAACATGTTCAGCACACACATGATGTGGTACATCTCACATGTACAGCGCATAACATTGTCACACGCCTCTGGATGCAGGTGGAGGGATTGCGTCAGTGTTGCCGTGAACACGCACGACCTCGCAGCAGGGCTCTGCCGGGGGGGATGTGCGTGATGTGTGGAGCAATAGGAAAACACTATACGCAGAGTTTTGTGTGTGTATCCTGTCCACTTGAAGCGTAATGTCTGCTTTGAGGGCTCATATGACACAGCCTGCCTTCTGAGAACCAAAGGACGCGCAGAAGGACCGTGTCAGTGATGCCGCAATTATGCACGAGTTCGCAGCTGGGGGAACATGCGCAATGTGGACAGCATCGCACACTGCCCGGCAGATTTCTTCAGAAGAAGAATATCTGTACAGCGTGTGTATGTGTTCTGTCCACACAAAGCGTAATGTCCGCTCTCATGGGCTCATACATAGTTTCTGTGAGGAGGGGTGTGTGTGTGTGAAGGAACCTCTTACTGTGAAATGAGAGTGTACTGCTTGTTTCCTTGATCTCAAGCTCCAGAGTAGCCACCTGGCTAACGGCATCAGGCTCACACAGTGTGGGAAATGTGAGCTTGGGGTGGCTGATTCGACTGAGACAGGCAAAAGTAGCATCGGTTGCTAGGTAACAGACATAACAGTAAATAACCAATGTTGGATTCAGTATTTAGGATTTCCTAACCTGAGATAAGATAGGATGAAGTAAAATAAGATAGGATTCCTAAAGTTAGTTAGGATTTTCTTCTGTAATACCAAATTGGGTAAAATCTTAGACTCTTCCTATCTTAAGACTTAAGATAGGAACTTTCTGTGATACAGCCCCAGGTCATTACCAAAGATTTCCCCTATGGCATGTGGAAGCTAACACTACCAACTACCAACTCTTAGGAAAGGCATGGCAAGTTTATTTGTATAGCACATTTCAGCAACAAGGCAATTCAAAGTGCTTTACATAAAACATAAAAGCAACATAGGGAAATATAAAAAGACAAAAATTGTCAATTAGAAAAAAAAGGTTAATTTACCCTATAAACTTGTCTTTTCCCCCCATAATTCAAATATGTTACGGATAATCAGGCTATTCACCTTTCTCATCCCTCACATCAATCAAACCTGATCCTCTTTATCGTATGATTATTACTTCTTATCTGCATCAGTTCATCATATGTGCTGTATAGATGAAGATTTGTGTAAGATGACACAACCAAAACACATTCAAACACACACAATTACCATTGTGACATTTATTCTATCATTGGGAACAATAATATATTAGACAATACAGTAATAATATATACACAATTAAACTAGTCCAAAACATAAAATCAGTAGGTTTACAGCCATGGGTATAACCAATACACCAATCAATGGCTTGAATCAATTTAGATACAGTTTTGACGTTTCAGATGACTTAAACAAAACATAATCACAAAAGTGTGTATTCAGATCTAATGGTGCTGTCCAACAAGAGTGTGTGACGTATATTTCAGTTTGTAACGGAAGCTTCTGTATAAACTTTACTCAGGTCTGTAGTCAGATGAAATTGCATCACTCCAGCAATGCAGTCTCTGGGTCAGGGTGGAGTTTCATATTTAATCCAACCATTAAGAGAATTCTAATGTAATCTAATTTACTTTGCTCAAGTGAAATCCAATCCATCTACTTTACTATTACTTGTTAGAACAGCAACATGACAGTTTTCCTGCCCTGAGTAGATACAGCAGAGGTGACATCAAACTGCAGGGCAGATTAAACCAGGCTCTACAAGTCATCACCACACAGCCGTCATTGTGGCTCAGCAGTGCCGAGGTTCCCAGAGTAGAAGACACAATGAGCCCTATAAACCACAACCACACCACTCCTGTTAAGGCTGCGATAGTGTGAAAAGCTCTCTGCTTTGTTTGGTCAACCCGCTCCTTTTTCCCACTACCTCCCCCTGGCCCTGGACGAATCAGAACACACAGAACAGAAAGGCTGCAAAAAGATATGACCATTATGGATAATACCAGAAAACACAACAGTGGGATGATGGGGTGGTTAGGCAGGTACATAAATATTAAACCCAATGATCCAAAGCACAGCAGCCAAACACACCCAATGCTGATGTTTCTGATCCTGACCGCACGCACATTTCTTAGCCCCAGGTAGGTGACGGGGTGAACAACAGCCAGGTATCGGTCCACACAGGTCAGGATGTGAAAGAGGGTGTCACCAAACAAAACCAAAGAAGTAGCACAGATTCCTACTATTACCATCTCTGGGAGATTAGCATATGTGGCCAAAATAAAGCAGATGAACCCCAACACCCAGATCAGCTCCATGGCAGCCACGTGGTAGGTGATGATGTCAGAGTGGCTTGTTGTTTTAAAGGAGTGCTGCTGCCGCCATCGTTGGAGACCCAGGTAGAGGACGAGGGTGCTTGCTGGCACGGTGAGGATAGTTCTTATGACAATGACAGCCATGGTGATGTCACTGCTAACTTTGGAGTCGGAACAATAGTATAACTGAACATAGCTGGAGTTGGAGGCAGAAGAGGAGTTAATTGACATATCTACTGTATGTAGTTGAAGACCTAAGGGGAATAAGAAATTAGAGGGACAAAAAAGGAGGCAGGAGGTGTAGAGAAAGGGAAAGGGAAAAGAGAAGGTTTGAGACACAGTCAGGATAACTTAAATTTTGTCTTACAGGAATTTTGCTGTGTCTAACTTCTATACACTTGCCACGCCTCGAGAGACATGACCGATTTTATAGTTTTAGTAGCATCAGCCATCTAACCAACAGACTAAAAGATTTCTTACGACACCCAGTACTTCTTTTTATATGGTTACTTTCAAAGAATGAGCACTGATAACTGATATTTAACATACAGTTGGAGAAGAAAATACTATCTTTAAAATATTTGTGAAAATGACTAAATGTGAGCTGAAGTTTGTTATTCACCATTCTTCTGTGCCAAGGAAACCAGTTAAAGCAAAAAAAAAAAAAGACCAACTTAAATAGCTGGGCATTTTATTAACTGATAGTCATTAAGTTCTTAGAGAACACCCACCTTATCAGCAGCTGTTTGTTTCTGAATGTTCTTGTCTGGCTTTTCCTAACTGACTGACTGCTGACTCCAAATATATAATGATGCTTATGCATGTGCGAGATGCTCTAGCATTAAAAGAAGCATAAAAAAGTTTTGCATAGATTGTGAATCGAAGGGTTAAGGATTTGAATGAGTCATGGTGTTAAGATATGTCGATACCTATCATTTATTTTATTTGTCCATTACGTCTGACATGATACAAATGACCTGCAAGCAAACACAGGTGTTTATTCAAATGGATTAGTGCTACGCAGACTCTGGGTACAAAGTACAAAGAGCAGTTTGGTGCCACCTGCATCCAGAGGCAGTTTGGTGACAAATATCCTTTATTTGCTGCATAATGACCTTAAATGCAAACATTTTTAGTATGTTTGATCCCAGCCATCATTATAATTAGTTGAGTAGTGCCATGTTTAATCAGTTAAATGAGTTACAAATAACAGTACAAGCACATAGATGTAGCTAAAAAAATACTGCAATCCACAAGCTCAATGCTGATGTGTAATGTTTACCAAATTAAACCATGTTGATTGCTGCTTAGCACTTAACATAGAGAAAAGAAAATACAATTACTGCATTTAGCAGTTTTAATACTTTGGTGTTAGCTCGCCTGCTGTTTTTCAGTAACCAACTTTACTATCTGTGTATCTTTCACCAGAGGCTCAGCAATGTCAGCACAGCTAAAGGTGTTGGATGATAATGAATCGGTTACTTAGCTAGACTGAATATAATAAAAACTTTACAAAAGTTAGACTGCAGTAAGTACTGTTACTGTAACATAAGTGGAGGGGTATTCCTATGTGTTGTTGTCCTACACAGTTATGTTGCATTATTTTAACTTACAATATGAGGGTCACATTAGTTACAGCAACTGAGAGGTGGAGAAGATGTGTACCAGAGTGTCAGTAAAACGTCAATAAGTCTAAATTGAACGTTACAAAGCAAATAGTGGCAGATCCATGCTTAGGCAGCTGGTTGCTGCAACCCTGCATCAAGGCTGGTATAAACAAATAGCTCCAAATTTGCTTTGTACTGTTACATCACTTCGAGCAGGCTAAATCAACACTTGACATTATACCAGTGGTACAGAGGATAGTAATGTGAAACGCGTTGGCTGGTGAAGTAATGTGGAAAGACATAACTTTACAACTAAAGTAGATTGCACTGGGTAACGTTAGCAACTGCTCGGCGTTAGCCGGTGAGCTAACGTGACTCTCTGTCTCTCCAGCCTTTCTGATGTTCACTGTTCTCACCAACATCCTCAGGACCTTGCTTTAGCTGACAGGCACGTACACTTTTTTTGTTTTGTATCCTTACATGGAGTTTGTGTTTGAGTCTATGTT
The DNA here is from genome assembly GCF_021292245.1 of Micropterus dolomieu. NCBI lineage: Eukaryota > Metazoa > Chordata > Actinopteri > Centrarchiformes > Centrarchidae > Micropterus > Micropterus dolomieu. Next base: position 26,017,206 of record NC_060155.1, read on the forward strand.
GTTTTATGGTGTTATTGAACTGCACTTCGTTAGCTGTGGTGTCTTGCTGTAGTCAGAGAGAAACTCGGGAATGCGCACAGGGCTTCATCCTGACCTGGTGTCCTCACATTAAAAGCAGAATAGTGGCTGATGCAAGCAACAGAGAAATAATTTCTAAGTGAGATTAGAGCCTATTGATAATAAGGCAGTGATGTGATTTCATTGAAAAAGTACATATAGCCTTATAGTTCCCATAAAACGGAAAGCAGAGTGCTTTGCTATTTACGTGTTTCTCGTAAAAACAAAAAGGTAATTTTCCAGTTTCAGCAAAATCAGTAAATGAAGTTGTGATTGTACTTCGTATAGGCTTCGCCTTCTAAGGCTATTGCTATTGGGTTTACCACTGAGAAAAGCTTCCATACGCACACCTGTGGTGTGGGCCTCTCTTACGTCCTCACCTTGTGTATATACAATGGTGAGACCTGGCCTCAGCTCCCATTTTTCTTTAGCAGTGAGCTGTCTAAAGAGCAGAAGATTACCTGTTAGCAAAGGCGTGCCTGGGCTGCCCATTCTGCGCCCATTTCTCCCCCGAGGAGCGGCAGCGCCGGGCAGATAATTTTGTAGTTCAGGACGAGGAGGTGTTGTTACCGGAAGAGCACCATTCACAGGTCTCCCAGCGGCTCCCTGCTTCCCCCATTCCAACCTCCCAACTGCAGCTCAGCTGTCCTGCACTTTAATACTGTTTTTATGCCTAAGAGCATCACCAGCTCTTTTAGCTCCAGGGTGATTACTCTCTGTGGCTTCTTTCCTCCTGTCATGGGTCTGGGGACGAAGTTACTTCCTGCTTCCTCTGTCCTGTGCACGCACTGCCCTGCTACGTGGCACGTATGCCTGTTCATGCAATACAGGGAGCAGTCCTATGTCCTAGGGAGCGGCCTAGTTGTCAGCTGGTGAATCTCCCACGGATGGCATCAGGGCACACTTCACGAGAGGTGTCCTTTCCTCTGTGGCGTTGAACGGTGGGAAAGGCCAGCCGGTGGGCATTATGGACAAGGGGACAACATTTTACAAATTAGGCCCCTCATCCACACCCACTCTAACACCACCTTCACCCACCCACCCTTAGTTCTAATACAAACACGGCCAATTTAAAGACGTTCTTTGCCATTAGCCTATAGTGACACAGATAGAGTACCTAATGACCATTTCCAAATTCAGTGTTATAGACTAATCCAGGCCATTCATGCATATATATTCAATTAGTCAATATGATTATAAAGCACAAAAGGTCAAGCCATTTTTATTTACTTATAAATCTTTCAAATTAGACTGTGACAGTTGCTTCTCATTTTAACTTAAGACAAGGAGAGAAAAAAAATTCCTCCACTGATTGAGTGCTTAGATAAAAGTAAAATCCAAAATTTAAGAAATTCAAATTATGAGCAAACAAGTAAATGTAGGCCTACTTCATCTATCAACTTCAGTCTTGAGGGATAAATTAAGTATTTTCAAATTGTGTGTAGAACTTAAATACTGTACTGGACCTGTGGTTCTCAGTGCTGAAGAAAAGCAATTATGGGAGCCAATGGCCAGGTCTCAACATTGTACATACACAAGGTCAGGACATAAGAGAGGCCCACAGCACGGATGGCGTAGACAAGCTTTTCTCAGTGCTGTGTTCGTAGGGGTAAACTCAGGCCTTAGAAGCCTGCCTCATAGAATCAGAGTTACAATATATAACTACCGTTTTTATTTAATCATCCTGGTTGGCATTGGCCGCCTGCCAAAAACATCTTGCTTGAGCAGAGTCATAAAAATTCTGAAAGACACTTTGGACACTTAATTAACAGGATGAATCAACATTTTAAAATTGTTTTCCAGGAAATGACATACTTTAAAATACCATCAAGAATACCTACAAAACAATGGTTTTTCTCATTGATGGGCCAGAGATTGCCATATTGGTGACACAGGCTATAGTGCAATATCATATAAAAACATTTAAACATTGATTTTGATTTTATGGGGGATTTTATAATTTTCTGTTTCTCTAAAAATATACTGAGGAGACAAGGTATCTTTAATACTCTCTTGTCTTCATTTGCGTATTTGGTATTAAAGTAGTCCAAAAGTAACTAAAAGTAAGAAGATTACATTACTTTCATATTGGGTTACTTGGATTACATTACTTTTATAAGTAATTACTAATTGTACTGGATTACATTTTTAAAGTAATCCTCCCAACCCTGCTGCCGAAAGAGATTAGCAGGCCGGGGGGTAACGGGAGCAGGTGCTCACGTAGTGCCCAAAGAACCTGATATGAAGCTCTGTCTCTCTCTCTTATGTCTGTTCACTGGTATGGACCTTCTCTTTAATTTTTTACACACTTAACATTAAAATAAAGCATTGATTCCTTAATGGCAGCCATTTGTTGTGGTTTGGTTTGTGAAAACTATCCATATTGAAGGATCTCAACATGTTTTGTGACTATCTGTATGTGTACATTGGTAACTTTGGGGTTACCAGATTCATTCATATTAACAAGCAGCATTTTTGAACTGCACAGTGACCCCTAACCACCTACTCCGCAGCACAGGAAATACAACAAACAAACCTTCACTGCCACCCCTAACTATTTAAACACCTTCTACATTTGTTATTTTCTCTGCATCCGGTTATCATATGTGCTGCATGGATAAAGATTTGTGCAAGATGACACAACCAAAACACACACAATTACAAATACAAAGAGCAATTGTTACATTTATTCTGTCACTGAGAACAATAATATATTGCACAATATAATAATTATGTATTCAATTAAACCAGTCCAAAACATCAAGCCAGTAGGTTTACTGTAATTGCTATTACCAATACACAAATCTTTGTCTATGGTTTGAGTCAATTAAGATACAGTTTTGACGTTTCAGATGACTTAAAGAAACCATAATCAAAAAAGTGTGTATTCAGATCTAATGGTGCCATCCAGCAAGAGTGTGTGACAGATAATTCAGTTTGTAGCTGAACCTCCTGTATAAACTTTAGTCAGGTCTGTAGTCAGATAAAATTGCATCACTCCTGCAATTAAGTCTCTGGGTCAGGGTGGCAGCAACAAGGCACATAGCGTCCAGTTTTCATGTTCATGACTTTCAAAATAAAATGTTAAAGTTGCAAAACATCGTCATTCTGAAATGGCAAGTTGTGAAACATTACAATTTGGTTAGGATTAGGCACCAAAAGTACTTGGTTAGGGTAAGGAAAAGATCATGGTTTGAGTCAGGCACACGGAGTTAACAGTGGAATAAGATATTTAGTTTCTGACATTATTTTGCCTTTCGTTTTAATTATGCGTTTGTTGTTCAGTGACTCAAATAACTAGCCTTTGGTTTTGGATAATGTACATATGTTAATGATAGTTGTAAAATAAGTCTGTGTTTGTACAAGAGTACAAGATGCTGCTTCTACTACTAGCACTTTTAGAGATAGAACTGTGACTACAGTTTTTTTTTTTTTTTTCCTGTGGCTGTGGTTTTTAAACTATTGTTTTCAAATGTCTCTGTAGTGTGAAGCACTTTGTGCTATATAAATAAAGATTGACTGATTGATTCTGCAAATACTCAGTATTCCTCACCAACCAGGAAGTACTCAGGAACACCCACCTCAAATCACGATAGCATTGACAAAATAAACCCTAGCAAATACCTCCGATATCAAAGACATTCTATAGAAATCACCTTGAAAGCCTTAGCAACCACTTAAACTTAAACACCTAAACTAGTACATGCACACCCTTGTAACCCCTCAACAGCCTATCCAATACTTTTGAAAATAAAACTACTATATAAATAAAACTGACAAGATTACTGATTGAAAAGATTACTCCTCTAATTTAGCATTGTAGTCCTATAATATTGTCAGACACTATAGCAACTACAATAACATAGCATCCTCCATGTGACACATAACAGACTCCCTAATATGAAATTACCCGCCCTGTTAACCAGTTTTTTTCTGCATCTTTAATAATATTAATAAAATTAATAATTGAGAAAACAACATTTTGAATCCCAGTAACCTATAAAAAGTTATCATTTTGTATTTCTCATATTTAGTCCAATCATTCAAATATTCGAATGGAATAAAATATATGTAGGTCTGATACTCAAATTTAATTTGCTCAAATGAAATTCAATCCAAGACTTTTTAGTCATTATTAAAAGAGAAACATGAAAGTTTTCCTGCCCTGAGTAGATACAGCAGAGGTGACGCCAAACTGCAAGGCAGATTAAACCAGTTTGTACATGACATCACCACACAGCTGACATTGTCGCTCAGCAGTCCCGAGCTATTAAGAGAAGTAGAAACAAGGAGCCCTACAAACCACAACCACAGCACTACAGTTATAGCTGCGATGGTGTGGAAAGCTCTCTGCTTTGTTTGGTCAATCCGCTCCTTTTCCCTGCCTCCTCCCACTGGCCCTGGACGAATCAGAACACAGAGAACAGAAATACTGCAAAAAGATACCACTATTGTAGAGAATACTAAAATGCAGGACAATGGGATGATGGGGTACTTAGGCAGGTACATAAATGTTAAACCCACCGATCCAAAGCACAGCAGCCAAACACACCCAATGCTGATGTTTCTGATCCTGACCGCACGCACATTTCTTAGCCCCAGGTAGGTGACGGGGTGAACAACAGCCAGGTATCGGTCCACACAGGTCAGGATGTGAAAGAGGGTCTCCCCATAGAAAACAAAAAAAGTACCACAGATTGCTACTTTTGCCATTTCCGGGAGATTAGCAGACATGGACAAAATGTAGAAGATGGTCCTCAGCAGCCAGATCAGCTCCACGGCAGCCATGTGGTAGGTGAAGATGTCAGAGTGGCTTGTTGTTTTAAAGGAGTGCTGCTGCCGCCATCGTTTGAGACCCAGGTAGAGGACAAAGGTACAGACAGGCAGGGTGAGGATGGTTTTTATGACAGTGGCTGACAAGGTGATGTTTCTGCTAACTCTGGAGTTGGAGCACGGGTATAATGGTACAAAGCAGGAGTTGGAGGCAGAAGAGGAGTTAATTGCCATATCTACTGTATGTTGTTGAAGACCTGAAGGGAATAAGAAATTAGAGAGATAAAGAAGGAGGCAAGAGGTGTAGAGAAAGGGAAAAGAGAGAGAGTGAGAAAATGTTGAAAATGTTCCATGTCCTAAAGAAATTTTGTTGTAAAGCACTTTGTCTACCTTCTGTACACTTACCACACTTGTAGAATTTTACTTTAAAATATCTATTATAATGACTAAAAGTGAGCTGAAGTTTGTTATTGACAGTACCTCTGTGTCAATGAAAGCAGTGTAACAAAAGAGACCAACTTAAATAGTTGTGCATTTTAGACATATAAATTGGTAATCAATAAATTATTATGGAACACCCACCTTGCCAGCAGTGTTCGTTTCTGAATGTCCTTGTCCTGCTTCTCAACACTTACTGACTGCTGGCTCTAAATATATAATGTTTATGTGTGTGCGAGATGCTCTTTGTGTGATGCTTGTGTGTCACACAGCTGCAAAACTGTGGGCTTTTTTTGCATGATGCAACATAAATACAGGATTTCGTGTAAGTCTATATTGTAAATTACATAACTCAAATTTGACAGATTTCTTTCTGACACCACAGCAGTACTGACATATTTCAGCAGCTATGCTTCCTTAAAGATCAGAAGTGCTTTGCATAGCTTGTGCATCAAAGTGTTAAGAATTTGAATGACTCGTGACGTTAAGATATGTCCATACCTATCATTTATTTTAATAGTCCATTATGTTTGTCAGGATTTAAATGACCTGCAAACAAACACAGGCGTTTATACAAATGGATTATTGTAATGTAGACTCTGTGTACATAGTACATAGAGCTGTTTGGTGACAGATATCCTTTATTAGCTGCATAATGGACCAATGCAAACTATTTCAGCATGTGGGACCCCAACCATTATTTTTTTTATTTGAGTAGTGCCATGTTTAATAAGTTTAAAGATTCACACATACCGGTACAAACACAGAAATGTGGCTAAATATTACTGCAATCGACAAGTTTTATGCTGATGTATAATGTTTACCATGTTAAATATGTTGGTTGCTGTTTAGCACTTAACACAAAGTACAGCTGTGGCTGGGTGGAATCTAAATTATTGTGAATTTAAATTTTGGCCTGATAGCAGCGCTAGATAAAAGTTATGAGATGACCAAAATTATTACATCTCATCCTGAGGAGAACGTCAGACATAACACAAACTCTCAAATGTGACCCTCATGGTGGTAAAAGATTAGAAGTCATTGGATCACCACAGTCATTAAGAGTTACCCTCTGGGGCTCATCAATCTATGTACAAAATTTCAAATCTTTTTCAAAAAGTGGGTCAGGCGATCGTTGCTTGTTTCAGGTTGGAGCTCCGCTCAGCTGACTTTATTCACTGATATACAAAGAATCTTTTCTTTTCAGTATTTTGTTTTCTGTATCAAAATGGTTATTAAGACAGACATTCGACACACTGCCAACTAACGTAACTTTTGCCATTCACCATTAAAAGAAGTACGATCGGTATGCTAAATTCTCATTCTGTCTGTTAACTGCGTCGACATTTCCATTTTGTTCACAATTATGGAAAAGAAACAGTGATATGGATTGCAGATTTTCCCACTTCTTACTATTTACTCATACGGTAAACAGCAGAAAACAAACACATTGCTACTCACTGAAAAAAGCTAGCATATTGCTACTTATGACAGTCAGGCAGGTCAGGTGAACATAGAGCTTGCAAAGCTCAAATTTACCGGAACAATATACACACTACACACATTACACCAACTGTTAACACCAAAGGAAATTATATTTAACGCCACAATAGAATGTACTGGAGCCACAAACTTAAGCATGCTTGACTCTTAACTCTAACTTGACATAAAGGAAACACACATTTTCTCCTTTCATCTACAAAATCATAAAAAAAACTATTCTCACAGAATTAACATAATGTGACCATACATTTTGTGTGTGTCACATCAACTAGGGGTGTCCCCGACTAAGAATTTACATAGTGCAGTAAATCAGAATTGTCAAGTCTTGCCTATAGTTTAGATTGTCGAGTCATGCGTGGGGGATTACACGTGGTAGCTCGACTTTAATCTGGAGAAGCTGCAAAGCTGCAGTCTCTATTCGTTTGTCACTGTAACCTACACTGTACATTTACAGCTAAACTGAGGCTTATAGTTTAGGGGGCTATTCTAGGATCAGACCTTTAGGGGTGCCCCTAATAAGAATGAAGCATTCATACAATGCCTTGCAAAACTGTTCACTAATCGGGTCAGTCAAGAGCATCACTTTGTGCTGAAAAGTTGTGTGGACATAAGGGATCTGATCGGGGGCGGGAAGATACATTTGGGTCATGAGACATGACGATGCACGAGACCAAGACAAGAAGATTTTTAGTACTATTTACATTATTATTATTATTATTATTATTATAAAATTAAATATTTTAAAAAATATTTAATATATGTGCGGGGGGGGGTCTTGGGGTCTCCCCCCAGAAGATTTTGAGCATTAACTGGTCATCTCCTGTTTTCAGGAGACATTTTCTGCTCCAATTTATGGTACAAATTTCTGTTTTTATATGAGGGAAAACTACAGTATATGTTTTTAGTTTGTTAGTTTTAATTTAGAGTATAAATCATTTCTATTAGTATAATATTCTAACATTAAATTACAAGTAATTTCATAGCTAGGCTACTGTTAGCAGCGTATAATATTACTTTTCTCATTTTACATTTACTCATTTTCCCAGTAACTAGTAGTGTAATGGATTACTATTTCCAAAACAATAATACCTTCATGTCAATTGAAATAATATCAGTTTATATAAAGAAACTACAGTGAAGGTTCATCAAAACCCACACGGCAAACATCTACATGCTCTGCCGCAAAGAAACCTGCAAAAAAACTCACTTTGAAACTCATGAATACAGAAATATAGGTAAATAATTAAAATCAACTAAAATAAGGAAAGGCTCTTCTAAAAAGTATGTTTTAAGAAGGGATTTAAAAGAGTTCACTGAGTCAGACGCCTGAATTCCTTGAGCAGGCTGTTTCAGAGCCTCGGGGCCCTGACTGCAAACGCTTGGTCCCCTGTAGTTTTCAGTCGAGACTCTGGAACAAACAAAAGACCTCAAGGTACGTGCTAGTGCGTATGGGACTAAAAGGTCAGAGATATAATATGGAGAGAGGCCATGAAGGGCTTTAAAAGTGATCAATAAAATTTTAAAGTCTATTGTAAAATAGACAATGGTGGTGCTAACGCAGTGGATAATACACATGCCTTGGGTATGAGAGTCCTGGGTTCAAATCCCCACCCCGACATCCACAAATGTGTCTCTGAGAAAGACTTAACCGCTAGTTGCTCCAGAGGCGTGCGACCTCTGACATATATAGCAAATATAAGTTTCTTTGGATAAAAGCGTCAGCTAAATGAATAAATGTAATGTAAAATGTAAAATACTGGGAGCCAGTGTAATGAAGCCAAGTCAATCAAAAGATTTATGGGTCAGGCAAGTATAAAAAGGCTGGTGCAGTAGTCAAGGCGTGATGGGATAAAAGCGTATAAGATGGTCTCAATGTAACGTTAACATTGATCATATTTTTGATATAATAATAAAAATCTTTATTTGTAGAGTCAAAGTGTAAAGAAACACCCAAAAAACGAAAAAGATAAAAGCAAGAAAACATTGAAAAGACTAAAATACCCGCTTAAGATAAATATAAAATAAGTAAAATAGAATAAAATAAAAGGGATAAAATAAAGTCGTTTAAGATCGGGAAAGGCTCTCCTATAAAAGTATGTTTTAAGAGAGTTCACTGACTCAGCTGACCTGATTTCCTCGGGCAGGCTGTTCCAGAGCCTCGGGGCCCTGACAGCAAACGCTCTGTCCCCTTTAGTTTTCAGTCGAGACTCTGGAACAGACAACAGACCTCTGCCCGAGGATCTCAAGGTACGTGCTGGTGCGTATGGGACTAAAAGGTCAGAAATAAAACAAGGCGAGAGGCCATGAAGAGCTTTAAAAGTGATAAATAAAATTTTAAAGTCAATTCTAAAACATACTGGGAGCCAGTGTAATGAAGCTAAAATAGGAGTGATGTGGTCATATTTCTTTGTTCTGGTTAAAAGCCTGGCAGCTGAGTTCTGGACAGTCTGGAGTTGATCACGATATATTTCTAAGCTGGTAAAAGTATGATTG
>NC_060155.1:26026569-26028271 GCF_021292245.1 Micropterus dolomieu
TGCAGTGATCAGAGTGCAAAGGATGCAAGAGTAAACTATTCTCATTATGTACATGTTGAAGGTGGATATGATATACAGGTACACATACACATACATGCATACATGTACACAGTGTGATGGAGCATAGTGCAAAGGATGCTGGAAAAAATAAATAAGACTTATGACCTTATGACCTGAGGTAGGTGGTATACAGTATATACAATATGACATAGTATGAACAGCACTGAAATAGAGAATGGTGAATAAATAAATAATAAGTGGAAACCAGTAAACAGGTGCTGATTAGAAGCAGAGTTACTGGGTTATTGCACAGGAATTGTTCCTGACACTGTGAGTCAGAAATCAGCTGTTCATCAGAGTGATGGCTTGTGGGAAGAAACTGCTTCTGTGTCTGTTGTTTTGGCGTACATTGCTCTGTAGCGCCTACCAGAGGGGAGGAGCTGGAACACGTTGTGTCTGTGGTGAGATGGATCTGCAGTGATGTTTCCTGCCCGTTTCCTGACTCTCTATAAGTCCTGAATGGAGGGCAGGTTGGCACCAATTATTTTTTCTGCAGTCCTGGCTGTCCGTTGTAGTCTGTCTCTGTCCTTTTTGGTGGCAGATCCAAACCAGACAGTCATAGAGGTGCAGAGGACAGACTGGATGATGGCTGTGTAGAACTGGATCAGCAGGTCCTTAGGCAGGTTGAGCTTCCTGAGCTGACGCAGGAAGTACGTCCTCTGCTGGGCCTTCTTGATGATGGTGCCAGTGTTGGGATCCCACTTCAGGTCCTGGGATATAGTGGAACCCAGAAACCTGAAGGATTCCACAGCAGACACGAGTATGGTGATGGGGGGCAGAGTGGGGGGGCTCCTTCTGAAGTCCACGGTCATCTCCACAGTTTTGAGTGTGTTAAGCTCCAGGTTGCTCTGACTGCACCAGAGAGCCAGCTGATCAACCTCCCGTCTGTACGCCGACTCATCAGCAGACTTCAGGAGTTTGACAGATGGGTCTCCTGAAGTGCAGTCGTTGGTGTAGAGGGAGAAGAGCAGGGGGGAGAGCACGCACCCCTGGGGGGCGCCGGTGCTGATAGTCTGGGTGCTGTCTGTTGAAGATCTGTGTGACGATGTGGGCCAGCTGGTCCGCACAGATTTTCAGGCACGATGGTGAGACACCGTCAGGTCCAGGAGCCTTCCTGATCTTCTGCCTTTGGAAGAGGTGGCTCACGTCTTCTTCACAGATCTTGAGAGCAGGTGAGAGGTCAGAGGGGGAAGGTGACTGTTTGAAGATGGCGTTGGAGTGGAGGAGAGGTGTTTCAAACCTACAGTAGAAACCATTCAGCTCTTCTGCCAGTCGTTGAGTACCAGCAGTGTTGGGGGATGGTCTCTTGTAGTTTGTGAGTGTCCGTAGGCTTCTCCACACTGACGCAGGGTCGTTGGCTGCTAAGCTGTTATTTAGCTTTTCAGCATAGCACCTCTTTGCAGCTTTGACCTCTTTAGTCATTGTGTTCCTGGCCTGGTTGTACAAGACTCTGCTCCCACTTCTGAAGGCCTCCTCCTTGGTCTGATGAAGCTGCCTGAGTTTCGCTGTGAACCAGGGTTTTTGGTTGTTGTATGTGCGGAAGATTTTAGTCGGCACACACATGTCCTCACAAAAACTGATGTAAGATGTCACAGTGTCAGTTAGTTCGTCCAGGTCAGTGGCTGCAGCCTCAAAAACACTC
>NC_060155.1:26028291-26029901 GCF_021292245.1 Micropterus dolomieu
TATTGCACAGGAATTGTTCCTGACACTGTGAGTCAGAAATCAGCTGTTCATCAGAGTGATGGCTTGTGGGAAGAAACTGCTTCTGTGTCTGTTGTTTTGGCGTACATTGCTCTGTAGCGCCTACCAGAGGGGAGGAGCTGGAACACGTTGTGTCCGGGGTGAGATGTAGTTGCAGTGATGTTTCCTGCCCGTTTCCTGACACTCTCTAAGTCCTGAATGTAGGGCAGGTTGGCACCAATTATTTTTTCTGCAGTCCTGGCTGTCCGTTGTAGTCTGTCTCTGTCCTTTTTGGTGGCAGATCCAAACCAGACAGTCATAGAGGTGCAGAGGACAGACTGGATGATGGCTGTGTAGAACTGGATCAGCAGGTCCTTAGGCAGGTTGAGCTTCCTGAGCTGACGCAGGAAGTATGTCCTCTGCTGGGCCTTCTTGATGATCGTGCCAGTGTTGGGATCCCACTTCAGGTCCTGGGATATAGTGGAACCCAGAAACCTGAAGGATTTCACAGCAGACACGAGTATGGTGATGGGGGGCAGAGTGGGGGGGCTCCTTCTGAAGTCCATGGTCATCTCCACAGTTTTGAGTGTGTTAAGCTCCAGGTTGTTCTGACCGCACCAGAGAGCCAGCTGATCAACCTCCCGTCTGTACGCCGACTCATCACCGTCCCGGATGAGGCCGATGACCGTTGTGTCGTCAGCGAACTTCAGGAGTTTGACAGATGGGTCCCCTGAGGTGCAGTCGTTGGTGTAGAGGAAGAAGAGCAGTGGGGGGCGCCAGTGCTGATAGTCCGGGTGCTGGATGTGACGTTCCCCAGCCTCACCTGCTGACTCCTGTCAGTCAGGAAGTCTGAATTCCACGAACAGGATCCTTGCATATGTCCCTGGAGAGTTGAGGTGTTGCAGGATGTGATGTAGACCCAAGTTGACAGCATCATCCACAGACCTGTTAGCCCTGTAGGCAAACTGAAGGGGGTCCAGCAGGGGGCCTGTAATGTCCTTCAGGTGGGCCAACACCAGTCTTTCAAAGGACTTCATGACTACAGATGTCAGGGCGACGGGCCTGACACTCCAGTCAGTACAGTCAAAGCAGGCCTGTAACTCCAGCTTTGACTCGTTGGTCCGTCTTTTCACAGTCTTTACAACAGGTTTAGCAGATTTCAATTTTTGCCTGTATATCGGGATAAGATGAACCAGACAGTGATCAGAGAGTCTGAACTGAGAGACCCGGGTTCAATCCCCCACTGTGACCCATCCACCAAAGTGTCCCTGAGCAAGACACTTAACCCCAATTGTAAGTTGCTTTGGATACAAGTGTAAGGTAAATGTAATATTAAAAAAAAAAAAAGAATATAAAGAGTCCCAAGGCTGCACGGGGAACAGAGCGATAGGCGTCCTTTAATGTTGTGTAGCAATGGTCCAGTGTGTTAGTGTCCCTGGTGGGACACTTAATATGCTGTCTGTATTTTGGAAGTTCATGACTGAGGTTTGCTTTGTTAAAGTCCCCAAGAACTATGAGCAGGGAGTCTGGATGTTTTTCTCCATGTTAGTTATCTGGTCGGCCAGGTGTAGTAACGCCTCACTAACACAGGTCTGAGGTGGAATGTAAACAGC
>NC_060155.1:26029921-26035617 GCF_021292245.1 Micropterus dolomieu
CTGATGAAGCTGCCTGAGTTTCGCTGTGAACCAGGGTTTTTGGTTGTTGTATGTGCGGAAGATTTTAGTCGGCACACACATGTCCTCACAAAAACTGACGTAAGATGTCACAGTGTCAGTTAGTTCGTCCAGGTCAGTGGCTGCAGCCTCAAAAACACTCCAGTCAGTGCAGTCAAAGCAGACCTGTAACTCCAGCTTTGACTCGTAGGTCCATCTTTTCACAGTCTTTACAACAGGTTTAGCAGATTTCAGTTTTTGCCTGTGTGTCGGGATAAGATGAACCAGACAGTGATCAGAGAGTCCTAAGGCTGCACGGGGAACAGAGCGATAGGCGTCCTTTAATGTTGTGTAGCAGTGGTCCAGTGTGTTAGTGTCCCTGGTGGGACACTTTATATGCTGTCTGTATTTTGGAAGTTCATGACTGAGGTTTGCTTTGTTAAAGTCCCCAAGAACTATGAGCAGGGAGTCTGGATGTTTTTTCTCCATGTTAGTTATCTGGTCGGCCAGGTGTAGTAACGCCTCACTAACACAGGCCTGAGGTGGAATGTAAACAGCAACCAGAACAAACGAGGAAAACTCGTTTACAGTTTATAAATAATGTCTCTAGGTGAGGCCTGCATGATTTCTTCAACCCTGTGACATCTGTGCACCAACCTTTGTTTATATAGAAACAGAGTCCGCCTCCCCGTGTTTTTCCCGTGAGCTCCCTTTCGCGATTCGCACGGATGAGATTAAATCCCGGTAGATGAAGTGCGCTGTCCGGGATGCGCTTGGTGAGCCAGGATTCGGTGAAACAGAGGGCAGCAGATCTGCAGAAGTCTGAGTTAGTTCTGTTGATGAGCAGAAGTTAGTCCATTTTGTTGGCCAGAGAGCGGACATTCGCCAGGTGGATTGAAGGGAGCGCAGTGCAAAATCCCCGCTGTCTCAGCTTAACCAGCGTGCCTGCACGTTTTCCCCTGCGCCGTTTCCGAAGGATCCCAAACAGAGCTGCTGCTCCTCCAACTAATAACTCCGGGAAAGTTCCAGGGTCAATAAAGAGCGGTGGAATAGTATGAGCAGTTGAAACTCCAATGTTTAAGAGCTCTTCTCTGGTGAAAGTTACCAGAGAGGGACGGCAGAAAACAGCGTTTATTAACAAAAACACAAAAAGCACTACGGAGCGTAGTGCTTTTCAAACTATTCAAAATATAATCCATACTTATTAGTTCAGTTGTTGAGTAATGTATTTCAAAAGTTATTCTGCATTGCAAATTTATTCAAGGCCTTGTAGTTTTCAAGGAAATTAGGACTTTTTCCCAGTTGGTACATTAACTGATAAAACAAAACATGGAAAATCTCATTGTGTATATATATAATAAAAATGGAATCAGAAGATTTGACAGAGTTGCAGCACTTTCTCATATGTGGTTTATAAATGGCAGCAACAGAGTACATACTGTATAAACTCACATTCATGGTTTCCTTATGCTGATCATATTAGTATGATCTGTGTAAATTATATCTCTATAAATAAATGTTTCTTTTCCCATGACAGAATGTTATATGCAACTGTCGATAAATTCAACCTGTCTTTTAACCTGCTCTTGCACTGAATTGCTCTTGGCAGAGTACGTGTGCTAATGGCAGTCAGCGATAACAAGTGAGAACAGAGCGTTTCTCATATCAAATTATTATAGGCTGTGTGCATACATTGCCCTTTAGTCACTGCATGGTGAGATATCTCATATTCTGCAGTTTATTTCACACCAAGGTTAACAGTTACTGCGCAGAAACACACTCATGAAGCAGATATAATTTACAGTGGTGTGGCCTGCAGGGATTTCTGCTCTGGACTAAAAGCGTATTGCAGTTTTCACTGGCAGGTAGGATCACAGCTCAGTTCAATAGAAGTGAATGAGGAATTATAACCTGGATGCACTATGCAAGGCAATCTTCAGATTGCCATGTATAGTGCCAGAACAGACACAAATCTGACAGTTGCACCAAAAACTGGCCAAACTTTTGTATGGTGCCAGATTCAAAAAAATTTAATTGAAAAGGTAAAAAAGTTCCTCAAAGTTCACTTGTCAAAGTCATCACACTGAAAAAATCTGTGCTGCCCTGAACAGTTGTGAACTAAAAAACCTTTAATTGATTCTTTCCTTTACTTCCTTCCCAATAAAGACATTCTGTAGCTTCCTCTGTAAAGGGTCAAAAGCTCCACTCTGTCTGTTTTTTGTTTTTTTTGCAGAAATCAATTATTTATCCAGTTCTATCTGTAAAGTGGTTTTCTAGTAAACAGTACCTACTGATGTTTCAAATGATTGGTGAGGATGCTTGAGAGGAAACTATTTTCTCCTTAACAGTTTAAAGAATGTTTCAAATGTAGATAAATTTCATTACATTTTCCGTTTAATTTATTTTATTATTTTCATTTATTTTTATCCTCTTTCCTTTTAGAGTTTTGTAGATGCTATCTGTCTCCTGCTTGTCATTGTATTCTTCTTGCTTCCTCTACTCCATGTTTCATAATCAATCCCACAAAGAATATGACATATTTTCCCCTTTTTTTTCTTTGTCTCCAAACTGTGAGTCATGTGGACCTATGGATTTTCATGATGCTTGATACTAAAATTATATTTTAACTGTTTTAAATAAATAAATAAACTTCTTCAGGGTCTGCTTTGTAAATTTAATATGGTAATAAAACAATTGGTCTCATAAACAAAGCAAACAATAATGATAAATTTATGATTAATTGTCTTTAGAAATCATTTATCAAGCAGAAGTACCGTAACACAGGCCCGATCCACAAATGTGAGGAATTTTTTTCCTGTTTTATATTATTGGATGGTTGGATGAAGTGAGCTCTTTAAATATGTCCCCTTTGGCTGTGGGAAGTTCTGATGGGTATTTTCCTACATAATGCATTCAATGAAAAAACTACAAAATTTAAATGACAATGGCAATAATCACTAGTATAGCTGCAGGTGTTACAGTTCCCAGACTCCACTGCAAGCAAACAGAAGGCTATGTTCTGTTAAAAGGAAAAATTATAAGGAAAAAAAGCATGTGTTCTTGGCAGAATTTAGTAAAATAATGCAAATAAAATAAAATAGTTAATTATCAAATTCACAGTTTCTGTATAATTTTGCTAGTTTCTGCTCCAGCCCCCTCAAAAGCAGGAATAGATGGATGGACGGATTTTTCAGTAGGCCTATTTTTTTTACAGCCTGTTCTCATGCTCAGGCGTCACATATACACGCTTTGGAAAAGCCGTGTCTATTGTACGCAAAACGGCGATTTTACGTGTATGATACGCTGCAGTTTGCAATAGCGTTGCAACACAAAGGAGGATAACCCTACCTGCTAGGCCTCACGGCCGATGTGCTAGCAGGTAGGGTTAGCCTCCTTTGTGTAGACACGGCTTTTCCAAAACGTGTATATGTGACGCATGAGATGCGATCGTGTTTTTTTTTATCACTCGTGTCTTATCCCATTTAGACCCATCCGTCACAAAAGTGATCGTAAAAACGTTTTCATTCATAAGGGTCTAAAAATGTTTCTCAATGATTTATCAATGTATTTGAAGCAAATATTGAAATAATAAAGGGTCTAAATGAAATATGTGCAGTGTCACATGTTTAGTGTAATCTGTCACATGACTAGTGTTGTTTACTTCCTGGTTGCATCATGAGAAATGGATGGCTCCATCAAACCTCCCAAACAAAAGGTTAGATAAGTATATTAACATAAAGATAGGATGGAGAGTTTTGGTACACATTATCTGTAAGTGGTCTAGTATTAATATATGCATTTGTATTTACTCAACTTTCTTCAATGTGGTCATAGAATGAGTAAACATTTTGACAGCAACCATGCACGTGCAGAGGGGGGTGCAATGGGTGCTTGAGCACCTGCCCTTTTGCCCTTTGATGCCCAAAGTGTCCTTTGGTCAATGACAAATTTAATTAATTAATTTTTAAATTTGTAAAGGTCCTTTTTTGAAGGCCTGCCGAATCAAACTATTAGTAAAATGAATTAATAATAATTTCGCAGTAAATAAAATGATCCACATTATGACCTTTCACCTGATGACCTCATCCTTGACGAGCCCTCCCGTTCAGACACCGTTAGTGATTCAGCAGCTCTGACCACAGGACACCTGCGATTCCGCCGGTAAGAGGGGTTTGCCGCAATGTGCTTGTTGGATGTATTTTACAAGAGAGACGCAAAGAGAGCAGCACAGTAGTTGTATATTGCTGTGTGTCGCCTGTAGAAGTTAACTGCCGACTAACACTGTGCCGACAGCTAACGTTACTTCTGCACACAGATAAACAAAAGTGCTCTGTTCACTTCGTTCTTGCTGTTTGAGGGAGAAAGGTTTTATGGGCGTCGCGAGGTCTAGTATTTTAAAATAATAACAACATTGGTAAAACAGGTTTATTACTTATTCCTCCCAATTATAGCCTACTTACCAGCCCGTTTTAAAACGATCATTTAAATCAGAACAGTATTTGAATAGATAGCAAACCTATTATATGAACTAAATAACCGGAAATACATGTAATAATGTCAGTGTCAATATAAAATAAATAACATTCCTGACATCAAAGCAAAGAGTGAAGAAGAAATGGCTCTATATAGATTACAGACAAAGGTATGAAATGTTAATTTGAAAAGTAAATGCTGCTCTGTCATGGTTAGTATGGGCCAACAGAACGAACACACATCTTTTTAGATTTATGATTAGACATATAGTCAATCAAAATCCAAATGTATCTCAGATTCACAATGCAATATATAAAATCATTATCACAATATTGCCTTACACACACACACACACACACACACACCCCTGTGTATAGATTTGTCTCACTCTTACCCCTGCCTTGGCTAACCTAGTCCTTTCTCCCAGTACTGTTTCCTTCCCAGATTATTTCCCACACTTTTTAGAACCTGGTATCTTATTTCTTCTACCTGCGGCTCTCGGTGTGCAGCAGTCTCTGTGAGCATCTCCTTCTTATTTTCTTATAGCAGCCAGCCTTCGCAACAGCTGCACCACTAGAGCAGGTCAGTCATAGTGAGCCAGTCCCAAACACTGTCAGCAATCTTTACATCTTGTCATGGTCACGTATTTGTTTCATCAGCTAATATATCTCCTATGTTTGTTATAATATCTCTAGTCATAGATCACCTCCAGTAGTATCAGCAGCAGCAACAGCACCCCCTAAACAGAAACTGTCAGCCCACTGTGTTTTAAAGCTTTTAGATTTGGGTATTCCCTGGGTTTCTTTTTCAAAACTGTGTCACAGCATTTTGTTGATGTATCGATACAGAAGCATCAGTATATGCATATCAGCAAGTAATACATAACGATCAATCAATATTTTGAGAACAGCCCTATTTAAATCCTTGTTCCATGTGCCCCTTTTATACTTTGAGCACCTGCCCTTCCAAAGGTCTCTGCATGGCCCTGACAGCAACAAAGTTGACCAGCAGGATAACACAGTGCATCTACTCCTGGTACTCCTGGACCATGGCGCTGCTTTTGACACCAGTGATCACAACATCATGTTAGACAGACTGAGGCACTGGGTGGGGATCTCTGGTACTGCTCTAGAATGGTTTTCATCCTACCTGTCAAATAGGAAGTTTTGCGTGTCTGTCAACAACTATGTCTCTTCGTTCTGTCCAGTTAAATATGGTGTGTCTCA
>NC_060155.1:26035637-26056465 GCF_021292245.1 Micropterus dolomieu
ACTGAGGTTTGCTTTGTTAAAGTCCCCAAGAACTATGAGCAGGGAGTCTGGATGTTTTTCTCCATGTTAGTTATCTGGTCGGCCAGGTGTAGTAACGCCTCACTAACACAGGTCTGAGGTGGAATGTAAACAGCAACCAGAACAAACGAGGAAAACTCCCACGGGGAATAAAACACTCCAGTTTACTCCTTTACAGTTTATAAATAATGTCTCTAGGTGAGGCCTGCATGATTTCTTTCCTGTGACATCTGTGCACCAACCTTTGTTTATATAGAAACAGAGTCTTCCTCCCCGGGTTTTTCCCATGAGCTCCCTTTCGCGATTCGCGCGGATGAGATTAAATCCCAGTAGATGAAGTGCGCTGTCCGGGATGCGCTCAGTGAGCCAGGATTCAGTGAAACAGAGGACAGCAGATCTACAAAAGTCCGAGTTAGTTCTGTTGATGAGCAGAAGTTCGTCCATTTTGTTGGCCAGAGAGCGGACATTCGCCAGGTGGATTGAAGGGAGCGCAGTGCAAAATCCCCGCTGTCTCAGCTTAACCAGCGTGCCTGCACGTTTTCCCCTGCGCCGTTTCCGAAGGATCCCAAATAGAGCTGCCACTCCTCCAACTAATAACTCCGGGAAAGTTCCAGGGTCAATAAAGAGCGGTGGAATAGTATGAGCAGTTGAAACTCCAATGTTTAAGAGCTCTTCTCTGGTAAAAGTTACCAGAGTGGGATGGCAGAAAACAGTGTTAAATAACAAAAACACAAAAAGCACTACGGAGCGTAATCCCGAGGCGGCCATCTGCGTCGCCATCTTGGTTATTTATTGGTTGGCAATTTCCAACCAATGGCCAATAATACCTTCATGTGAAGGGCCTGAGGAGAGAGGTCTGAAATGCTGCAGTGGGACCATGATTGGTATTTTGGAATATAGATGTTTGAAGAGTAGAGCGACAAGCTGTGACGCTGCCACCATAGGTATGTCTGGGAACAGACAAGCACACTGCACTTTGGTATAATGTGTTGATCATTTGGTGAAGAGGCCTCTGGTGTCGCAGCAGGTGTGCATTGTGATAACCTGCACCGCCCATTCACACTTGCTCTGTGCACAGACCACTGACCCGCTAATCCCTTCCTGCTATTAAGAAAGCGGCAATACAAGTTCTTCCCATACGTTTGCACTGTCTCCATTCACGCCTCAGCCATAAGCTCCAAGCAACTTGTTTGCAGAAGGATCAAGCAACGCTAAACGCCATAAACATCATCGCCATCAAACCCTACCAGATTCCACTAACCAAACAGACCAATTCGTAAGTGCTGCAAAAACTCTTTTTTTTACTTTTTCAGCAGTGTGCTTCTGTTTTAGTGCTAGATGAGCATTTGTTTTTTAAGAATGGAGCATCCTTTGTTTTGTAATGAACTGAATTGCTTCTTTTGAATGGACTGAACCTAACCCCGAGAGGAAATTTGCGTTGCGTTTATTGTTTTATTTATGTGGTGCATTTTATTAATACAAGTTACATTTGTTGCATTTTATATCTGAGTTGTGGTTTTCATTATTATGGTTCAATGATTATTTTCATTCAATGTCCACGTCATAGTATATGAATCCTTTGTGAGTCCTTTCAGTAAACACAGACAGAAGTAGTGAATATCTATTACTCCTTTGGTAGAGATATACATGGTCACATACAGCATGTTGTGATCATGTAACATTATGCTGAAGTTGACATGTTGATGTCCAAAAGAAACACTCCAGAAATGTTAACAGCCCTGTCAGCGAGATATAAAGAAAGTGATGGCATATACTCTCTTGAATAATTTCAATGCTGTGTGCCATACAATATATACCGTTGTATTTGTTGTTGAGGTTAAACATCTGCATTAAAGCTTAGTGGATGGATGGTTCATCTGAAGTGCAGAGAAAAGAATGCTGTATGGCTAAATTCAGTGTGGCAGAAAACAAAACTGAGGCTGCATTATAGCATCTTTAAGGCCGGATCCTGTAATTATAAATATAATACATTTTATCCCAAGCCCATTGGTTCCTAAAGCATTGAATGCTAAAACAAACTGTACAGCAGTGGTCCTTAACAGGCGGCCCGTGGGCCAAAACTGGCAAGCCAGCAATAATATCTGACCAGAGGGCAGATTATTTTGATAGCGGCAAAGATGCCAGCAACTCTCATAACTTACTCACATAATTACTTCATATTTTGCCTACTAAATAAAAGTATGAGAAAGTTTTTTTGGACATTGAAAAGACTCGTTGGCCATGCTTAACACACCTCTGAAATAACTGTTGGGAAATGTGAGCTTTGATTTCCCTGAATGAGAAATGAAGGAATTTGAAATGAAAATAATTTTCCATAGGTCGATGGATGTGGACCAATAGCTGCTTCGTTGTGAGCATGTGAAACAGTCTACCACCAATTGGCAATTGCAATCAGAATTATCTTCCTGGGTGCAGTTCCTCTTAAAGGCACCTTTAAGATTTTGATAACTAGGGGCTCTGTGATGATTTGTTAAGCAGGTCTGGTGTTCGTGTGTATTGCATGCTCTACCACCAGGCCTATAAGGATGCACACTAGGAGCCTTCCTCATAATCAGACTTAATTGCCATTTCATTGGTTGGGTTAGGCTATCATCTTGCCTCAGCTAATTAGTAGCAACTAATCTATTATTCCCGTCCCTTAAGTTTCAGTCAAAATGGATTGCGCAGTAGCAATTGCTTTTGTTCTGTAACTTACAAGTCACTAGTCTGGAACCTGGCCAACTATTAGCATGTTGGTGATACATGTTTATGCCAGCAGAAAAGGGTGGTGATGGCAGAGGCAATAATGTGTTTCTTCTTTTTAAGGACAGTGGGCAGTGCACAACTCTTTATTATTTCTGTTCTATTGATTTGCACTGTGGGAAGTAGATTGTGAAACAGAGTAGGAGAGACCTGACAATGAAAGCTCTGGTGTGATATGATCTTAAGCCAGTGGGATTCAAGGATGCAGAGCCAGTCAGCTATGTCAGTGCACTCAAGCTGACATGTTAAATATTGTCTCCAACAGGGAGAGGGGGATTATCTTTGGGCATGATCCATCTCATTGCAATTGCTAATAACCACATGGACAAAATCAACTTCCAAGCTTACTGATTGCACTTTGAACCTCTGTTACTTCAACAAAATCATCTGTCTTCCCCAGAGGAATCCACACATAAAGTACAGTATTATTTACTTCAAGGTAAAATACTCTTAAAATACTCTAAAATACTAACTCAGTAATAACTGCCCAACATATAATTTGCTAATGAACCCAGCAGCATGTAGTCTAGTGTTTTCTGCAGTTTATGTGCTATTAGTTCCCTCCAACAGGGGAGTAAGTAATAAGCAAGTCTGTAAATGAGCAAAGTTCTAACTTTGTAAAGACTTTCTGTTTATTGTGCTGCATCAACCACTATAATATATTAGAATTTCTGCCAAATGTGAGTTTTTCCAAAAGAACAGTCACACCAAGCAATGTCCACCATTTCACCTCACCACACATATTTGGAAATGATAAAAAAGATTTTTTATAATTTCTGACATAAGAGTACATGTAGTTCCCTTAACATGAGAAATGCTGCTCAAGAACTTATATAGTATTATTTATCACATGTGCACCACAGGATGTACAGTGAAATGTACAGTAACAAGTGTCACAAAGATGAGCAAATGACAGCAAAAATAATGTGCAATAAAGATGAAAAATATGAAATATTAATACAACAGCAGGGCTTTGCAATGTGAGGATTTCAATCGTATATGCCCCTAACAATAGAAAGAAACTTGAAAAATGATTTATGCGCACAGTGTGCGAGTAAAGACCATAATCGAAACTCATCGTTGTGAATGAATGATTATGATTACTGACAAATTAGTACTTGGAGACTAACCAAAAAGTAGACAAGCATTTAATGAACAAAAACAACCTACAAACATTATATTGCTGTACTGTCCAGCTGGAATTGATATTCAGTACTAGTGGTAGGCTAGATTGTTTACTATTATATGAAATGATAATAAATATAGTAACATCATATAATGAAAATATTAATATTATACAAACAGTATACTACTAAATTAACATTATTATTTTTATTTAATGTTATAATACTAATACACTCATTTAGTTACTCCTCCAGGTTGTGGATAGAGCCTCTGCAGTGAACGGGTGTAGATTTAGCCAGAGCCTGGATGCCACTGTGCCCATATGTGCGCCTTCTAGCCAGCCTCCTCCTAAGAGCAACATGTTCCCTGTGTCATCTTTTACATCTGTTTTACCAAAGTTCTCATAGGCAAGTCCTGCCACTTGGCAGCCATCTTGGTAACACCTACGGGCAGTTATTTTGGACTAACAAGATCAGGCCCCTATCTAAATGAATTGGGAGAAAGCTATAACTACACTTTCAACGGTAACAGGGTCATAAAAACTGCATGTATGGAATCACCAATAAAATCTGATCAAAACCGCTGAAAGAGTTTGATGACTTTGCCCCAAAATGAGGTTTAAAAAGCATTTATCCTAAACATGTAGTAGTAGAAGCATGTGTAGTAGACCCAAACGTCAGTGGAACCACACAATTGGCTTAATATGCTTCCCAGTATGGCTGTTAAAAGCAGAGAATTGGCTTTCTGGTGGGAGATGCGCATACACGTGCAAACAGCCATTTTTGGAGTTACGGGCTTTCCTCATAGGATTGTATTGAGGATTCTTTAAGTGGCGTGTCTCCTCTCTTGAAACATCTCTGGTTTTACTAAAGTTATTTAGTCTAAGTGTAGTTCAGTCCTTACTTCCTATAACAAGTTGCAATACTTTGTAACATTCAACATAATGCTCATCTAGCTGCTAGTGTGGCACGCCCTCAAAAACACTGGTGAAAAAAAACACACAAGCTGCAGCACACACAGTGACAAGATGTCCGCCCGCTGCCTACCATAACCCCCCACCTACCGAACTGTGCACAGTTAAAATGAATAACACTCTGAAACTCTTGCTCCAGTCTATGTTGCTAAGCTGGTGGGAAGATGTACAGCTGACCCGAAGCCGTGTTCACCTTCTTGTGAGGACCTGCCATACTCTGCTTCTGATTGGCTAGTAGTCCTCAACAAGATACTGCGCATGTGCAACTCCCAACACAAATCAAATAGAAGTGAGATGCTTCACTTGGTAGGTAGCTAAAACGGAGTGGTCAAAACACGGGCTGAAAAGAGGTGCTGCAGAAATGTGCAGTATGAAAAAAAAAAACATGTAAACCTATTCTGGTACAACCCCTAAATAAAATTATAAACCTGAAAATGAATAAAATTTGACCTCTTTAAGGTCCATGCTTAGTGTCCAGATACTAGGGTTTTCACTTCCATAGTCTTACACTGGTTTTCACATCATAATTGGACAAAGATAAGGACCACACATGCACACAGTATACATATGTACTATATGTAATAGGTTGTTTGTTAATAAACTCTGTTACTTTGAAAATTTTTTACTGTGACCCTGAATTCATTTTAGTTTTCATTTTAATAGCACATGTATTCCTTGGGGAAATTAGCAAAGCACCCTGAACTAAAATGAGCCATGCCACATTTCGTATTATTAGCATAAAGTGCCACTAAGTATAATTTGGAAAGCATGGGGAAAAGTGTTTTCTGCTACTTTGAATATTGGTTGATAGGAAAATATTCTGGGTTGGATGGCAAGCATACATTCATAGCTATATGTGAGGAAATATGTGTTGCCTCAACAAACACATCACTGATTAAATTAATAAAAAACATAACACTTAATGTTATGTTTTTAAAAAATGACATAACAGCTTACTTAATAAGTAGTTATTACTGCCTGTCTCTGTCATGTTGCACTAGTCTGGACCTACTGTGAGCCAAAAATCAGGAAAAACACATTCAAGCTGGAGGCCAAAGAAGGAAAACAAAATCTGAAAAATAACATCTTGTTACTTCGCTGCTCTTTCATCTTGTGTGAGCGGAGAGCTCAGCTAAAGTAACTTTATAATGCATATTTAAATGTGTTCCTCTCTCTCTCTGCCTTTCTCACTCTCTAACTTACAGTTAGTACCTGCTATGGTCTCTCTTCCATCCATGTGTCTGATCAAACAGTTCTTCAGATTTGCCTATGTCAGACACAGATTTTTCCTGTAGCAGTGGTCAGTCCCTCCAAACATGAAATTTACACATTCTGATCGTCTCGTACCTATAAAAGGGCCACGCAATCCACAGTAAATATCCCTGTTTAAGTGCTGGTTTTGAGGCAGTGGTTGTGCTTGCTTAAAAATACGTCCGGCCAGGATTTCTAAATCACCAAAAATATGTAGGATTCTGCTTTTACTTTCTACAGTCGGCATTCATTGTGTGCGTTTTTGCATTGCGTTGACCAGTACCATTCCTATTACATTTTACTCTTTGGTGTACCAGGACTTTTTCTTGCATACCGGCATTTTTCACATGCTGCCAGTACTCTTGTCTTGTCTCTCCACCGGTGGAGACAGAGTAGGGAGAAGATCAGCTGCTTCTTTAATCCAAGCGTGTGCATAAACTTGCTTATCAATAGTGCTGAACGATTTTGGAAAATAATCTAATTGCGATTTTTTTTTTTTACCAATATTGTGATTGCGATTTAATATGTGATAAAATCGCAATTAGCTCTTTACCTCCTGTATTATTCAAAATGGACAAGCAGTAAATCAGTGTATAGTATGACCAACACAATATTAGCTAGATTAAACATACACTGTTCTTTCTTGTGGGTCAGGCCTGTGTTATGATGAAATTAGGTGATGCATGAATTATTATTATTATTATTATTAGACAGACTGGGCCTCTTTTGGACTTGTGCGGTTGGTTTGAAATGCTGTTTCACAGATATTTTCTGAGCTGAGTGGTGGCTGTGTGTGTGACACAGGCCGCGGTCTCTTTTTGTGAACCGACCAATCACAGCCTGGATGGGGCGGGACAATAAAAAAATGTTAAACTCCTTCTGCATGAATGGTTATGATTATTGACAAGTTAGCACTTAGCATTAACAAATTAGAGACTAATCCCCATTTAGACTTCTTGCACAAGGATTTAATGAATGAGAACAACATACCATAATGAAACAGCTGTAACTGGAATAAATATTATACTAGTGGTAAGCTACTGTATATAGGATATCATTATCTGAAATTATAATGAATACACTAACATTAGCCCTTATTAAATCTAACAAGACAGAAAACGGTTCTATTTGTGAATAAGTTGAATTGTTGAATATCAATAAGCAGTTGAAATGTTACAAATAGGTCTACTACAAACGATCTGTAGGCAGACATAAGCCAAATAAAGTACCTATGCCTATATTACCTATATTAGCATTATACTAACATTAAACATTTTTTTAATTGTTAAATATACTGTACTAGGCGGCGCAGTGGTGCAGTCATTAGCACTGTCACCTCACGGCAAGAAAGTCATGGGTTAAAACCACGGTTGCCCCGGCCTTTCTGTGTGGAGTTTGCATGTTCTCCCCGTGTCCACGTGGGTTCTCTCAGGGTGCTCCGGCTTCCTCCCACCATCCAAAGACGTGTAGGCTAGGTGTCTCTCAAATTGTCCTTAGGTGTGAATGTGACTGTGAGCGGTTGTTTGTCTATATGTGGACTGGCAACCTGTCCAAGGTGTACCCTGCCTTCGCCCGATGTAAGCTGGGATTGGCTCCAGCCCCCCCCCGCGACCCTGTACGCAGGATAAGTGGTTGACGATGGATGGATAATACTGTACTACTACACTAATCTATATTAGTTATTCCCCTAGTTGGATAGAACTTCTGCAGTGGACAGATGTAGATTTAGCCAAATGTTTTCTCCTTTTGATGCCTCTCTTCTTGAAAGCAACACGTTGTTATTTTTTACTAAAATGTTTCTTGTAGCATAAATTGTGTGTGTGTGTGTGAAGCAGAATGCATGACCTGGAAAGCTGGTATGTACGTGTCAGTGTCAAATAAAGGTGATTTGAATTAACTGATTCCCCTCCAGCCCCAACTGTCCTCTTTTTTGAAAACAAAATTTTGGTGAACATATCCTTGCTAGACCACCGTCACTGAATGAGGTCTTATGGTGAGCATTTACACACCCTTTACACACCCTTTACACCTGGTATTAACATGAAGTCTGCATCTAGATAACTTATCTGGATTGCATTACATTTATTTAGCCTGTATCCAAATCTAGTCAAGTGCATTTCAACTATGTGGCTATAATCCAAATATTCAATATGCAAGAATCATGCATGGTTATGCTGAAATGCTTCAAATTTAGATATAATAAGATTTCTTTAATTTTTTTATTTTTTATTTTATCGGCCAAGGTTCAGTCTGAAAGATTTCAGTCTGCGACGGAAGATGTATTCTGCTGTCCTGATGTCGATGGGGAGCTCGTTCCACTATGAAGACAGAAAACAGTCATGATTTTTTTGAGCGGTAGCTGGGCGCCACTTGTAGTGAAAAGGGGCCTGACATAAGGGCAAAAGGCTCATTACTTTTATTTTTTCTTTTTACCGGTAAATACAAATCTACCAAGTTGTATGTATTATGGCAGTAGAATAAAATAAATCAATTGGAGATTATAAAAGTATATCAATCAATAGGCCAAAGAATTATTAACCCAAACACACATTTTTAAAGTAGTCTATCAACCAAACTGCAGCAGTGAATCTCTCCAAACTACCAGGCAGCCATGAACAGTATCCATATGCTAACTAGTTCTGTCTGAAGGTATATGAACAAATGTATAAGAACTTTTGTCAGTGTCAAGTTATTTCCTGGATGCGGTACATACCAGAGCAGACCAGTACATACTGAACTTGAAAAAGTTCACTCAGATTGAGTTGCAACTGGAACATCCAGACGTCGTCGGGCTTATACTTTGACAGGATCTCAACCAGAAATAAAGGCAATCTGTTCAGAATGATTAAATTCTTTTTGGAAATAAAATCCTCCCATCAAGTTAAAGGTCACCTAACTCCACTTCTTCCTTCTTCAATCAAGCCCAGAAACCTAAATGAAACCCTTTCCTATGCAAAGAAAAAATTGGTATATGTATAGCCCACATGCAGCATCGCTTCCCTTGACCTAGGATCAACCATGTTTGTTGACAAGTTGTATATAGAGATCTAGTCTAATATTGAATGAAAACTTACAAGCAATTACAGGCACTTTAAAGGAGGAACGAGAACACACAGTTGAACGAAAATGAATAATGAAACCACAATCAAGCAATCAAAAAATAACAATAAAGCCACAATGACATATGCATCTAATCATAATTCAAAAGCTCCAAGTTAAGGTTTGAAACTTCAATTTAGTACATAAAAAACATGGCTGTTTAAGATTAAAATAAGGGTAAGGGCTCTGTAAATGAACAAGTGCATTTGTAATATTGTGTAGATGCTTTGAAACTGCCAAAATTCAATTACATTCCAACCCTGCTTCCACCGCTCCTACTGACAAGTGGCACCAAAGTGGATTACATTTCTTGTGCCTGGACTGTAATCAAAAAGGACACAGCCAAGGCTGACCAATTGACCAACAGGCAGTGGCCTTTTTCATCATCCATTTAAAGATCAATATGAGGGACCTCAAGCTCATCAGTACAACTACTGAAGACAAGATGAAATAAAAAGAATGAAACAGCAAGGGTTAAAAAAAAAACAGAGAATAATAAAGATTTTGTTCTCTCTTAGGCAGGTACAAGGAGAAAATAGATTGGAGTGCTTCCAGTGAGCATCAAAAATGTTATTATGATTCTCCGGAGAGCCAAAGGAAGAAGAGGAGACAGAGGCAATAGAATGGGAAAGAAAACAGACAAAAGATGCAGATCTACAGACAGGAGAGGAGAGGAGAGGAGAGAAAACCTGATGACTTGAAGAAGAAAATTTGGTTGTAATTATGCTGGATCTAGATGTTGATAAGATGACCTGCAGAAACATGTTAGAAACATTGTAGGACTCTTGTAAATACAGTCATAAAAATTAAAGTTATAACTAGGGCTGCAACTAATAACTATCAAATAATCTATTGATTATTGAAACAAATAATCTACTATCTAAGATTGTAAAGTTAAGGCACATTTGGAATGTGTTTTATTTATTTGACAGGGGCAATGCACAATATATGAATTGTATCAGACATAGCTAAAAGCTAATTCTCATCTGCAGTCCCTAAAGAATTTGAACAGGAACTTAATTTTTATTAAGCTAGCTAGCTAGGTCAGCTTTGCAAATGTTGCAGTTCACAACCTTTTTTTTGGCTTAAGAGTGAAAATACATTCATTCCAGTAAGTGGTGTCACTACTGCCCGATGATGTTAAATTAAATTTGTTGGCAACAAATTTGGAGATAGTTTTTTGTCAGCTACTTTCATTCACACCCCTAGTTGAAACTTTTGCACATATATATTTTCTATTATGAGTTTATGTTCAAAGGCAGCGAAACATTATATCAGCTGTTAGATGGAGTGCCATGTTATTAGGTTCAGACATTCCTTTTCACCTTTGGGTAAAAAAAAACCTTTCCTCTGGCACCACCATCACCTCATAATTTCAATTTGTCCTATACTTTGGTTTATGACCAAAGAACTGCAAAACTGATGACCATCAGCCTCAGATGTACTTTGTATTTAGTGCTAATTAGCAAGATAGTGTTGTAATTGTGAGCATGCAAGAATGCTGACTCAGCTGAAGGCTGAAGTAGACTCTTTCTTGTTTAAAACGGTGTAAAAATGTGATTGCATTTATGTTAGGCAAATAAGTTTTTTCTTCTAGGCAAAGAAGTTTATTGTATAATGCCAATGATGCATAATGGATCATTTCTGTGTTAACTGTGGAACTAGAACCAGGAGGTGATTAGCTTACAATAACAGATTGTTACAGCACATACCTATCTGTAAAACCACATATTGTTTGTACATTTGTGTTTGTGTATAGATTAAACAAACTTCCCCCTTGATTCCACTCTTTAGGCTGAACTAAAGAGTAAATTGTGTAAATTTATTGACATTTTCAAAACTTTAAGCACCACAGCCTCCACTGTATTGACTTGGGAGCAGAAAGAGACACATATCTTAAAACCTCATAAAACCAAGACTTTCTACATTGCAAGATAGAGGTAAGTCAGAAAATGTGTCTTTGTCATGTGGGTGAACCAACCCTTTAAACTTGGTCCCAGCTATTAAAATTCCTGCTCTGAAACATTTGTTACAGAAAGGTTATAGAATAAGTCTGCAAGGATTTGACATGATGTTTTCCTCAGTATTAGCATCAATTCAGAGCTTTTGTGAAAGCACCATATAAAGGTTCTGGCCGCATTCACTTAGGGGAGGCTTTTGAACTTCCAAGTAAATAAGAACTGAAAGAATAAAACCTTCCACATAGCTTTTTTTCTTTCTATTTTTTTTTTTTTACAGTGACCTCACATTTCATGCATTCAAGGAGACTATTAAAAGTGGGGAGATTGGCTGAACACCAAAACATTAAGAAAGGTGCTGACCCCTTTGTGGATGACAGAAAAGTGTGCTTTGTGGAGAGATTTTGGTAAGGAAGAAAAACTGCTCTCCTTTTCGCTCTCTCCCTCAGTCTACATGAAGATTAATTTCAACTCCATATTAGGTATTGAACTCATTCCATCTTCCTCTTCTCATGTTGATAGAGACACTATTATTTTCTCAAACTTTGTCAGGATCAAAATATTTTCATGTTGAACAAATATGACTAAAATACACCCTCAGACTTGGATGATTAATATCAGAAAGGCTCTGCAGGGGTGTTTGTGTTCGTATGTTGAGGTGATACTGAAAAGGGATCTGAGCTGTATTCAGTCTCTGTTCCTGACATGTTCTTTCCCTTCTACTCCCCCGATTAATCCTTTGTCTTCCGGCATGACTGCAGGAAGGGCTGATCTGTTCAAACAATCACAGAAGGGAACTGAATGAAGTGTCAGAAAAAACATCTTTTACATTCTTTTAAATCATACAAAGTTTTCCTCTCTGAGTAAAGTTGTTTTATTTTTTTATTAAAACATGATGTGTTGAACCATGGTTAATTGCCTAGCCTTAAAAATGTATTAATTAAGAATTATAAACTCCTACAAAAGCTGGTCAGAGCTACTAATGTTAGGCTAAATTCTGATAGCACTACTGAGCAACAAACTGGGGAAGTATATATATGCTAAACCTCATAAAAACATGCATTGTTTGGAACAGGTAACTGTCATGTAGCTGGCTAGCTTATTACTGGCGTTAGCAAGCTGCCTTGGGTTGAGATACCTGCTGTAGTCAGGTGGCGGCTGAAATGACAGTGATTATGGGTAAGAAGTGTGCGTAACCTGATGTGGCGTTGCCATGGTAACTACTGAATCATCTTCTTATTCACTGTTATTAATAATATTAGTATTACTATAAAAGAAAATCCATTTGAAAAACATTATCAGTCTTGCAACAATGTACAGGCAACCGCAAATATTTATTTAACACTGATATGTTGTTGTTTACAACCACTAACATCTTTTTGTCCAATCTGTAGTCACATTTTCAAAACTCTAAACACAGTTAGCCCCACATCGGTTTGTTCATACCATACCATTATCACAATTCATGTTGTTTACACAGAATATGCAGTCAAGTAACCCATTTCTAAAATGCTAATCTGTTAAATACGTACAAGCTTTCCCAATACCAAAACTATGGATGTTTTTTGTGTTATTTACAAATACTTGCACACAACATGACAGAAATTTTCAAAACCTTAAATAATGTATAATGCATCTACTTCTGCTACCAAATAGCAGCTCAAACTCTATATTGAAACAGCTGATAAGCATTTCTGAATGAACTGATCTTTGAAACATTCAGAAATAACTCATTTATTGTAATTTGGGTAAAATAGATCAACAACAGCTAATTCCAATCTCAACCAGAGACATAGCTGTGGTTCTTTCAGTTACATACACTATGCAGTAAAAAAGGGGACTTTCTGGAGTTGAGTTTATCAAATGTGGATACAGAACAACAAAGAAGAGGAGAGAAAGAAAAAATAATGTCTGAACAAGGGAGAAGAATAGTTGGGCCGGGGAGAGGAAAAGGGCCAGGGAGGGGTAGCTGAATCAGTAAGTGTATCTATCAAAGATGCATAGTGAGAGATGACATTAGATGTGATGAGTGAGAACATGTGGCCAAAGGCTGAAGATAATAGGGATTAGAACAGGATAGGCCTTTTTGTTTCTATCCCTTCTGTGCAATTGTTTTTTGTTTCAATGTAATTGTGTATTTACATTTACTCATTTGGCAGATGCTTTTATCCAAAGCAACTTACATTTGATAAAAAATATACAAGCATCAATACAGTAAGAGATCTACAAGTGACAATAAACACTAGTAAGAGGTCTTAGCACGCCCAGCATAAATAAGTAAATACCTAGGGTAAGAAGTAAGAGTTAACGAATAGTGCAATCAATACAAGAGAATTGTAAGGAGATAGAAGAAGAAGAGCATAGGAAGAGCAGAGGCTAGGGGATAGAGGTGTTATAAGAGGAAGCGTTCTCGAAAGAGATGAGTTTTCATGAGCTTCTTGAAGTTAGAGAGGAACACCCCTGCTCTGATAGCATTTGGTAGTTTGTTTCACCATCGTGATGTTACAGATGAGAACAGCCGGGACTGAGATTGCTTTGTACTTAGGGATGGCAGAGCCAGACGGTGTTCGTTGGAGGAGCATAGTTGTCAAGAAGGAACGTCAACGTATTTTACAGTATTTTTACACATTTTGAACCAAAAGCCACATAGCCACTGTTTCTAAAGTGAGCTGGCAAAACTGAAATCCTGTATTATGCTTGAACAAATCCAGCTACTGCACATATAACCAAGGGAAGGACTTACATAGCAAAGTCTCCTGGGACTGGTCCCCAAAGTAGTGTTTCTTTGTTTTTTCTGTGATTATGCTAATGTTACATCATTAACAACAAATCCATTTTTTAAATCATAGAAATCCTGCTCCTACACAAACCTACACACACAGAGCAAAGTCAGGGAACAATACAGAAGCTGCAGGAGAAGTAAACCAGGTGCAGTAAAGATAGCGCCAAGATTACTCGAGTTGATGACAACTACATTTGTATTGTTAACAAAATGGTTGCTGCTCTAGAAACATTTATTTAATAAATATTCTGATGAGAGTTGGAGTATCAATAAAATCCTAACGATACCCATCCCTAAACAAGAGTTTACATATCAGAAACCCATATTTTATTGGGCACCCATTCAATTTCCCTGGGACCCACAGGTGGTCATTCCAGTGGGTGCAGGGAAATTGAGTGGCTGCCCAAAAAAATATGTGGGACATTGAAAATGATGTTGATGGACGGAAATGGCAGGCCAAATGATGGATGGAGGGCCCATATGGAGAAGCTGGGAGTTGAGGTGAAGATTGTGGCTTAAAACTGAGGGACTGGTGTTGGATGAGGGTTTGAGTCTGGTGCCAAAGATTTGAGTTTTTGGAAAGAGAAACATCAGGTGGGAGAGGAAGTACTAGCCTTGGGGAATGATGCAGATAGTGAAATTTAGGTGTCTGTAGGCAAGAAGGTTGTTCTTGAAAGAAGAAATACAGTCGATTTTCTTGGTTGAGAGGGCTTGAAAGGAAAGTGAATCAAAGATGATACAGATTAATTCTATGTATGTACTGGGTCTTTCAGTTTTTGGGGGGGAAAGGGGAATACAGAGCTGGAGACAGGTGGACTTGGAAGTGGAGAGATCATACAACGGAGGTGAGGATGATGGTATGATGGTGAGGAAACTGTCCACAAGATCAATGAACACTACAGGAACTTTTGACGTCTCCAGTTTGGATTGGCTGTCAGATTTCCTCCACTCTAGTGCTCAACACTGGAGCCCCCTGGGCCTGTGTGCTCAACCCCCTCCTGTTCACACTGTATACCCACAAATGCAACCCCCCCCCGAGAAGTTTGCGGATGACACCACCGTCATTGGTCAGATTTCAAACGATGACTTCATATCGGGAGGAAATCAACACAGAGAACAGCCTACTTTTCAACATCAGCAAAACAAGGAGATTTTAGATTTTGTTTATTTTAGGAAGAAGGAGACAAAGCCACATACCCCTGTCTACATCAGTGGAGATGAGGTGGAGTTGATGAACAGTTTTATGTTCCTGGTAAGCAGCATCACAGAGAACTTGACATGGTCATGTTACGTCTTCATGCTGGTAATGGAAGCTCAGAAACGGCTGTATTTCTTAAACAAATGTGAAATTCCTGTGGCAAGTTCTTACACTTTTACAGAGGAGCAATAGAAAGCACCCCGAACGGAAACATCACCAACTGGATGTGTATGGCCAAGCAAAGGAGAGCTTGGCAGCAGGTGATTAAAACAGCTCAGAAGATCATTGGTACGTATTGGTGAGGTGAGGTGCCTGCACCGAGCACAAAGGATACTTAAAGAACCCACCCCAGCCACAGCCTGTTTACTCTGCTGCTGTCTGGCAAGATATACAGAAATATTTGCCGTCATACCACCAGGCTTCATAGCAGCATAAGATATGAGACTCCTAAATTGTGTTATTTATCCACCAAGTGGATGAATAATCAGGGACGAATTCGATGACTGCATGGAAACCGAAAGAGAAGTCATGGATGAAGAAGTCGGCAAATTGGTCCCAGAGAGACCAGTGAAGAAACTAATGCCACAGAACTGCAAGCCACATCCAAGATCACGAAAAGGTAGTTGTCCAAGCCCTGTGGTCAGGAAGACTTGAGCATATAAGAACATATGGTGTCGTGATAAGAGTGAAAAGCGAGGGAGAGTTTCCTGGAACATGAAGGCAAGGGGTATCTGAGCTGGGTCACACAGTGGCCACTTCCAGCACAGGCTAGAATTGGAAGTGGCTCTGGAAAGCTGGAATAGACTGGCTTTGTTGGCAGTCCAGTTGAATGGAATTTGCCTTTCATGGAGAGCACACTGTAGTTGGGTGACTGTCCAGTCAGAGATGGTTGTGGCATGGAAAGGAGACAAATCTAAGGGCTGTGAGTTGGCAGCTGTGCAGCAGCAGGTTAGGCATCAAGGGTCCAGCCAGTCAGAAAGAATTTCTCATGAAGGTCGGTGATGTCGGCTACAGTCTCTGTGTGTTCAGTGCTGTCTGGTCAGAGCCGTTGGATGTAGAGTAATGGAAAATATGGTGCACGATAATGGAGCACGGGCGCGGTGGAAGGGTGGCTGGGTGGCTGGGTGGCTGGCTGCGTAGGAGTGGATGTGATTATAGACGGAGGAGATTCAGAGAATTTGGATTGATCATTGAACAGATTGCAGTCTGAGACGCTGAAAACCAGCTTGTTGTCCATGATGAAGTAAGTGATAAGTATATGCTATAACTGGAGTGTGGGTCCAAGTTAAAATGAAAGGTTGCGAGCAAACGGTAGGGAAAGGGGTTAGAAGGGTTTATGCACAGGTGGATGAATTGAGTGGGAAACAGGTGCTTGGATTAGTGAGAAAGAAAGGCATGATCTTATTCCTGAACTTTAGTTATAATACCTCCATATGTGGAATTAACTGCAAATCTTGGAATTGTCAGTTAGGTGAGTGTGTTGTCAGCAGTTTTGTCCATTCAGCAATGTTATCTGGCTATCTGTTAGCAAAAGGTTTAAATCCAATCTCCAAGGCCTTATACATTTGTCAGTTGCAAACCTGCCGCCAGCTCTTCGCTCTTCAATCAATCAGCATTTGGAATTGAATAGAGTGGAGCACTATGGTCTCTGCAGCTATAGACTTGGGTTACACTCTGCAGATGAAGAAACGGGCTGGAAAGATTGAGAGAGGATAGGGGAGAAAAAATATAGGAAAGGAGTAGAGGGTGGAGGAGAAATTTAAAAATATGATGACAGGATGGAAGGAAAAAAACGAGCATTTCCAGATTCTAGTCATGAGTATGTGCATCATGAGGAGAGGTATAGAGGATGGAGGAGCTATATTTCATAGAGATGCCAAAAAATGTAATACAGTATTCACATATGAACGGATAGATCAGATCTGAATCCAAATTTTTGAAGTAATACTTCTTTTTCCCGGACTGATCTGTTATCTGAATGACACAATTTGCCACATCACACCACTTATTTATTTATATACGAGTCATAACTCAGTCATATCAAAACACAGACATCATACACACTGGTATAATCATTTTTACAGTGGTTTATCCTAGATGTCATAGAGGAAAAGCATTACTTATAAATTCAGATCCTGACACATAACCATCAGAGTGGTTGTTGGCAGTACAGTGTAAACAGGGACTGCTAGTAGCAAAAGCAGCTTGACATTCCATGACACAGATTTCTCAAAAATGTAAACAAATAGGTTATAGGCTATAAACACAGAGGTGTAGTTAGTTTTAAGTTTCACTTTGATAAATTCAGTGAGGTTCATCCTCAATAGCTCTTCATCAGTCAGTGTTTCTACAGTGCAGGATAAAGCTTGCCTGATGTTGCGTGGTGTTATTTTCACCTCAAGATCCGACTGAAGGACTGTTTCAGGCCAAGACAGCTTTTCAGATGTCAACAGATTTCAAATTTGTTTATAGACATTTCAAAACAACTGTATTTTGATCTGCTCCTCATGCCATTGCATGCATGACCTCTTTTTTTTATTTAAAAACTATGCAATATGACCCAACTAAACATTACATCTAGTCTAGGTCTGTAAATTTCAATAGCTATCTAATTATTTGGATCACCTTTATATTCATCTGGGCCTTCTCACATTTTGCACACAAACTCCACGAAAGCTTGGTTTTCGAACTTTACAGTACAAATGTCACTGCATATAGTGCAACAGTGCAAGCTGCTGGTTGCCGTCCATGTTTGTTCTGGTTCAAAAACAAAAGTTGGGGTTTTTGCTGGATTTGCGGATTCATTCTGTGTTAGAACTCCAGTGGTTACTGACCCATGGTCTAAGATTTAAAAAAATCTGTGTGAATCGGTGAATCTTTAGGTGCAGTTTGTTCAGTCTGCAGGTTTCAACTTGTCTCTGTTTATCCCAAGCTTTGGTTTACAGTATCTTAGCAAAAAGACTTGATAGAGCCAGGCTAGCTGATTCCCACTGTTTACAAATGCAACAAAATGCGCCTCCTCTAGAATTTACTTATGAATCTGTTATTTCTCACTTAATTAATCCATTCAAAAACACAGGTGAAAAATAAGTGGCTGTTTTACAGGAGGTTAAGTAAAGGAGTAAAGTAAATGAAAGCAAATAAGAATATTTCCTAAAATATCCAACTTTTGCTTTAAATATGTCTTTTTTAAGGGAGGCACATAATGATTTATTCTTTCATTAATTTAGATAATTAATGAACTATTTTTTGAGAGCAGCAGGGTTGGGAGGATTACTTTAAAAATGTAATCTGGTACAATTACTAATTACTTGTTAAAAAATGTAATCAGTAATGTAATCCAAGAACCACAAAATGTATTTTTAGAGAAATCTTCCATTCCCATGAAATCCAAATCCATGCTACCACTATGGCAGTATTTTGCCCATCAATGACAAAAAATGTGTTTTGTAGGTATTCTTGATGATATTTAAGAGTTTGTCATTTGGAAAAGCATTTTAAAAATGTTCATGACTCATTCTGCAATTAATGAAAAGATTTCTCAATATAATGCTGCTAAAGCATAGTGTTTCTGGGACCAGGCCCCACTGATTACTGTACAAAAACATACATACTGTACATATTTTTTTCACTGATTTTGGTTAAACTGAGCTCAGTTAGCTGTGCAACCACTGGTCAAATTAGCTCACCCTGCCCGTACTGGGAGCTCAGAGCACCGAGGAAGTGTTTGTTACACTTTTACTCAAGCACTGGAGGTTTTCAGGACAGGGGTGGGGGGACTGTTAGGGAATGATTGCGGGGTGCAGTGCCTGATTGGGAACCGTAGCCGGGCGAGTAGGCAACGAAACCTCGCTCAAGAGCATCCCAATGAACACAGCCTCAACAGGGAAGTATTGACATCACCTAAACGGAGCTTCCTGATGGATAGCTTTACTTTTTGCTAAACCGCTAACTGTAGCCCATTTGCCTGTCTCTGTGGCTTGTTAGCTCGGTCAGTTAGCCGTGCTGCTAGCGGTTCAATTAGCTTACTCAGCCCCAGGGTGCCAAGAGCCAAACCCGGCAAGAAAACCACCTTGGTACTTGATTCCCAGTGGTTAAACTGGCCTCTGTCGG
The DNA here is from genome assembly GCF_021292245.1 of Micropterus dolomieu. Classification (NCBI taxonomy): domain Eukaryota; kingdom Metazoa; phylum Chordata; class Actinopteri; order Centrarchiformes; family Centrarchidae; genus Micropterus; species Micropterus dolomieu. The sequence continues at coordinate 26,054,918 of NC_060155.1, forward strand.
TCTCTGAGGCTGTGTTCGGTCCCAGTCCAGCTGCCGTGTTCACTCACTGAGAGCTAAACCAGCCTGCACAGAGTCTGCATTACGGGACATAAACACACATTCGCGCTTCTGGCGACTGTAAACGCCAATCAATGTCTGCAACATGTCCCACACTAGCTTTGTGTTTTTACAGAAACTAACACGTACTTATACAATAGACTGTATCTAAAAAATATATACAGAGGCAATAATCACTGCATTTTCTGTTTCATGGAAACTTACTGCTTAAAGTAATCCCTATAACTAATCCCCTTTTTTACAAAATGTACCTTTAATCTTGTTACATCTTTTTTTCTGTGCTGTAACGGAACAGTTACTTTTTTGGGGGGTATCCTGATTACGTAATGTCGTTACATGTAATCTGTTACTCCCCAACCCTGGCGAGCAGCTTTATTAACATTAAACTAACACTAACAATATAATGTCCATATTTCTAATTTCTAGAGGATGTGTCTTCTATAAGAGTTCCATCATTAATACAACAGTACACCATTTCCATGCAGGCATTTTGTTTCAGGCTTTAAAAACAGCAGTTGGTAACAATTGAACATACAATGCAAAACCTTCCCACGTCTCCCACCAAACCCACAAGTTTGCACGGCAGCAGAAGGAGCTGGTTGTCCTATAAAACCTCATCGAATGGTTTTGAGTGGAGAGCTTCAATTTGACTTGAAAATAGGATGTTTGGGGACTAGGGTGAGAAGTTATGGATTTGTGTTTAGAGTTACGAGAAAAACAGGCATAATTTCAAGAAATGTGTTTAATCAATAGAGAAAAAACTGTATTTAGAGAAGGAAGGGAAAGGCTGAAGATAGAAGAAAACATGATGAGTGTGTAAAGGATCATCTGAGGATGAAGCATGAAGTGGTTGGTCTGGGATGTGACCTCTTGAGGTAGATATTATGGGGGATGAGTCCATGTATGCAGATGGAAGTGTGAATGTGTGAACAAAAAATTTAATATTTTTGCAAATACACTGTCTTCCACAGAGGGTTGATTGTGGTCACTTCAGTAATTAATAATAATAGTAATAATAATAATAATCTTTATTTGTAGAGCACTTTTCAAAAACAAGTTACAAAGTGCTTTAACAAGTGTAAAGACAATAATACCCAAGAGACAATAATACAAAAACAATACAAGATAAAAGCATGAAAACATTGAAAAGACTAAAATACACGTTTAAGATAAATATAAAATTAGTAAAATACAATAAAATAAAAGGGATAAAATAAAGTCAAATAAGATCGGGAAAGGCTCTCCTATAAAAGTATGTTTTAAGAAGGGACTTAAAAGAGTTCACTGACTCAGCCGACCTGATTTCCTCGGGCAGGCTGTTCCAGAGCCTCGGGGCCCTGACAGCAAACGCTCTGTCCCCTTTAGTTTTCAGTCGAGACTCTGGAACAGACAGCAGACCTCTGCCCGAGGATCTCAAGGTACGTGCTGGTGTGTATGAGACTAAAAGGTCAGAAATATAACAAGGCGAGAGGCCATGAAGAGCTTTAAAAG
>NC_060155.1:26056565-26066570 GCF_021292245.1 Micropterus dolomieu
ATTTCTGTTTTGTCTGAGTTCAGCTGGAGGAAATTATTTGACATCCATTTTTTAACTTCACAAAGGCAGTTGTTAAGTGAACTCAGTATTCCAGGGTCTGTGGATCTGACGGGCAAGTATATTTGTGTGTCATCAGCATAAATATGAAAAGAAATGCCATGTTTATGGATAATATGTCCAAGGGGAAGCAGATACAAGGAAAACAAAATGGGTCCTAAGACCGACCCCTGAGGCACACCATATTTAACTGGACAGAACGAGGAGACATAGTTGTTTACAGACACGCAAAACTTCCTATTTGACAGGTAGGATGAAAACCATTGCACCATAATAGCATCAAAGCTGCTTTGTCCATCCCCTGTTCCCATATTTATTCATCAGACTAATGTATCAAATTTCATATGTAAAATTACCATTAGGAAAGTTTTGACCCAGCAAACCCAAACCTTTAAAACTTACCTTGAACTCTTCTGTATGTGTAATTCACAAAAATGTCACCCAATCAAGGAGTATGTTGTATCTTTATGAACTCTTTTTGTTAGCACCAGTATGAACATGACATCATCCTCAATATGTGAAAATGCACTACCACATTCATCCTATCTTAGGTGACAGAGATGGACTCAAATGTGATGGGATCTGCCCTCTGTGCTCGTAGTTCTTCACTATAGCCATGCTCATAGCATTCTATTATAAATGTATACAGCTGATGTCACTCAGTGGTCTGATTATTCAGTGATCATTTCAAGTGTCCTTGAGCAACACATTAAACCATTTCACCAACTGAGCTGCATGTTTCTGTTATGAAACTGACCTGACCTGAAATTTCTGACATGGAAAGCAGAAAGAAAACATACTCACATGGATAAATATTGTATCATATGCAGTGGTATGAATGAAAGCAGCTGTGCTTCTCCATTAGACATTTTTGCGTACTTTTAAACGTTGCTTAATATTACAATGAGGTAGCGGAAACTCCCATCTAGTTCAGTGTTGCCCTTAAGTACTGCATTTTGTGGATGTGATAGAGGTCAGACTGGCATAATAATTCAGACCAGGAATATAACACCAGCGAAGGCCATTTTCTACACATTCACAACAGCCCACATATACTGTAATTGTTTTGTTAAATATTTGTGATATGTTATTTGTGATATTATGATTTGGTGAGGGTGACCCTGTCAGCATTTTAATTTAATTTAACAACACTATGTCTCTTTCTTGTGAAAATCTGTAATTTTGCAGAACTGACCTCTACTTTCCTTCAGGGCTTAATGCACTCTTTCTGAGCTACATTTTTTCTCTTTCTCTCACCCTCTCTTTCTTTCACATTTCACACATTAACTGAAAACATGTCAATTTGAATTAGTGCAGATATTCACTGTAATGGATCACCCAAAGCAAATTTCAAGAGTCTCCTAACTAATTTTCAAATCATATGGAAATTACTAAAAACCAGTGGCTGCCCATGGTAGAAAAAGAATTAGTATTATCTAGTATTTCTAGAACACATCATTGTTTGATTATTATATTATGAATAAGAAATTATAAGCGTTGGCATAGTAAACATAATTTGCATGCATTTCTTTCAATCTGCAGTTACCAGACGAGTTTTATTTGAGAATGGCACACATCTCAAGTGCAATGTTGAGGCTTGGTGATAGCCTTGCTTATTTATGGTAATAATACTAATGTCTCAAATTAATGCAATAAAGTATTGATGTAACTGTGTTGTACTATTTAGATGAAAACGATAACCAGACTTAATAGCTGCAGTGGCCAGAATTGTTTTTGACCTATATTTATTTCACCCAAAGTCTGCCACAAAGATCCCATGACACTGAACTGTGCACACCAGGAATCAGACTACTAGCAGGTACTGATCTGTTGTATGTTGAAATAATATCTTTATTAGGTGAGAAAGCTGTTATGATTTCAGATTTCAATCAGGTGTTACCCCTGTGTTGATCTTGCTGAAGTGCAAAAATATTTCCTATGATTTTTTTTCATTTTTCTTATTCATATAATATAATACTAAAACGGAAGTTGCTACTTTTTTCCCATGTACTTTGACTTGCAAGTTTTATTTAAACTGAGTTCTATGTTAAAAATAAATAAATAAATAAACTGAGTTCTATGGAGTTCAGAGTCTATCAGGCTATAATAGGCAAGTTCAAAACAGAGAATTCACCAGAAACAAAAAGCAGGCAGCTTCAGAGGAAGACAGAGCAGTGTAACTCAATGTAATAGATAGAGAGAGAGAGAGAGAGAGAGAGAGAGAGAGAGAGAGAGAGAGAGAGAGATATCATGAGCATACGCGTAGGAGCCATTATACATGAGGGGGACATGTCCCACATTTCCATATCTCTGTTTTGTTTTGTCCCCCTCACTTTTTTCCGGCGGTTTCGGAGTTGGCTCATTGCAGAGGCGGTTTGAATGAGTAGTCAAGCAATCAATCAATCACACACCCCATCAGACATGATTAAACGGTTGAAACACGGACAAAAATCATGTTGGCCTATAGAAAACATGTGACACAAGGCAAAGGTGGTGCTGAAAAGTTAAGGGAGAAAAAAAAGAGTTCGGGTGCAGCAAAGTGCCTCAATAGGCTACGTTTCTTTTGTGCTGCTGTTACTTATAGCCTACCTGAAGACAGCAGTGAGGACTCCTGCTGCAGGGTGGATAGTAACTTGTTAAAAATAACGCACATTTGCTAAATAAATACATTTAAAAAAAGTAATTGGCACCTTTTTTAAAACTGTACTTTTACTCTTTACTCCAATATTTTCTTTAGGCCAGAAATCTACTATTAATTTCTCTACATTTTCCATTCATACCTTTATAACTTAACCAGTCTGTAATCTGCATTTAGCTTCATTAACCGAAATGATCCAGTCTTTGTGCGCACAGTTACGCAGAAGAGCGCCTGGTCTCGGGGCGCTTGTCACAGTCACAGAGCTGGGCGCAAACATTTAGAAAATCAGGCAAACTCCTTTTTCAGTTTAAGGCTTTATTGTTTTAATAATATAACTTAAATCCAATGAGCGCACACCATGGCAATGCTGGCTGTGTTGGAAAGCAGCCTGCGTCGCTCTTTACCAAGCCGGCAAATAAATACTTTCACTTTCCATTAACGACGCATTAAAAGCGTATTCACTCTCTGCAAAGCAAACGTATACTTCATACTGTAACATAAGTTAGATGATAACGAGATTGATTCTGAGATATTAACAGTATCCTGTTGTTGAAAGGAGCATCGCTTTCTTTTGATGGAAATTAGCCTGTTAGTTTTTTTAGTTTTTTGTTTTACATTGGTTAGGCTACCTATTTCTTTTACAGCGATGTCCGACTGTGAGTCCATAGCTCGCCGGTGAAACTAATCTTGGCTTTTACTCAGCTGTTATTTATTCAGCAAACATCATTTTTGAGATGCACAGAGAGAGAGAGAGAAAATATGGGTGGCTAAAACAGTCCTGTTGGGCTTTACGCATGATGCACAGCTGTATGCAGGTTTACCTGCTTCAACAACGAGCTGCTCCGTGTTACTGCCACAATAATTCTTTGCGTTGTGAAGATTATTTAGATGCTTTAGGAATAATCAGAATGTATTGGCTTCCTGGCCTGATATTTTAAAGTGATCTTATCAGTATCTTCATGGAGATTTAAAAAAAAAAGAAGAAATTATTTGTTTTAAACAGAAATAGCTAAAGATAATCAACCAGCAAAGCAAATTGCATTTCTTAGAAATAACTATGTTGCAGCTGTTTCTAACCTGATGAAGAGCTGATGAAATATATTATTATACTTTTAATTGAGTAGGTTTGTAATTTTTTCCTCTAACTTTTTATTTGAGTAAATGTACTTTTTCTTGAGTAAAGATTTCGAGTGCTCTACCCACCACTGCCCAGAGGTGAAAATGAGATGAGGGCAAGAGCAGAACAGAGTCAAAGCCAGCACAGTCCAAAGCACCAGTTTACGGGTTAGACTGATGATGATCTGACTTATTTAGTTATCTACTCAAGGGCTCAGCTGAAGTGAATACTTTACTTTAGGAGAGTTAGAGAGGAGTTTCTAGTTTTGAAAATGTATTTTAAAGGTTCATTTAGTTGTGTACTCTACTTGCATAAAATTCTCAAGAATGCAGGAATAAATGTCTCTGAAGACCCAGAGGCTCCGATACATGCTTTGTCTGGAGAGCGGACCGACCAGGGAAAAACTCCTGGGCCACTTTTTTTAAAAACTTGTGTCCTGAGGTGTGTGTCACTGCTATGTGTCCATAAACAATTGAAAAGTAGTCAAAATGTTCACACAGAGACTAGCATCACAGTATTTTAAGAGGACAGAAGTCACAGGAGAAGTAGTAGAACAAACTGAAGAGGGCGAGCTTGTAAGTTGTATGGATAGCTACTAGACGTAGTAAATTCTATTACTCACATAGTAAAAGACTTTGTTAGACCAAAAGCATGTCATCAGAGTTTGCATTGAAGACAGCTCTGTGTTCACAAATATTTGCTGCAGGGCAAGTCAGGGCCAAATGAGACACAGGGAATATCACAGACAGCTCACAAGTGTAACATTGGAATAACTAAATACATTTGTACTGTGGCTACACTGTCAGAAATAGGGGTACAGTAGGAGTCCATTTCTGTCCCCCGAGGTGCAATCTACACTATCGTACCCCATTGGGCTTATTATTGGACCTCAAGGAACATATATGTTCCTTTTTGAGGGTCAAAAAGGAACATATATGATCCAAGTGTGTGCCAAGGGTACAAAAGCTGTACCCTTGAGGGTACAGCCCCAGCGACAAGCCATTATACCCCTAAAGGTACAATTATGTACTTTATTTTCTGGGAGTGTACATTAACTAGCAGCTCTTCCATGGTTTTAATGGTATGTGGTATATTATACTCCGTCTCTCTGATCCTCTCCCTCTCCGAGTTTTATCTCCATCTTCTGTCACAAGTACATTCTGTTTTCAAAAGCCATTAGAAATGAGCATTTAATTGCTTTATTTAAAAAAATAAATAAAATCGGGGGGGCATGTCCCCGATCCCCCCTAGAATTTCAGCGTGCCCCCCAGGTTCAAAGTCGCTCCTACGCCCCGTTCCTCTTTTATCATCTCTCATGCCAAACCTAAAAAAATAAAAGAACAACATCTGCATTTTGGTACGGAACAGTATAACAGTAGATTTACAACAGGTTATAGAGTTAAATTGAGTTTGTAACTCACTTCAGCTATGTAGCAGCAATATATATTAATATAAAAGCAATTATAAAAATGGTAAACAGAAACTATATTCAGTGGAGCAGTGCTGAGGATGAATTTGAGTTTAAAAGGGTTATATCATTTCACATATCAAAATATTTGAAAGTGGTGCATTAAAAATGTGTTCCCATTAGTCCTTTTTTTTAAAAATATTCAACATAAGGTATGCACAGCATTCATTTCTTACCACATTCTTTTCATGGTAAGAAACTTTAATTACATTAGTGCATTGAAGCGACCTGTCAACACATCAGTTGTCTGGTATAAAGGCTTACAAGTGTAACATGTAGCTCATTGGCTGCCACAGGCTCAGTACTAGCTGGCCAATAAAGCATTTTCAAATGAAGTCAAATATCTTAACTTGTGGAACTTTCTTCATCTCACACACTCAACCAGACGAAAAAGTGGACTCCTCAATTGCAAGATAGGGCATATTGAGTGTTTCTTGTGTTTTGTTTCATCATGTATTTAACTGGTGTGTTGCCCAGATTCAGCTTTTCTCTTAATACAGTGATTTAGGAATGCTTCATCCACTCAATATAGCCAGTAGCTTCTGAGACCAAAATCTTTAGAATAATTTGATGCTCCACTTTAATCTTCCCACAGCCCACCTTTGGGTCCTGACCCATGGTTTGAAAAACAGTAGTACACATACATAATAGTGTGCCTGGGGCTCAGCTGTGACCCATATACCCCCTGCTGAGTCAAACTGAGTGGGTAATTAAAGTATCTGTGTGCTGATCAGGCAGTGTCTGTCCACTTGGGGATGGATATTGCTGTACTTGAGGTATTACAAATTGTTTCATTTGGAATAAATCCCCTGGTAAAAATAGGCTACTGATGTTTTAAATAAAGATCTACTGGCATGGAAGTTGCTGGACGTGCTCATGTTTTTTTTTACAGAAAGCAAATGAACCTCAGCTTATGTTCAACCAGGAAGACTACCAGGAACACTATCTTTATGCTTCATTCATTCATAACTCTCTCTCTCTCATACCCTCGCTCTCTTCACTATGGGCATTGTTAAACAACTTGACTCTTTATTAAACCAACCACATTTTGCCTCAAGCTCCATCAGCCAATCATGTGTTGGAACCTAACATTATGGGAAACTAAGAAACAGCTTGCCTGTAAAGCCAAAAGCGTTAACAAAGCAGCCTACATGTAAAACAATAAGCCTTGGACAAATAAACAGCACCAAAATAACCTCCGTTAAATCGCACCTGGGTGTGAGTTTTAATGTAAATTCAAACCCTCGATACCTACTGGGCAAAGGCCCCACGGAAGCACAGGAGCCCCCTGTGGCCCGGCCATTAAGTCACTAAAGCTGTAAAAAGAGAGTGCACCTGTTTACCTCACCTTTCCACTGCGATTGTTATCCTTTGATTTGTTCTTTTGTTTTGTGTTTATTTAACACACTTTTGGATCCCAAAGAATATTGTTATACAGTACATAATAATCTCATATCTGCAGAAGGAAGCTATACAAGTGTATCTCATGGAAACCATCCATCCATCCATATCTCAAAATATTAGAACATTACCATAAAAATGGAAAACACAGGAATTCTGAAAAGTTGAACAGTTCTGACAAATGTTAATTTATACACTATACTTGGTCAGGGCTCCTTTTGCAAGAATTACTGCATCAATGCGCCTGTGGCACTGCTGAGGTGTTATGGAAGCCCAGGTTGCTTTCACCTCGCAGCCTTCACCTCGTCTGTATTGTTGGGTCTGGTGTCTCTCATTTTTCTCTTGACAATACATTCTCTATGGAGCTCTGGGCAGGCGGGGTCTGCACAGACATCTGTTTAATTCACACAAATATCCCGCTGTATATTATTTGACCAGAACAAAGTATTACTTATTTATCAAACAGGTAAAAAGTTCTTCTTCCACGTAGGCCTACATTTACTAATTTGGCAGACACTATTATGCGGAAAAAGTCACCTGAAGAAGAATGTTCTTTCTACAATTTGAACCCGGACCTCCTGAATGCGGGATGGCTACGCTGCCGCTGTACTACTGTGTTCCGGGAGAGTAATCCACTGTTACTAAGCTTCTCTTTCGTTGTCAACTTCCATTGTGGTTCACTTCCGTTGTGGCCTAATTGTGTTGTGTCGTTTGTATTTGTGTTGTGGGATTTGTGTTCGTGTTGTGGCTTTTGTATTAGGCCTGAAACCTAGGTACAGGTACCTCACTGACCTGACAGAAATGTATGCAGCACTTTAAAGCTTCTGATGTGTATATTTATGTTTTTTGGTGTCCCAAAGACATCAGCAAGAAATAATTGATCATAAGCATTACTATTACTGCATCTTATGAATAATGACAGAGACAAGAGGAAGAGGAGTCTTGTACAGTACTGACTCGGGGCTTATTAGTGTGGGAATGCTGTCAATTAATTGACTTAATGAACTGGAAATGTACACAGAGTGCAAGCACAGCATTATTAAAAGCTTTTGACCTATTAATCAGGGAAATGCATACAGACGTGCACACATGGTTACCAAATGATGTGCATAAATATATAGATAGTTTATCAATTATAAGATCACTTCCTGAGCAGATTTCACAGTCAGCAGTTGGATTTATTAGCAGTTTAGCTTTTGAAATAATGCTAAAATCACACATCTGTTATCATAATATTCTGTAGTTGGTTCATTTGCTTTCACATTACAAGAGAAACGCACCAGTCAATTGACAGTTTTCACATCAGCGCAAACAAACCGCACTAACCGTGAAGAGTGGCAGGGGCCCTGTTAAGGGGGTACTAAAGGGGTGGAATCAACATCAATACAAACAGGTCACATTGTCCACTGCTGTTTGCTACATGAGAGGAGAACCTCTTGGCAGTGGTGTGGGCTTGTCTCTGCAGAAGGGTGAATTTAAGTTTTACTGAAGTAATATTTTAAAATAATAATAATTTATGTAATTAGTGTAGTCTGAGATTATGTCAAACAACAATATTAGTTCAACTGTTGAATGTCTGTGGGATCAGTTAGCAGCAACTTTATCCCATAGGAATCCAGCAAGCCTAATGCTGTCTTTTTGCTATCTCAGCTGTATGATGACCCAAACTTTCCATCTTAGCACACTCTAATACATTCATGTACACTAATATTATATATTCTATCAGTTTGTACTTTAACTCTCATCGCTGATTTAGATGAAGTGAAGATTTTCTCGATTGTTGCTCTGTTTTATGGTCATACTTTACCCAGGAATAATAATAGAAAATGTACACAGTAGTTAAATAACTATAGCATAATGTCCAGATTATTGCTCAATACATCATAAATACCGTGTAATAGAATAGATACCCAGTAGTTAAAAAATTACTTCAGCATAAGTTCTTTGTAAGATCTCGAAACTTTACTCCCTTAGACCATAACTTCACATGAGATGCTCAGCAGTCTTTGACCTAGAGTCCAAGTCAAGTCTCAAGTCACTCGTGGTTATAATGAATGTTGTATCACCTGCTGCGTTCAATCCAGGCTGTTTACAAAACTGCATTGCTATAAAGAATCAACAGTAAACCTGTAACCTGTTTTTCACAGAGCACAACCATGTAAGGTGCAATGCAGTTAATGACAGCAATAAACTACTGTAAGTCAACACATCCCCCTGACTCTCAAACCCAGTGTAACATAACTAAATAAAATTCTAATGTTACATGATCAACAATAAACCTTTAACCTGTTTGCAGCCAACGTTAATAATTAACGTGATGGCAGCCAGTGGGACGTAAATTATTACTTTAATCGACCACCGCAAGTTTGGCATGTTTACTAACCTCAGGTTACAAAGCTATTTTGCATTCAGTGCTTCTTTGTTTGGGCCTTGTTGTATGAAGTTTTAAAGCCAAAGTTTATGATGAATGGCTCAGCAGCTACCGGTGTTTGTTGTCCTCCCTCACGTGTGCCGCACGCAGCAGATGCTACGTGTTACGTAGGCAGGTTCTAGGAAACGGAGGGAGGGAAATAACAGCAAGCTCATCAGACGTTTCCTAAAAATAAGCATTGTTCAAAAAATCAAAAAATTCAAAAAATGAAAGATAGAAGCTAAAGCCTACCAATCACACAGTAACTTACAAGTAAACCACCGCATCCCCTGACGATTGAGACAAAAGGCAACAATATTAAGGATCAACACTGTTCCTGTAAAGCTGGGTAGGCCTCTATTCCTTATTACAATCATTAAAAAGCAGAATAGTAGGGCTTTATTATGTTACATTCAGTAGGAAGTTAGCTAGCTAAAGTCACATTAGGAACAGACATTTTTCTGGATTTACAGTCCCCTCCAAAAGTATTGGAACAGTAAGGCAAATTCCTTTGTTTTTGTTGTTCACTGAAGACATTTGGGTTTAAGATCAAAAGATGAGTATGAGTTCAGAATTTCAGTGTTAAACAACTTAGGACATATGACTGTTTGTATTCGACCACAGCCTTCCTAGGTGAGCAAAAGTAACGGAACAACTAATCGTAAAGTAAATAACATTTAATATTTGGTGGCATAACTCTTGCTTGCAATAGCTGCCTCAAGCCTGCGACCCATCGACATCACCAAACTGTTGCATTCTTCATTTGTGATGCTATTCCAAGCTTTTACTGCAGCTTCTTTCAGTTCTTGTTTGTTTCAGGGTGTTTCTCCCTTCAGTCTCCTCTTAAGGAGGTGAAATGCATGCTCTATTGGGTTAAGGTCAGGTGATTGACTTGGCCAGTCTAAAACCTTCCA
>NC_060155.1:26066670-26104385 GCF_021292245.1 Micropterus dolomieu
TATTTCTGCTCTCTGAGTCTTCTTCGAACAGTGGATTGTGATACCTTCACCCTGCACTGTGGAGGTCGTTGGTGATGTCACTTACTGATGTTTTGGGGTTTTCATCACAGCTCTCACGATATTTCTGTCATCAACTACTGTTGTTTTCCTTGGCTGACCTGTTGGACGTCTGTTGCTCAGTACACCAGTAGTTTCTTTCTTTTTCAGGACATTCCAAATTGTTGTGCTTGCTATGCCCAATGTTTGTCCAATGGCTCTGGTCAATTTTCCTTCTTTTCTCAGCTTGACAATGGCTTGCTTTTCTCCCATAGACAGCTCTCTGGTCTTCATGTTGGTTTATCCTCTTTAACAGGAAATGCAGTCTTTATAAGTTTGAACCAAGGATGACAACTTAGACTAGTCATGCAGAGCTATTTAATGTTTGGACAATCAACCTAAAAGGCAACACCTGGGCAACAAGAAACATCTGTCAGTCACATGTTCCAATACTTTTGCTCACGTGAATAATGGGTGGGTTCAAACTAAGGGTGGTTTGTCCTGAGTTGTTTAACACATCTAGATGTGAATACCAGGAAATAAAAGCTGAAATTCTGAGCTCTTGTCTCATACTCATCTTTTGATCTTAAACCCAAATGTCTTCAGTGAACAACAAAAACAAAGGAATTTGCCTTACCCTTCCAATACTTTTGGAGGGGACTGTATTTTAGGTTTTGGAAAAATAATAAATCGTACTTCTCCTTTCAACCTCTCTTGGTAGCAACTTTAACTAAATGCCCCATGTACAGCTTTTGACCATATCTTAGATAAATACAGCCAAAAAAAGCTAGAAAACAACTATTTTTGCATTAGAGTCAATGGAGCGCATTCAAGAGAGTGTTGGACCTCAGTTACAGCGAGTCCTATACTGCGCTGTGATTGGCCAGCTGTGTATTCGGGGCGTGGCTTAGCGAAGGGTCAATTGATTTAAACTAAAATTACATTCTACTATTATAATTAGTATCATGATAAAAAGATCAAAGGCACCAGTGGATGTCTGGCCTATGGGGCAGAAATGGCCTTCGTTGGTTGTGGTGGTCACACACACACAGTCACACAAATACCCATTTTTCACATGGATTAGCTGTTTCATACTGAAGTAAGGTAGTACGAGGGCAGAATCAAACAATGGACCTCCTCTATTTTTATTAAAGAAAATCATGAGGAAAGGAGGAATTGTCAGAGAAATAAAAAGAATGTGACAATAGAAAGGGGATAGAAACGGTAGAGGAAAAAACATGAAAATGAGATAGCCACTGAGCAAGGAATTATAAAAGAGTGTGACTGGGAAAATGTGAGGTGGAGAAAGAGTGCAAGAACATAAAAAAGTAAAGGCTGATAATGTCTTAAAAGAAAAAAAAAGTATGTTACAGCGAAACGGCTGAAAGAGCAAGCCTGATATGGATAGTGAGAGAAAGTAAGCTTCATAGCATGCTGGAAAATGTAGCAAGATATTGATGGAAAGGTAGTGAGAAAAATGTTTTTATAACCAGGTCATGAGATTATAAAACAATTAGGAAGGAAACACAAAAGCAAAGAATATGTGATATATATATGATAAGAAATGTGTTGCACTAGGGATTGACATGAACAAAAATTTGTGAAAGAAATGATAATCATAATGAACCTAGGTAACCCCACATTCATCATGTTTGACTTGAAATCCCATAGTATTAATCCTGGGCTAAATGTGGCTATTAGCTGCGCTAATTAGGCTACATAATGCACTCCTGCACTGTAGGAGTTCCGGAAATAGTCAACTGAAAGAAAAGAAATAATGAACAAAGTCAATACTAATAACAGTGGAAACTGTTATGTCTGTTCTGGTTGAAAGTTATCACAATAAGCATTTGATTACGATAACCGATTTACCCTCTAACCACCTTTCTTTCTCATGTGGATCACCATCTAATTAACATTTAAACATGAATATATAATGAAACTAAAACTCTGCTATTTAGTGATTCAAATGTGGCCCTCTCGTGCTTCAAGATGTGTCTGAATGGTCAGTGAAAGCATTACACTCTACTCGCAGAACATACCTGCTGCTGTGAAATAGCGAGGAAGATAATTACACACTGTAAAAGTTATCTTGAGAAGCTGCAGAGCTGCAGTCTCTTTTCATTCAACTTACACTGTAAATTTACAACTAAACTGAGGCTTTTTGAAGACCCTTTTCTCTCTCTCTCTCCCAAAAGGGTGGGGCGTAAAACTTCTCGGTCATTCACCGTCTTCTGTAGAGTTTTACGTGCATTGCTGCTGCTGACAACTGCCTGCACGTCACGGTTCCTCGCAGGTTTATTTCAAGTAGCCGGCTACTTAAAAATGATAAAATATTCTTTGTGTGGTTCATCAACGGTGATAATTATCCGAAAGTCCTGTGAGGTGCGAACAACTCGGCACAACACCGTGAAGCTGGGGCTCGGGCTCTTCAGCAAGCATTTCTCCACTGCACACGTACACGCTACGCATACACTGACGACCCAGGGTTAGGGTTACAATTTAGGATTTATTCACACACTTCAAAAACATTTATTGAAAGTTTTATTCTTTTTACATATTTATTTACAGTATTAAATGTTAAAGTGTATATTGTAATAGGCTGTATATTAACTGATTGGGAGAAATCTGGTAGTTCTATGTAAAATCACCCTCGTTGAGCATCCTCATATCGCCAAAATGGCATGATCCTTTTTTCACTGCGATGCTTCGACTGTGAGATTGACTCACAGCATCAAATATTCGACTATTCGGGGTCAGCCCTACTTCAATTACATATTTTTTTGTTGAAAACATTTTCATAGTGTGGTATTGATAAGGAGATTAATTCAAACATGATTTAATGGCCCACACAGCAGTGATAGTAGGATTTTGGGAAAGTCTCCCTAATGTGTGACAGAAATAAAGAGGTCATTAGCATTAAGTTAGATACTAAAAAACATTTTTCTATTGCAAAGTCATCCGTTCTTGGGTTCAGTGGGACAAGGGCCAGAAACAGATTGCTGGGATTGGGAATTGGATTGGGAATGGGTCAGTGCTTCTTTTGGTCCTCTTTATCTTATGTTAGGTGCTGCCATATAGTCATGTATGCCAATTTTCTTAACCGATCTGCTGCATGACTTTGCAAAGTGTTAAAAGTCATTAATTCCAAATTTAAATAAAATGCATATTCTATTCCTGATTTGAAGTAAAATACTATATTGTCCAGTTCCAAAATACACATCCAAAAGACATCTCTGGCTGGTCATCGTCTATTTTATAAATGGATGGATCAGAATGTACTTTACACTAAAAGAAAGGAAACCATTTGGAGGAGTTGTTTTTATAGATTATTATGCGATGGTTTTACTGGTCCACTTGAGATCAAAACATGGTTGTAGGCAAATTCAGAATTTGTGATTCAGACTGGTTAATGCATAGAGAGGTGGTGTTCTCAGTGTGAACACTAGGTGGAAAGCTTTCTATGGGGTTTCCATGCTACATCATGTGAGGGGGCAGCATAAATGAAGCAGTGAAAAGGGATGGGAGAGCAATGTAATGATTATTTGATATTTCTTACCTGGCTCTCTCCATCATGCTCACACTCTAACACACACTTACACACACTGTCTCCCTTTTCCATCTTTTTAGTCACTATCATTTCTCCCCATGGGGATTTCGTTGTCAATTCCTCCCAAGACTCATAATTGCTTTGCTGACCTCTCCATATAATGGCCCCATACTGAGTAATCCTGAGCACCTTGCATGTGCTCTGCCTACAACAAAATATTACTTTATTGATCCCTCCCTCTCTCCCCTTCCTTCTCTGTCTCTCGGCCTCATTTCTCCACGGTGTCATGCCCAGCAGTAATTTCCTCACTGTTATCCCCTGCTGTTTCCTACCACTGGGTTCACATGACCCCATGCTGTGCAAAGCAGGGCCCCTGTGGTTAATTTTCTCCCCCCAGGGGTCAATGCTTTGCCTTTTCTCTAGGCTGACACAGTCTACTAAAGATTTCGGCTTTTGTGAAGTGGTAGCACTGCAGCATTACAGCAGAATCTCTGTATCTCTTTAGAATACACAATTAAATGTAGGTGTTGAAGCAGATAACAAAAAGGTTGAGATAATGAGATTTAGATATAGAAGGCTATTACGGCACTTAAGAGGGAGAAAGGACGCAAGGGCAAGAACAAGAGTAAGGTGCTACACATCTGGCATGAGTTAGGTAGGATTGACAACTATATTGCAGCAGAGCTGAGGACCCTTGACTCTTGGGTGGTGTTAAGACCGTAGGTGGCTTTTAGATGCCCACTCCTGCTTTTCACACAGAATCCGCTGGTTGCTGCCTTGTTCAGAAACCCATTTCACAGTCAGTTTAACAACCCACTCCAGCAGGAAATATTCATACACTCGTTCTTTCACACCACAATCTCTTCGGGGGGAAATTGAAGCTCAGATTCGCTGGGAATGAAGTTCATATTTCTTTTGTTTATTGTAGAGAGAGACAGAGTGAAAAGTCATAAAAATGACAATATCATGTTCTCAGAGTGAGCATGAGTGGAACAATATCTGTTTTCTGTTCTGGGCCAGCAGTAATCCAACAGGCGATGCTTTCATTTTCTGTTTTACTGTGCAGCCATAAACAGCACAGTATATTACATGCAATGCTGAACAGAGGGCCACAAATGACACAAGTTATGAATCTGAAAATATGAAAACCTAAAAAGATCCTCACAGGGATAATAATATACACAGAGACAGGTTATGTATTAGAAACTGGAGTCAATCGGGACAGTTAACTATAATAAAAGGGAAATGTATAAAAATGAAAGAGGGTTATGGTGGTTGATAAACGCAAGTGTTTCATTCATTTGAACTGTGGGCCATCTGTAACAGGCTTGTGCAGTGACTTATACAGTTGTAATTTAAGATTCATCAAATAAGAACTGAAGGTGGTCGTTTAAGTTGTTCCTGCCCTTTTTGTCTTGAATAATATAAATCTATATCTGAAATAAAATTCTCTCATCTCCAGTTCATGGTATTGTGTGGGCTGACTTATAACGTACTATCTTTTCATTATTTTTTCTATAAAATTTGGACTTTATGGGATGGATGCTTTATGTTTCTATTGCCAAGAAGGGGTAAATTGCTTCTACATTTGGTTTAATTGTGAGCCATTAAAGGAGACATGCAAAAGTTATTTCTAATTTAGCTCTTAATGATGTTACCTGCTGTAAAATGCCCAGAAATTAAGGTTCTGGTCCCTAGATAATGGATGGCTTGATGCAATAAAACATATTAACATAAATGGTGGCGTTGATATTTTCTGTTTTGCATTAATAAATGCTCAAGTAGCAACTCGTTAAAACACACAAGGAGGATTAGAGCTGCCACGAAGAAAAGAAAACACATTTTTAGCATTAGGGACAACACAAAGTAATGTCTGCAACATGGGTAAGTTTGCTGCCCCACTTACACGTGACAATAAAATAGAATTTTTTTAAAACCTCCTGCTCTGCTCACTCTTTTGCTGCCAAGCCTGCAGCCATACTGCTCACCTGAAAGCTGTGACACTTGCTGTTGCTGTTCATAAAGCATTTGAAAAACTCCACCTCCATCACATTTTCCACCTGTGTTTTATGTATGTACAACTGTATATAACCGAGTCTACGTTCCCCTAGGGGTAAATCATTATTGTCACTCCTTACTGTGTTGATCTTGGTGTTTCCTTGTGGAGAGTGATGTGTTCTGAGCCTAGTTTTGATCTGGTGCATCTATCAATTCATTTTTTGTTTTATTTATATAGCGCTAATTCACAACAACAGTTATCTCATAGCGCTTCAACAGGATGACTTTGACTGTGCCTTTCAAAAAATGTTAATAATAAGAATAAAATAATAAGGATAATATACGCCATCTGACCAACTCCGACTGGAAATATCTGGTTCTTCAGCTGCAAACTGCTTCACTGTGTTCACCAGCAGGTTGCTAACTGTGTCTGTCTGCTGTTTATTGCTGGGCAGGTAGTGTACAGTGGGTTTTTTAGAGCTTTTTCACTGAAATCGGCCGCTGCTGAAACAAGGTTAATGAAAGCAGTGAGACTAAACCAGACAGTGAAGTTGCAAGCTGTAAAACCAAAAGAACACCCTAGAGAGTGTAACTGCAAAGTCAGATATTAATTCTTTGTTAGTGCATCAGCAACCCCTTTCACATTTCACATAGCATTTTGAGCCATTGTTAAATAAAAAATATATATAGTTTGGTTTGTGGTTTGGATAATAATAAACTGTTTGTCTGTTTATGGTTAGGGAACTTGCACATGGTTTAAAGAAATCCATACTGACTGTGGGTGGGGGTATTTCTGAAATAGGAAAGTAAGCAGTTTAAGACAGCTTGCAAATTGGACAACAGAGAGTACGGTAGCTGCTTTAATCTCAGCTGGGGCCGGTGTTCAGATACCTGCATGGATGTGGGAAAAACATACAAGACAAGTGAGATACTTGGCCATTAATGTGTGCATTAAAAACACAATTGCACGGGCATAGTTTTGCATGTTTTGGGAGGACAGAATTGTCCCTACCAACATTTGAGTGAACTTGATTGTTCAAATTAGCTTTGGTGTGAAAGAGGAAGGGACTTGTATTCATCCTCATTCCACTAATTGCATTATGGTAAGGGACTTTGCAACTTGATAACCTGAATTGCACGATAAGTGACTAAATGTGAAGGGGCCACAAATATCTAAATTACAACAGGTGTTATTTCTCAGGCTTCTGCTGTATAATTCCATGACAGTCTGGATATACACTCAGTTGCCATGTTATTAGGTACACAGTGGTGTATAGTAATTAAATTTGTCTGTAGCAAAACAGTTTTCTTTCTTTCTTCTCCCACTGATCATCTCACGACCGTTCATATTTATCTTGTGACCCTTTGGAAGGGGCCAATACCTAGGCTGGGAACCATTAAACTACGTATGTAAAGCAGTTAAAACTAATATCAGTAAAACAATACTGCATCAGTATTGACAATAAGCTCATGTCATTTATAGTGTTAGTCAGTGGTCTGCAGAGTAAGATTTTCTGCTGTATCAGTATTTCCAAAACATTATCCAGATGGTAATCATTTTCTGGTGCAGGGTGGTAATCCTAAAACACACTTTACAACTTCATTTATAGCAAAACAGGACAAAGCTGTGTGACCCTGAAATTGAAGAAATGCAATGAAAAGTTACCAGACATGAGTACATAAATAAATAATATTGTTAAATATTCAAATTAGGGTGTAAAAGGGGAAAAAAAGATTATATACCTTTCCTTCCAATAAGTAGGTGCTCGTTAAATGTCGCAAGCAAAAATTAAACACAAGCAAAGATTCACAAAAACATGAAATACGTGAGGATACACAGATGGCACACACAACTCAACCACAATGAAGCTTGTAAGGTTACAATAACATAGTCATAAGCCTAAACACATTCGAAAGCTGTTTACTTTGAAATTGCTTCTTGGTAGTGATTATAATGTGTCACCCCATTTTAGGAAATCTAATGGAGGGAAGTCTCAGCTCAGATTACTGACGATCAACAGTGTCTTCGACTTAAATGGATCGAGAACTCGGGGCTTAAGAGGTTATCCTTTTCTCGAAAAGAACGGTGTGGTTTGTTTCTTCCTTGGGATCCAAAAATGTGTTCGGTAAACACAAAACAACAACGGAACACAAGAAAAACGGTCTGTTGGACCTTCACTTGGGAAGACAAGTTCAAAGTTCAACCCTGAAAGGGAAACATGTCTTGTCGCTACAAGCAGCAGTGGACTGGCACCGAGCAAATCCTGTCTCTCCTTAGAGAAGGCGACATTAAAACACCCTAGAGAGTTTACTTAGATTCAGTTGGATTATTATGGAGCCCCTTAAAGGTCACGGCGAGAAAATTTTGAGGACTACTGTAATCGCTCTAGAAGAAAGATACCCAATGATAGAGCCATGCTGGCCCAGCTTAGACTTTAGGCTGCTTCTGGTAAATGTCCGCTCTGGACGAAATGGGACTCATGTTGCCAAGCAACAGGAAATCAAACACTGTTATTTCCACGTCTTTACACAGACCTGACCCATCAATATCCCGTAATACTCTTCTGTCAGCGCAAGGCTCTGATGAGATGAGAGGAGGCGGGACAATATACACACACACACACACACACACACACACACATACACACACACACACGTCCAATCTTAAAGATATTTTGACATATTTCAATATCTTCACTCAAACAAAGTGCTTTTTCATTTGTGTAGTGTCATGTGGTACATTTCTGCTCCTTACAACTGTGTTTGACTTTATTGTTGCCAATTATATTTTATTCTTAACTGATCTTCATATTTTAACGTTAAGAAAAAACACTGATGCAATACAAAAACACTTTATTTTATTTTTTGCCACTGCTGCCCAAGAGCAACAACAAGCTTGGAGATTGATTCCACACATTCCTCATCCAAACAGCCTCCAATGCTCCCTACAGCAAAATGCGGTCGGCAGGCAGTACCCCACAAATCCTGAAAAGACAGATCAACAGACAAAACCTCACTGAGGCAACTTGCTCCCACTGACAGCACTCTCCCGTCAGGAGGCTGCACCATGAGAATAGCCGCCTCCACTCAATCACATGTCCTTCCGTCTGTTACAGGAGCTCAGTCAATTGCTTTAAAGTGTAGTCAGTAACATAATTCCATTGAGTAGTTGTACTGGTCACTTTGGTGGGGTCATTTAATCGATAAATAGAATAACAAATAACCATTAGTATGATCTTTACCTAACCTTAACTACATAGAGATTTTATATTTGGATCATGTTATCACTTTTAACATGTCCTTCCTTGTTTGCACATGCCATGAGCAGACAGTGGAAGCGTCCTTGTTTACTTTGAATTTGATTCATCTTCCTCTTTTCTCACAAAGTTGTACACATGTACAGAAATTGATTAAGCTGTAAAAGTCAAACAGGAAAGTCATTATGTTGCATGCAAAAAGCGGTACGTGATCTATACAGAAATAGAGTTTAAGTGGATTTTCATGAATAAGATGTGGGCAGGTACATTTATCTTCTTAGAGTGTTCTAAATTCTCCAGCTAATGACTGAGGAAACAGAATAATTTGTGGTAACACAGTGAGTACAATCCGCTTTCCTCCTGTTGGTTATGTCAAAGTGAAACCATATTAAAGGAATGAACCTTTGTCTCACGCTGCGATCTCACCTTGAAATTGATTGCAGAGAAGGCTTTTAGAATATGAAATTGGAGATATCCCCAGGAGAATACATTAGAAGTGCATACCTGCTGTGATTTTGTTCACCAACCGTTTAAAGTATTGGACATTAAAAAGTCACAGCACAATAAGGGCTATTATGGAAGTATTTTACTTCTACCTTCAGGCTACTAATGGTTGATCAAAGGTGGTACATGCAAGACAATGTGCACACACACACACACACACACACACACACCCCTACTTAATTTCTACTTATATAGGCAGCAGTGGCAAAAAATAAAATAAACATTTACTTATTTTAAGTATGCATATGTTTAAAAAGCACTATAAAGTGTAATATATAAAATATAAATCATTACCTCTGGGGGAACTCAAATACAGAATCAGAACTTTAGATTAAGTTGAATGTATTGGTACAATACTTAATGTATTGAAGTGCAATGGGTCTAGGGAAAGTCCGGTCTTGAGCTGAGCCCAGCAAAGTGAGTGGAACCAGGCAGGCAAGCAGGTAGCATGGAGCAGACATAGGCCAGAGATCCAGGAAGTGAGCTCTGATCCAGCAGGTAGTCCAGAGCTGTGGTCGAAATGTCTACTAAAATTTACTTAGGAAGGTTCCTAACTGAGTGAAGTGACCCAAAAGTATTAGTAGTAGTAAGTGGCCGCCTTGATAAGAGCTGGTCGAATTGTAAACGATGTTACTAGTCTTGCAAAATGGTCAAAGTTAGGATAATGTTGAAATACTTACGCTTACGTTATATGCTCAGTTTGCAGTAGTTATTTTTGGCCAATCTATTGCCAGCCTTCAGCAATATCATTAATTAATTATACTTCAGTCAAAGATGCTGATACTCTTGCCTTAATAAGGGCAAGGATCAAGCTGGATGACCTTTTGAGTAAATGTAATGTATCATTTGCATATAATAATTGGGATTCATGTTGATAAATATGGGTGAGCAGGCATTCTCAATGTGACAACCATTAAGATTATTTAGTGACTCGTACCCTATGCCTTTTTGCTACCTTGGTAATGAAATAATATTTCCCACTGTGTTGTCAACCTTTAGATGGCCTGCATTAAAACAACAAGCTAAGAACACACAGGCAAAGTGTCAAAGATGTGCTTTTTGTAGTACATATTTGGAACTTTGTAGTTTCACCAGGGCAGGCCACGTCAGTAACTCTCAACTCTCCACTAAGCAGAAACAGAGAGCTTAACATTCCTGTTCATCTCCTCTCTCTAAATCTCTCTTCTGGGGCAACAGAATCAACGCCCAGTCAGTTGCTGGGCGATGATTGTTCAGTTGTCATATCAGACAACAAGCTAGCAAAAAAGGTACAACGTTCATGTGAGGCTTCTCCCATAATTGGTACAACAAAAAGTCGTGGCTAGCTAGAAGCAGTAATCGACATACTGTATTTTGCTTACCATGCATACTTTTTAAAACGGCAGGGACCAATACTGATACAAGAGTTAAGGACATAAAACATTTATCTTAGAAGATTAAGAAACATGATTGTGTGAGGGCAAAAATGGAGAATACGGTCAAACTAGCCATGCTAGGCAGAGGTACGCAACTGGATGAAGGCTACAGGATTGGGGTGAAGAAAAAGAAGATGTGCATAAGAACAGGAACACTGAATCAGAAATAACTGACTGTGTTAAATTCTGCGGGGCCTTTGAGCTAAACTTGTGAGGCCACAATGAAAATGTATCCTCACACAAACTGATGTTTTCAGGGGTTGAGTAGATCTTGCCCCACAGGACAATGTATTGAGGAGCACCTTAATCAGAATCAAACTCAGGGTATGACAGTCTGCGTTGGTGGGGGTCGTAGGCCTTGTTAAAGAGGCCAGCTGCAGACAGAAAGAATTATGTTATGTGGCGAGAGGTTTTGGTCCTGATGGACTACAACCTCCTTCCAGAGGGAGAGCGTTCGGAAACAGTTTGGGAACAGGGTGGGAGGGGTCTGCCTCTCTCTCTGCTCACCTCAGAGTCCTAGAGGTGTACAGGAGATTATACATATATATATATATATATATATATATATATATATATATATATATATATCTCCAGAATATCATGATTAACAATCTTTTGTAATAATTGACTGGTTAGAGTGTGATTGGTGTCATAATGAAAATAATCCTCCTGCTTTTAAATAATAATAAATATATGGATTTAGATAACCCCCTCTCTGACCTCCACTACCTACTGTTTCCACAAATGAAGGCAGCTTACAAATATCTACTGCTTTACCTGTACACATAGGCTAATGATTGAATAAAAACCAAATTCTTTAGGCTGCATAAAACATTCAATTCATGCCTTTATCAGTCATTCTTCATTGTATTTAATGCATTTGTTTACATTTATTCATAGTTATTCGTGGTTGCACATGTTCATTGATTGGATGTTTAGTAATAAAGAACATTGTTGTGAGTTTGTGTGATATACGTTCACAGTACATGAGTCAAGGACTCTGTAGCAACCTTCAGATCAAGACAAAATTAATTAATTAATCAATTTTCCCTCTTTGAAGTGTGGTGCCCCGAGGGGAATTTAATGTGGGTTAAATTCTGTTATTTAATGTGAACACTGATTTATTCTGATAGCCAGAAGTGAGTGTAAATCTGCTCCCTCCTTTCATCAAAATTAAGATTTTTCACTATAATGCTGCATTACTCGTTACTGAACGCACCATCCTTGACGTAAATCCACGACTGTGCGACAGCTCAGCGGGACCGGATCTTTGTTGTACAAACTAAAGGAAGAATGGAGAATGAGGGAGACTTTTAAGCCATGTATCGCTACAACATTTTTTGCTCATTCTTCTTACAACACCAACAGAAAACAGTGATTCAGTGTGTGGGATTGTTAGCTAAGAGAAAACAGTTTTATATCTATCTCTCCTGTTTCTTTTTGTTTGACCTTTTATTTTCTTGACTGAGGTATTTTCCTCTTTCTTCTTCACCACTCTTTATTTGGAAAATGCTGATGAATGAGATGAATATGTGCTGTATGTATTTGGGTAAACAAGCGTTGAGTGTCTTCAGAGAGCCAATGGATTTTGAAGCAGGCTTCAAAGGGTGAAGTTTGGGATTTTTTTAAGACAGGCGTCAATTTGTGACTTTTTTTTGAGGATGTCAAAACGCCTGTGTTTTAGTTTCTGTAGAATATTGACAGCAGCCTCTGCCAGTATTTGTTTTCAGTGCCAGTGTAAATCTACACAGAACCAAAGAAGTATTTTAGAAATACAGTACATGAAAGCCATTTCATAAGCTGCAGCAGAGAAAGAATGACTCGTTTAATAGCTCTCTTGGAAGTTGTTTTTGACAGTTAAAACTACATAAAAGAGGACAAACTGTAATTATGACTTTGGATTTTATACCAGAAAATGTTTCATTTCCACATTGTTATGATTCTTCTAATGTTTTTTGCAGGACAGATGCCAAACCTCGAGTGTTTTTGCAGGACAGCAGCCAAACTTGGAATAGCTGGCAAAGAGGCAAAGAAGCCAGCCAGCTTTCAGAGTCTGAGGCCCCATCAACACTACTCCGTTTTAGTTTACAAACGGAGAATTAAAACAAATTCAATCTCCGTCCACACCAGCGTTTCCGCTGCGTTTTCGAGTTGTTCTCCGTCTACATTAAAACGACTGAAAAGGCACAGCTAGGACCCGTTCAGGTGCACTGGGCATGCGCGTGCCAGTGTTAATATGAAGCTGATGGTCTAGTCCGTAGTTACAGAAGATTTGAATAAATAAATACAGACTAAGCATCATTTTTTTGTTGCATGGATCAATAACGAACTGGGACTGTTACTGAATGTAACACGGGAGTGTGGCGTCAGAAAACAATCAGAGAGCCGAGCGTGAGCAGCTGCGTCATTGTTTCTAAAGTCCTCAGTTTTGGCCCGTCTTCACTAAAACGCCCTCCGGAGTTTTGAAACGCAAGATAGGGTCGGCATCGTTTCCAAACTTCTCCGTTTTAGGTCTTCGTTTTCATCGTTGTAGTCTGGACGGGAGGTGCAAATGTAGCAAAAGGTCTCTGTTTTAATTTGAAAACGCAGTAGTGTGGATGGAGCCTGAGATTTTTGAATTTGGGCGTGGAGATGAAGTGTCACATAGGGGAGAGCGGGGTGATTTGAGCATGTGGGGAAGTTGAGCCACCCCTTGTTTCTCAGCAACCATAGACAAAATTGGTCATGTGACCACACATTTTTGAAGAGTCATCCATTTTACTCACCCTGTGATGGAGAGAGGTCTAAGGAATAAGTGATAAGCAGTTTTATAATAAGTTTTTTTGCCGTTCAAAGTGATTTTTTATGTTCAAGGAGTCCTGATTCTTGTCTTACAGGTTTAACAGGTTTGAGAAAATCTTACACATGTGTTAGTGTTTTAGGAAGTTAAAATTTGAGACTTGAAATTTGATTACCCTTAAACAGCTGGATAACACAATTTTGTTAAAATGGCAGGGATTTTACATTGCATTTTTGTGCATCACCGAAATTATGTGGCATTATGCATTTTAGACCAGAAACCATCATGTCATGTTTCTATAAATGGAAGAAAGACAGGCTTCAACTTCTCTTGTGGGTTTGGACAGAGTAGTGGGAAAGTGATCAAAAATGGAAAGTCTATACATCAGGTTGCACGGGACATGACGATCAACAGGATGACTTTAAAGCGGTACATTGATATGAAACAACTAGCAGACACAGCTGCAATGTTTCACTATCTAAATGCAATTTAATGTTGTGACCTGGCGTTTGAGTTTGTACAACCCCCATGAGGCTCAACTTGCCCCATATGGAGGGGTAAGTTGAGCCACAAGAGTCTACTTTTTTTTTGGAAAGCCATATTTTGAAAACAGTTTGTTAACGATTGATGTTCTGTAAACTACAGATCATCAATACCAGCATATAATTATATTACATTTTTAGCCATACAAGCAGTGAGGCTCCTGCAAAAGCTGGGTGGAGTGCCCTGACATTTGCCTCAGACATTCACCTAATGACATTCCCACAAGCCTCAGCTGTACTTTTAAGTGCTAAGTAGCAAATGTTAGCAATGCAGAATCGGTGGCATACTCTTTTGAGGCCAAGGTTCCCCTTAACTCCACATACCAGGAAACATGTCAACTTTGTTCATGTAGTAATCTGTCAGTGCTTGGGACAAGGTCTTATACAGTGTGTCAATAGGTAAATATGTGGGGGGGTTTTTGTCTCTTTGACAAAATATAATTGAGAGCAGTTGCAAGTTTGTGTTTGTGGAAGAACCCATGCCTCTCTGTGTGATCCTCAGTTTGTGCACTATTCCTTCTCATACATTTTAAACACGTCACTTTAATTCTCAAGTAGAGCAGTACTTAAAAGACATTGTCCATGAACCCCAAAGGGGAAAACAACATGAATTAAATTAAAAAAGGCTCAACTGTTCAATAATTAATTTGTCTACTGATCAATTTTAAAAGGGCAGTATGACATTAGATATATGAAAATAAAAATAAGATCAGGCAGATATACAGATCCTGCCACCTAGAATTGCTGGCCATGCTGTATAAAGACCCAGACGCCAGTCTCTGCTGGGTACTTGCCTGAAGTTAAATCTCCCTTGAGGATGTAGTGAATGTGTCGCTACCTCAGAACGCCCCTATGCACCATGTGTGGAAACCAGTTTCAGTGCTTTATATATCCACTGGGATAAGCAGTGATTACTGCCATCAGACTGTGGTGACTTGATAAGTTTGCTGTTGGACATTTTCATTAACCCAGTGCACCTGAAATCAGCTATTCTTATCATATTTGATGTGTACGAGGGAGTGTGCTTCCCACACAGAACATACTTTAAGTGAAGTACTTGCTATATCACAAGGTTGTGAAAATATTATGCTTAGCCATTTTGTAAAACAGATAGATTGTTATTTTTATGCATTTACTAATACAGTATAGATTATTGTTCATATTCTGTGCCATGAAATCTCCAAGAGATGTGTTATTCCAGTGGGATTGAATGTTATCAAATGATTAAATGGCATCAGTTGTTTGGAGCATAGATTGAGATTTTAGAAGGAAATGTTTTGATGTGTCATTTTACATGACATGGTCAAACACAGGACTTTTACCCAGGACACATGCTGTTTTGTTTCCTTTGTAAAACCAATTGTAACTATTAGCTAATTCTTACTAACGTACTTATTATAATTCCATGGTATATATATATAAACATAACCAAGTAGTTTTGGTGCCCAAACCTAACCAAACTTGTTTCAAAACATTAGCCATGTGTTTATTACCATGACAGCAAAAGCTTGTCCTATCCTGCATGTCTAAAACTCACAAAATGTCAATGTTTCTGGGTTACTTATAGGGCTGAACAATTAATCGTTTTCAAATCAAAATTGCGATTTGAAAGAATGTGATTCGCTAATAGTGAAGACGGCGATTAAAATGTAGGTTAATTACACAGCGCATCTGACCCGTTTTAAATAGTCATGCAGTTACAGATTCATGCCGTTGTCATTCTTGTGTGACAGATCTGCTTGGCACTCAAAGCGCCATGTGCCTCCTGTTACGGCCCTACTCACCAATCAGAGCGGGCACAGGGCGTGTACATTGGCAGTGAATATTGAACTTTAGCAAAACTTCAATCAGCCCTAGTTACTTACGTTTTATCAATGATAATAGATAGTTTGCACCTTCTGGCCTACTAGTAAGTGCAGATTGACCCCTCTGAAGCATTATAATGGTGATAAGAACTGATTACGACTCATCTGTACCGCTGGCTTTATGTGCTGATTATGTGGGCAGTGTTTCACAAAGTTTAGCTTGTCCCTTTCATCTCTCTCTCTCTCTCTAAAACTCTTAATACTATTATTTCTTTATTGATACACCATTACAGCAAGGGCGTCACTTTGTGTTGAAAAGTGGTGGGGACATTTAAGGGTTCAGATTAGGGGTGTGACCTAGAACAAGACAACAAGATACTCCAATGCTATTTAGAAGAAATATTCATTGATGAAATAGGGTATTTGAATGGCGGGGGGTCTGGGGTCCCCCCCCCCAGACGATTTTGAGCATTAAACTCTTAATTTGTTGCATTCTAGAGACATTTTCTGCACCACTTTATGGTGGAAATGTGTTTATTTATATGAAGGGAAACAAAATTTAGAGCAGACTATAAAAATATCATCAAATATAATGTATTAATCATTAGCTTGTTTTGTGTTTTGTATTGTTTTAGCCCAAGTTACTTTTGTTTTGGACAAGGCAGATCTGTTTCTTCTATATTTACATTGCATTTCATGTTTTCCTATTGTGCAAGTAAACCTTTCTCATAGAATTTTTATTTGTTTAACATTTCTTGTTCAGAAAAGTTTTAGCAAGTGCTTTCAAAAAGTGGTGGGGACAAAATAAGCCATTTCAAAAAGTGGTGGGGACAAAATAAGCCATTTCAAAAAGTGGTGGGGACATGTCCCCAGCGTCCCCAGCGTAAATCACACTTATCACCCCAAAGCTAGCCTGAAACCCCTCCCAAATAAACTTGTGGGGGTTGAACAACCTGTTGATGACACAGCTATGGCTGATGATGGCTTATGTGCAAACAAAGAGGTACACTTAAATGCTAATGAGTGTGTGGGAATGTGAGAAATAACAGGCAAATTAAGACAAAGAAGTATTTTTTATCCTAATTTCCTGTTACAAAGGCTTGTGTGATCACATTGCAAAAACAAATCAAAGAGCACTCTCACCTCCCTTCTGGAGCTGTCCATGGTTCTGGATATTTTTGGTTACAATTATGTATTATCACTTCTGAAACACAGCCACTTGCTGTTGTTTTGGTATGTCTTTAAAAAGTTTTGTTTATTGTGTTCAAGTGCACTATGGAACCAGATGACAATGGCACACTATTATTACAACACTTGCTTTTCATAGTAGTATGCAGTACAAAACTGTTAAATCACTTTATTTTGTGTCTTTACTGGCACGGTTAAAACAACATAAATGACATAACACAACAGTCTTACAAAGTGCAGCATGATGGGAGACTTTGAAAAACCAGAGTACTGTATCGGGCACACTGAGGAGGGTCAGATGGTGAAACAGGCACAACATGTTGAGTTGTCAGAATATAAAAAATAAATATTTCTTTCTTTTATTCTCTTTTTCCCCTGAACCTTTAATTGTCGAACTCAAATTTTAACCTTAAAATCAAGGTAAAATATACTGAAACATGGTTATTCTTACATAAAAGAATAAAAATTTGATTTGCGCTTTAGAGAATGAGAGGCTACAACCTGAAGGTGATGAGAATTTGGAGGATTTGGACCTAGTTTGATTTCACTGACCATTATGCATGAGTTTTGTCCTAGTTTATGGGCTCTTACGTCCCTTTATACTGTAGGCATTCTTAAGTATTGATAGACCGAAGCAGTCAAATAGTGCACCAATCGAAAAATCCCTAAAAGGCAGAAATACTTGACATTGATATTTAGCCCTGAGACGTATTTTATACAGAGCAGGTAATGTTACACAGAAGAAGATAAGACAATATTGTATCCAAGTTTCCAAATGTCACTGGGGTGGCTGTGGCTCAGAGGTAGGCCGGGTCGTCCACTAATCAGAAGGCAGAATATTATCATGTTTACCTGGGACATAAGTAACAATATAATTAAACCATTCATAAACAGCAGTATGAGCAAATAAATTGCAAGGCCACAAAATAAGTGGGAGATTTTAAACAATGTAGTGCTCATTGGCAGAAAGTAGATTGAGCATTTTAAATTTATTTTCAAGGATTTTAGCTTCTCCAGCTGTTGATGCCCTAGGCTACCAACTAGTTCTCCTATGCATTAAAACGGCCATGCAATCACCTGCACAAAAAAACTAGTTATTCAAAGTTACTCATATATTTAAATAGACAGTCTGTCCAAACAGAATATTACAAATATCTTGATAAATACCCATGTATCAGAAATATATTTAGAAATAGCAATTCAGTAATTTATTTTAATAAGAGCCTTGACTGGAGCTGTTGGTCTTAATGTCAACCAAAAATATTTTGGCCATATGAGCCACAGAAAAAGGCAACACTTCCCAGATGGTGAAATCTGAACTGACAGAGCGATTAGCCTGCACGGTGGGATATACAGTACATACACGCAGTCGCACAGGCTGTTAAATATTAAAATTTCTTTAGTGTTAAAAATGATATGCTACCTGCTCCTGGCATCCGCTACCACAGTTTATGTGTCAACCGAAAATGACGTCAGTGGGATAGATTGTGCTTTTGACCTATGTACAAAATTTTACATTTGCATCATATTTAAATTTGGCCACAGTTTTGAAGTGTTTTGTCCTTAGGGACCACCCCACTACACAGTAAAATGTGACAAAGCTTCAGAACACCAACACACACAAACATGCATCCACACACACACACACACACACTGGCATACACAGCATGCCTGTGCTTGTCAGAAGGCAAGTGGCAGTACAAAGAGCTGTAGGAAACATCAAGTGGTGGCTTCCACACTAGCGCAGGGGTTATATTTTTGACCTTGCTCTCAGATGCTTTCTTTGCTTTCAGAAAATGACTCACACACTTTGCACTTTTCTTCTCTCCTCTGCTGTCTCTTCACAAAGCACAGCCCTGATTGTGGAATATGCTTTCCCACATCACTGATATCTCTTCAGTCAAAGCCATGTCACAGTTCTCTCTGCCTCTCTCTTTCTTTGCTTCTGTCTCTCACTCACCAGTCTCACTATGTTTCTTGTTTTATCTCTTGGCTTTTAGGAACATAGATCAGTTATTAAGAAAGGTAGATCAGGTCACAACTTACGAGAAGCAAATGTTCCTTAAACAAAAGGTAAGAGTCGAGAGAGAAATTATCTTATTAAAAGAAACGACAAATAATTTTGAATATTAATAATTTTATTAATATTTCTAGAATATATTTGATATTCAGCTAATAACCAAACCTGACCATATGTTGAAAATCCCAACACTATAATAATGTTGCGCGTTCAGGTTTCAAGTTGTGTGGGAGCCAGTTGGAGCTCATTTAAGGGCTCAGATTAGGGGTGTGACAAAACACTTAGCTCATGAGACGTAACATTGCACAAGATTGGGGCCATGACAACAACACAAGAATATATTTTAACAGACCTTCTATTTACGTGAAAAATGTATTGATGTAATAGGTCGTTGATAGGGGGCCCTGGGGGTACTCCCCCAGAAGATTTTGAGCATTAAACAATAAATTTCCTGCATTCTGGAGACATTTTCTGCACCAATCTGTGGTGGAAATGTCTTCATTTTTATAAAGGGAAGCACAAAATTCAGATGGCAGGTGACAATTCAGAATATAAAAACAGAACGAAAGGAACAGAGAGCTGAGGGAGTGGGGGCCAGTAAGAGATGTGACTGGGCCGGCCCAGTGTCAGTATAGAAAATTAACCAATGGGCCGCTGTCAGTGTTTTATGGGCCGATCGTTGGCCCATTTTTTAAAAATAGTTACATAAATAAACAATTTACATTAGACCGGTCCCAAAGGTATGTCAGCCCACCGGGCAATTGCCCGTTTTGCCAGATTACCAATCCAGCTCTGTCAGCCACTATGGTACACAGTCCAGTTTTGACGAACAGGTTGAGCGACCCGCAACCATGAACTCAGTTGTATTGTACTGGATTAGACTGTGTATTGACTGCTGCTTGTTTGTTTAGTAGTATTGGCTTTATAATGCATCCTCCAATTAGTACAGCACTACATGAGGTGGCTTTCTGTGCAACGTCATCATCGAGATGCGCGCGCAACTAGGGGGCAGAAAGCAGCACTCTGTCGTCGCGGCACAACAGTTTATACAGCATATCGAGCTGCAGTGTTGGGCAAATTACTTAGAAATTGTGATGACTTACTTTTTACTTATTACTCATAAAAAAAAGTAATAATATTCCTTTACTCATTACTGGGTATTAAAAGTAAATGGTCACGTTACTCGTTCCGTTACAACTATTTTCAACCACTGCACCCCATACTTAAAAGTGAAAGCTGTTCAGCAGCGCAGTTTAGAAATGACTCCACTTTACTGGAACAATAATTAACCCGAGAAGTTAACAACCAGCCTAACTGAAAACACTGCAGCCTCTACATTGATTACAGCGGTTGACCACAGTCTTCTGACGGGCTACCGAAGCGCTTTTGCACCCTGGCTGCGCGCATCCAGTAGTGTTTGTATACAAGAAACCATCTATATGATAATAAGCTATAATATAACTGTGTGCCGGTGGCAAGCAGTGTGTAAAATAATAAGATCTTCATGTGATGCTAAAGGGCAGAATTTCAGTCTCTCCCAGAGCAGTAGTCTTTCATGGCATTTTTCAGGCTACTATCGCAAACATCTGGGGCAAGTAGTGGACTGCTGTGTGTGAGTTTGCGTATGGGAGAGAAGGAAATGTGGGACCACGTAATAAAAAATGATCTCTCTCTCTTTCTCTCCTCCCCCTTATTATTTATTTATTTGTTTATTTATCTCCATCAGCAATGTTAGTCAGAGACCTCCATGAAGCTCAGATTATAACTCGAAGCTTGTGTGCGTTCCATAATGAGACCTATGTTACAAACATACTGTATAGCTCTGTGTATACCAGTACAACTGTATTAAGGAGATGGCATTAAATAAAATTAATGAAATATTTAAAGTCCATGGTCTCCACAAGAGACTCCTTGTGTTTTGTTTAGCACATTTTGAGTCTATTACTGAAACTAATCTGCACAGAAAGCTGTTTAATTCACACAAATATCCTGCTGTATATTATTTGACCAGAACAACGTAGCTTATTACTTATTCATCAAACGGGCAAGAACGTTCCTCTTCCATGTAGGCCTTACATAATAGGTACTATTATGTGGAAAAAGTCACAGCTGCGTTTTGACCAAAAAGATCTCTTTTCAAGGAACACAACTGAACATTTCCACCGTGTTCTAAAGGCCTGCGAAGATTAGACAAATTAACCAGCTGACGTATACACTGTACAAAGCAATGCACAGGCATCATTATTTGTAACCAATATCCATGAGCAAAATTTATAAATGAACATCTCAAAACTATTGGCTATGCTTAACCATTAAAGCAGCTTTTTTGTGTGAGAGTAGGCTTACAGCCGACAAGAGCTGCAGATCAGCTGGCCAGACACACGTCTGTGTCGTAATTTTAACAAGCTTTATTACCTGCTGTAATCAGCTGTTCCGCTTGTTTTGGAGAGGACGAGACCGACTTCACCTCTGTGTAAAAACTTCCTGTCTGATGAAAAATTAAAACAACAACTTGGGACCCAGTATTTAGCATAGCTCCATCAGCTGTTTGCTGTAAACACACCGCTGCAAGCTGGCTGCTGTTTCCGAGCAATACATTTAATGCCGATGTACAATCTCAGACAGACATCGGCAAGACTTGTGTGGCTATTTGACCGCTGATTGTGATTTATTGGTTTGCAAACAAGGTGTAAAAGAGAGGAGTAGTCATAGAAAAACACCTGACTTTCTCCAGTTAAAGCCAGCAGCCTCTACTCACCCATTCAGAAATTCCTTTCATCACTTCCCAGGAAACTGAACAAGCATTTCCTCTTGGCCTCAGGTGAAGATATCAACGATGGTCATTCAGACTTGGCCACGGGTGGTTCTAACGACCATGACGACTGTTGTTACGAGAAGGGTCCAGCTGCAGCCTGCAGACAAACATGACGGAAATTGACGGAAGTTGAACTTCCATATATGGTTCGTCCCAGAAGCCACCGCACACAAAACGTGATGACGTTTATCTCGACCACTCGGCCCACGCACGCCTTAAACTGTATATCCTTAAAACTGTTAAAGGGCAGTACTAGTACTAATAGGAGTACAAGTAGAATATTTTGAAAGGGCTACAATATTAAAAGTTTTATTAGGTTGTTTTTTTTACCTTCTAACATGGCTTTATTCTTCATTACTTGTTTAAATTCTAATAAGAAAATGAATCACTTGCTTTTTCTGTGTATGTCCTCTGGTACATCAGTTGTAATGACACGTCCTCTGTATGTTATAAAAAAGTGTCTATGTTACATAAGGCGAGGAAAAAAGGTAAAGCTAATAAAGTATGCTTATATTTATTCAAAGTTCAAATTACTTTTATTTATCAGTCTACAACACAGGGCAGCACAATAAAGCTGTAGCCTTTTGTAGCCCCACACAGAAATAAAAAATATAATAAAAACAAAAACAATATACAGTTACTTATTCACACATATTATACAAGTTAGTGGTATGGAAATGTGCTAAACCAGCAGACAGAAAGTTTCATCTATTCATGAAGTGTGGAGGATGAGGTGAAGTTGAGACGTATCACATCCTGAGGAAAGAAGCTGCTAGTCCGGTGGTACAGCAGATATGTAAATGTATCTCTTGCCAAACTGCAGAAGCTTGTTAACTGGGGTGAGTATGGTCTTTTAGTATCCACTGGGTTCTGCGCAGGCATCTCACGTCTCCTATATCACTGATACTCGGTTGATGGGTACCAATGATGTTCTGAGTGGGTGTACAGCGTGAACAGGAGGGGGCTGATCACACAGCCCTGGGGGGCTCCAGTGTTGAGCACTAGAGTGGATGATGTGTGAGGGCCAATCCAAACTGTTTGCAAGAAAGTCCAATACCCAGTTGCAGGGTGTAGTACACAAGACAGAGTGCTGAATTTGCCTATATGTTTCATAGGGGAGTTCATTGCTGAGCTGAAATCAACAAACAACATTCTGATGCTACTTACTTTATAGTAGTCATGATATCTCTCTGTATATTACTTCAATCATCCCTGTGTCATCTGGTATTATCCTGTTATAGAGCACACGTCACATATGATTGTATGTGGTTGTGCATTTAATTTGGGACTTTTTTACATTGACACTGCACAGAAAAGTGATACAGAACTACACTGTGGCTGTGACTTTATATGGTTAATTCTTCGACTTGGAACTTTTGTCTCCATTTCCTGAGGACCTACATTCACACCAACCTCAGGAAATGTATTGTATACAAAAACAGGTTTATAAAGCTAAATGAACTTGCTGCATATGCATGAGGAGTTTTTCCATCAACAGCAGGACTTTGGCCACACTGCTGATTGCTGACCAGAAGTGTCGGTGGTAGACCATACAGCCATATGCCAGCTAATTCCCTGCTGGTAACCTTCAGCATGCAGCTAATGTGCAGTTCACTGGGTTGTCTTTATATAAGGTCTCCAAGTTAAATTGTGTTGTAGATGAATCATTTTATATCTAAAACTTATGATTAATGTATTTTAATTAATTCACTAATTTTAATTAATGTATAATTAAACTTTTTATTCCCCCGTGGGGGGAAGTTTCATATCCAACTTTCTTCAAACCCCTATCAAAGCCATCCCAGCACAGTAAGTGTCCTTGCACTTTGCTTTGTAGAGACAGCTAATAAATAGATCGCCTTTCTACAACTGACTCCCTCTATTAGCCCTGGAACCACCTACATCTGCCAAAGACAACACATAACAGTAATGCCTGATGTGACCTGCCAGCACACCGAACTGCTGAGAAAGGCAAATAAAAAGATCTTTGACCTTAAGGAGGACATCCGTCAGCTCTCAGATGAACTGCAGAGGAAGGACTCCCTGCTGACCAGCTTCTCGGCCCATCTCCCACTCATTTCCAGCTTCATGATAACAGAGCACTCAAAAAAACAGCTGAGCTCAACCAATCACCGTCCTATAGGATCCATCCACTGGTCATCAGCCCTACGGCTCAACCCCAAACCAAGGGTCAACATGGGCTGAGGTGGTAATCAAGGGCCATAAGAAAAGCATGGAAAGATCCGACTCCCTCCCCTGCTTGAACCTCTCCAACCGCTATGCTCCACTGACTCCAACCCGGACCATCCAGCTGATCCCCATGTGCATCCCCCTGTCCCAGGCCAAGTCCCATCCACACCGTCTGCCATACCTGCAGCTTCCTCACCACCGGCGGCTGAGAGCTCTGACACCCAACGGGTGACTCGAGATTCCACCGGCGAACAAACCCAGCGGCCTTCCTCTACAGAAAGGACATCAAATTAACCATCATCTCCACCCCTGCTGTTCTGTCTTTTGAACATCTCACCTTCATTCTCTCTGGTCCCACTTCCCCTGTCACATCCATCATCTACCGGGGGCAGCAAGCCAAACCCCACCTTTCTCTCTGACTTCTCTCATTTCCTGACCCAGCTCTCTGCCATATCACCCACTGTCCTCCTCCTTGGAGACTTTAATTTCCACATTGACGACACCAACTGCAAATCCACCACTGAATTTATGGAACTGTTACACTGCTTCAACTACACACAGCACATTAACTTTCCCACCCATTCCCATGGTCACATCCTCGACCTGGTCTGCTCCACTGGTCTCACATTAAATCATATTTCCAGCATTAACCTCCACATCTCAGACCATCTTGCAATCATAATGGATATTGTAATTGATATTATAATATCCCCATTCCCACCCAAAAAGTGCAGCGCAAAATCTCATTGTGGACTACTACAACCACACTCTCTCCTCCTGTTTCGACCTGCTGGCTCCCATTATAACCAAAACCGTCTCCTTCACACACTCAGCTCCCTGGTACACTCCTAAACTTCACAAAATGAAATCCCGCAAGTGTCAACTGAAAAGACTCTACAACAAAACCGGCTTAACAGTTCATCTTCATGCATACAGACTACCTTCACCAATACAAAAACGCTCTCAACACTGCCCGGTCCAACTTTCACTCACACCTCATACATTCCAGCTCCAGCAACCCCAAGTTTCTTTTCTCTACAATAAATAAACTCCTCAACCCCCCCCCCCGACAACATCTCTACAACCTTTACAGTGGACAAATGCAACTCCTTCCAGTCTTTCTTTCAGTTTAAAATTGACACTACAGCAACTTCACTACTTCCCCTGTCCCCTCAACCCCCCCACCTGCCCCCATCCCTCCACACTCTCAGTCACTGTCTTGTTTCTCATCTCTGTCCCCTTTGAACTTTCAAAATTCACCACAAAAATGAATAACTCCATCTGCAGCTTAGACCCCATTCCATCATCCCTAATCAAGACCTGCCTTCCATGCAGCTGTCACCCCCATCCTCAAGAAACCTGGTCTCAACCCCAACATCATGACCAATTTCCGACCCATCTCCAATCGCCCCTTCCTATCAAAAATCCTGGAACGCGTTGTTGCTGCTCAAATTCAAGCCCCCCTCACCACTAACAACCTGTCGAACCATTTCAATCTGGATTCCGCTCACAACACAGCACTGAAACTGGTCCTCTCCCGTTCATCATTTACATCCTGCCACTCGGTAATATCAGACGTAGATATGGTCTCCACTTCCACTGCTACGCCGATGACGTCCAGATCTACATCTCCACCGACATACAAACCTGGATGCAAACCAACTTCTTACAGCTCAATTACAATAAATCTGACATGATCATCATCGGGGCCCTGAGATGGACTGGCGACCTGTCCAGGGTGTAACCCGCCTTGCGCCCGATGTCAGCTGGGATTGGCTCCAGCCCCCCCGCGACCCTGTACGCAGGATAAGCGGTTGATGATGGATGGATGGATGGATGGATGGATGATCATCATCGGCCCCAAATCACTCACAAAAAACACCAACAACTTCAGCCTTTCCATCAACAACTCCACCTTGTCTCCATCCCCACACATCCGCAACCTTGGAGTCATCTTTGACAGGAACCTCACTTTTGAACACCACATCAACCATGTCACCAGGACTGCCTTCTTTCACCTAAAAAACATTTCCCGTCTCCGCCCATCACCTTCTCTGCTGCCGAAACCCTGATCCACGCCGCACGCATTACTGTACATCCAGAATTGACGACAGCAATAGCATCCTCTATGGTTCACCTGCCAAAGCCCTAAATAAACTTCAATATATACAAAACTCTGCTGCCCGCCTCCTCACCCACACACGCATCCGTGACCACATCACCCCTGTCCTCCAGAATCTTCACTGGCTCCCTGTTCCCCAATGCATTCAGTACAAAATCCTCCTCCTCACACACAAAGCCCTCCATAACAAGGCCCCTTCCTACCTCACAGACCTGCTCCACCACCACAATCCCTCCCGCAACCTCCGCTCCTCTGACACTAACCTCCTCTCACCACAAATCAGGACCAAGCACCGTACCTGGGGCGATAGAGCTTTCACCATTGCAGCCCCCTCCCTCTGGAACTCCTTACCCATACACATCTGAGACTGCAGCGACATGGACTCTTTTAAACCCACCTTTTTAGATTAGCTTTCAACATCAAATAATGTTACATTATGTACATGGTCGCCACTTGCTCTCATGTATTTCCACACCACATGTTTTTATCTACTGTTTCTATATTTTATATTATGCTATTTATGTTTTAATCGGTTTTAAATGTACAAAACTTCTGCTTTTACCTGTAAAGTGTCTTTGAGTGTCCTGAAAAGCGCTATAGAAATAAAATGTATTATTATTATCATCATCATCATCAACATCAACAGTGATGACAATGTTACTGTTTATGTACATAATGTATTGTACAAAGATTCATTAAACATGTACTGTATCTGTAGAAGGCATTCATTCTAGAAGACACAGACCTATCAAGTCGCTTCTCTGTTAGCTCTGTTAAATGTATGCACATTTGAATTCTTCACATTTATATTTACAAATATTTATTGTACTTTTTGTGAATAATATTTGACAATGATAACATTTAGTCACTAAAAGGAAAGTGAAATGGTCAACTCTCCACTATGGAAACTCTCCTCCTGCTGATGCCAACTCCGCTACATGGTTTTCAAATGCAAACCCTGGAGTTAACATTGAGGAAAAAGAGGAGGAGATAAACACCATCAACGATCCCGAACACATAAACAATTACAATTTAGACCATCTTTGCATCCATCTCATCATCAGAGGAAAGACTGAGGTAAAAGTGGAGGGATTAAACACTGGCTGCAAACCCCCGGCTGTGAATCTTCTCTGCTAAACATCCTGGTAGCCAGTGCTTGCGTATAATAAACTAAACAACATCAGTGCTTGCAGTTTCCTACGGTATGTCAGGAACTGCAATGTCCTTCATTTCACCAAAACGCCATTCAACCAGGTGACTCTTTTTCTGCATACCAATCAGAAAAACGGAGGAAAAGGAGGAGGCTTGTGCTTTATGGTGAATAATGATTGTTGTGACAGTGTGAATAGTAAAATGCTAAAATCGTTCCTGCTCACCTCATCTGGAGTTATTGTCCATCAAATGCAGACCACAGTTTCTAGCAATGGAATTTACTTTGGTCATTATCACAGCGGGCTACATCCCACCACAGCCGTGTACAGAGGCTGCCCTATTGGATTTATGTTGAGACTTGAACTGCTCATAGACCAGTAATCCTGATGCTGTGTTCATTGTTGATGGATACTTAAATCAGGCCAGCAGGTTATGCCTGACTTCCATCAACATATTGACTGTGTTTATGCTTCACCAAATTTAGTACAGTGTACATACATTTTTTAACAGAGTTACAGTAAGTGTAGTAAATTTAAAGAAATAATATGATTGATCTGGTGTGGATATTTTTTTTCTGTGACACAAGTACAATAACCATTAATTTCTAAGAAAATTGAGTCTTCAGCTCCTAATGTAAATTATCCCAATTATCCATTTTCTCTCTGCTGGTCTGTATTACCATATACACCTTTTCCTCCTGTTTGTGCAATGTAATTGGCTGCTACAAGATTGATCAAAGTATACAGGTTGTCAGCAAGTTGTAACATTGTTTATATTTTTGGGTTTGGGGAGGATATCAAGTCATTCCAAATAAAAAGCCTAAAGTCCAAGTGATGGGGTTACGTGGAACCACTAGGTGAGCTCTGGAGAACCATCATCTAATTATATATATGTGGAAATGTTTACTTCAATTTTGGCCATAACATTAATGTCCTCTACTAAAGTAAAGTATTATTTTCAGTAATCAACCTACATTTTGTGGCCCAGTGAAATGTCTAACAATAGCAGAGCAGACGTTAGGAGAAAAAAAAAAACAGTGCCACAGGTGGTGGCAGTGGATGTTGTCTCAACTCAATCTGCCATTAGATAACCGTCAATGCCCCTCACGGACTGAGTAGGATTATTTTAGTCTAATTAGGTTAGGGACTGCCTAGCAACACCATGTTCATGTTTGATTTTTGCCAGTAGAGACAGGGTAGGCCTAAAAATGTTTTGGATAACCTATTGAATAATAATTATTTATTTAAAATTACTGCCATGGGCAAATTGCAGTTTCAATCACAGGGTAACAGGTACATTCATGTAATGTTGTGAAACATAAATGGATGTGGGAACTTCATGAAAAGAAAGAAGGTTCTGGTTTATTTGAAATCCAAAAATGTAGATACAGCATTTATTCCAGAGTCTTATAACGGAGGATGAGGAAGCAGTGAAATATCAAAGTTGTCATGGTGAAACGACACAATGACAGGGAAGGTTATTTGTATTGAAACCTTGATCAATAGAATTGTGCTGTGCGAAGAGGCAGAATGTTTTTTACAGAAAATTAGTGGTAGGAAATATGGAGGGTCAAGCTATAACTGGCAGGTAATGGATGAGATGATTGATAAGAGCAAGCACCCAATTCTGCAGACTGCCCTCTGATCTTGAGATGCAACGATCCACTCGATCTTGCTCACACACACACACACACACACACACACACACACACACACGGAGGCAAACAACTACTGACAACCTGCCTATATACATATTTATGTCTTAGGGTTAGGGTTTAATTAATGTCTGATGTTGCTGTGATGATTTGCAGAGTAAGATTAGCATTGTTCTGTGTGATAACACTGTCCATATGACAATAAAAGTTTGAGAGTTGAAAGCAAACATTGGATTTCTACTGGACAAGCCCTCATGGAAGCTTAGGAATCCCCTGCGGTATGGCCATGACGTCACTGAACGCATAAGAGAGGAGAACACCAGTACCTCCTTGCTTTTCCATAAGCTCTTACAGGAGGTGTCTCAATATTAAAACATATTAACTTCAGTTAACATCTAACTTGCAAGTCTAGAGTAGACTGTTTCCTTTGTTTCTCTTTTGTTTTTGTTTTTCCAAACACATTTCTGGATCCCCAACTAGACCATTATACACAATAGAACGATCTCATACTTGCAGAAAAAGATACTGCTTACACCGTTTTACAGAGAGAAGCATAAACCCTCACGCCCGTTCTCTAGATCCACAAAAGTCGCCTGCTGTTTCCCTCTGCTGCCCCCAAAGAATCATCTGTGCTGTGCGATAGCGTGGCACCCCATCTATTGTCAGAATCTGCCAGACTACCTAAACAGATTGATATATCATATCGCTATCAATAAGTGATTTCAAGTAAGAGGCTTGTGTCTGGGAAGAGATACGTTCTATTACATTGTGATTGAAACCTGAAACTTCATTGTAGTGATTTTCTGTGGGATTTAACGGATCACCAAGTCCTGTTTATTGCTGGGTGTGTTAGTGCATAGCAAGTTTAATTTTGTATCAGTGTCACTCAGTGGCGTCGTTAGCCCTGGGCTTTTTTGAAAAGCCAAGGATCTCAGAAGGATTTTTAAAAAACAAACAACAAAAGGCCGAAAATTTAACTTTACTCGCTTAACCAATGTTACACGCGCGGGAGCGAGCGAGAGAGAGGGGGAGATTATTGTTATTATTTATTCTCCTGCAAATTAGCGGGAGAATAAGATGATCCAGCTGTAGCTCCTCTGTGTCTGTCCTCTCTGCACCACCTGAAGTGGCTGTGAGCTGTACTTAACTTGAAATTAACTTGTGTGGATTTGTGGTGAGGTTCATCACTTGATAGGCATAGAAGGCATTATACATATTTCATTTCTAAATCTATGTTTTGTCCCCCCCTCTTTCCTAATGTAAAGCTTTATTTCGCATTGCCTTCCTGACTCCGGCGATTTCGGAACTGGCTCATATAGGAGGCAGTTTACTAAGTGACCAGTCAATTACTCACACACTCCACATCAGTGTCGCATGTGGGCAGTGTCACATCAGGAAAGCGCAGGTCGGGCGCTTGTCACAGTCACAGAGCTGGGCAGATGCAAACATTTAGAAAATCAGGCAAATATCTTTTCAGTTTAAGGCTTTATTGTTCTA
Source organism: Micropterus dolomieu (assembly GCF_021292245.1). Classification (NCBI taxonomy): domain Eukaryota; kingdom Metazoa; phylum Chordata; class Actinopteri; order Centrarchiformes; family Centrarchidae; genus Micropterus; species Micropterus dolomieu. The sequence goes on from NC_060155.1 coordinate 26,097,195, forward strand.
CTAATACAACTGAAATCTAGTGAGCGCACCATGGCACTGCTGGCCTGTTGGAAAGCTGCTCTTTCACAAGCCGGCAAGTGAAATACTTTCACTTTCCATTAACGGCGCACTAAAAGCTTCTTTAGTCTCTGCAGAACAAATGAAGACTAGCCTACACACTGTAAGATCTATGTCAGACGATCACTGTATTGACTGAGATATATTAAAAGTGTCCTGTTGTTGATCAGAGCATCGCTTTGGACATTAGACTGTTTCTTTTCTTTAATACACATTGGTTACTATTTGTTTTATAGCGATGTCCGACGGTGAATTCATAAACAGAATGTTGCCGGTGAAACTAATCGTTCACTTAGCAGCTACCATCTGTTATTTATTTTTGAGATCCACAGAGAGAGAGAGAGAAAATATGGTGGATAAAATAGTCCTGTTGGGTTTTACGCATGACGCACAGCTTCCTCTACATGTAGGTTTACCTGCTTCAACAACGAGCTGTTCGTGTTACTGCCACAATAATTATCTGTGTTGTGAAGATTATTTAGATTCTGAATAATCAGATTTTATTGGCAGCCTGTGCTACTGCAAAGCAAGCGGTTTGGTTGGCTACATCTCCATAATAAAAGGCACAGGCAACAACAGTTGGCTGGGCAGCAAAAGTGATATTTTAAAGTGATCTTATCAACACCTTCATGGAAATTTAAAAAGGAAAATAATTGTAGACATAGAATTGTAGAAATAGCTAAATTACAGTGAATCAGCAATCAAAGCAAATTGCATTCCCTAGAAATAACCATGTTGCACAGCTGTTTCTAACCTGATGAACAGCAGATGAAATAGGTTTGTCATTGTTTGTCTTTTACTTTTTATGGGAGTAATTGTACTTTTTCTTGAGTAAAGATTTTGAGTACTCTACCCGCCACTAGCCAGTGGCACCAGTAGGCCAACTAGCGCTGCCATGCCTGTTATCTTTTCCAAGCTGCAGTTTATAAACCCTGTTGGAGTTTATAAGTAGGCTAATAGTGGGATGTTTTGAGACATTTTTATGAATGAATAAATCACAAATTTTAGAACTTGAACTTCTTCACTGCATTTGCAGGATTATTATTTTAATTGGTTACTTAAAAAATAAACTTATCAAGTTGCCTAGTCTAATGCAATAGACTCTGATAGCCTATCTTGACCTTTCCTCATGTGGACACATAAGGGCTGTGATCCTGCACAACAAACATGCAAGAATTAAATCTCCACACTACTATGGATAGTAGTGGTGCAACGGGTTGCAGAATCCGTGGTATGGATCTCTTCCACACGGTGTGGCACGCAGGTGCACCGCGGACTGATTGCGGAGTTTATGATGATTTATCCTGTTTGACCTCTCAAAATATCCTTTATTCTGGAAATGTTAGAGAACCCAGTTAGATTCTGAATGTGCAGAACTTTGAACATGAGCAGAAAACCTGCTGAAACACAGGAGTTATTAAAGTCCAGGAGTTTATAACTGAATTAAAATGATTTCATTTATTATTGATGACATAAAAGGTGCCACATGCACATTTAAAGAGGTTACCTCAATCAGTCACACCTGTGTGTGTGTTGATTCAACAGTGATGATATTAAAAGTTGATCTACAGGAGAAACATATCTGAAAGCAACCCAGAATGCCTGAGAGCTGCTCTGCATTATATTCTGTTACAGTTTTAGTTTTTAAATTGTTTTATTATACCTATATTAAACCAGAAAAACTCTTTTCCAAGAGCCAGGCAGTAGTATAATTGCACATTTAAGATGGGAATAAATAATCAGTTACAAGGTCATAAAATATCACAATGTTTTTAAATATTCACCACAATTCAGCAACAAGGACGATCAAACGAGTAATCAGTCATAACATTTGAAGGCAGAATTTCCAGCCTTCAAGTCATTTAAAAGAAACCAGTGAAACCGGCTCACAGAGATTCATCCACCTGCTGCTACCTGAATTTTGTGTTACCCTTTACATAAATAATTGCAATAATAAATTGATGCAGAAAAGGCTGAAACTGGTACAGAAAAACAACAGAATTCAGGAAATTAAGTGTTTAACCCCCCAGACCCCCCGGTTCATATTGCCGCAGTTTTGTTGTTGTATTATTATAATTTGACACATAATATTACAATTTAGCAACATCAAAATGACACAGTTAATAGTGTTGTTGTGCCATATAAGTAGAGGATGTTTACTGTTGCTTTACACACTTAACTTTGGGTACATTATTATGTGAAGATATTAAGTTTTATGGGGCTGGGCAAAGCCCCCAATGTTTCTAAATCCTAGATACTAAAAACGCCCCTGGTGTCACACCACTGTGCCGTTATTTGTGTTTCCTAACATCGTGTGTGAAGCCAATAACTATATACTCAGTTGGTTCCTAAACCCTTTGGCTTAAGCTTTGGGGGTTTGCCCGCCATTTTAGACACACAGGCAAACATCTAGGAAGTGCAACAACACAAGACATAGCAAGCCTGCTAAGACATTATGACTAGTCAAACAGAAAGAAGGCCAGCATGGCATCTGTCTTGTAGGCCAGTCTGATATTTACTAATATCAGGCCTCTTTTTCCACTTCCTTGCTTCCTTCAACAATGTCTTCTTTGGTCTCTTCACAGCCTCTGCCATGATCAGAGTAACTAGTTTGATGTAATTTAGTAATTTAATTGCAAAATAAATGTAACTGTAATCCAATAAAGTTACTAAAGTGTAATTAAATTATTACTTGGGAAAATGTTCATTGGGGCTTAAATCTGAAGATAATAAAACCTACATTGTACATTCTATACTTCCTGTACAGTTGTGTTGGTGTGTGATGGGGTGCCGTAAAGCATTTCACCGTTCTCGCAATAGTGTGGCAATGACCCCATTCTCCCTATTACATGTCAGAGTAACATTAATATGATTTTGAAACTGTTATTTTAAGAGAAATAATATACAACACAATGTTGGTTTCATAGGGTTTTTGAACGATTTTTTCACATCCACTTGTATGCCTAGCACAGAAGAAGTGTAGGCATTTTTCTCAGATCTTCAACTGCCAACACTGAAGGTCCTCTAATCTTAACTAAGTAGTACTTTTAATGAGAATCAGAATGTTTTTTAACTGTAACTAAGTACTTATGTATTTATCAAAAAAGCTGTGTTTGTGCCTACACCTAAACAAACCTTTACCATAGGATTGTCACATCAAAATATATTTTAAAAAATGTACTCTTTCGACAGTGGTTTGTTTTTGTTTGTTTTGGTTTTTGCAAATTATGTCATACTTGTGATTGGGGGATCAGATCAGAAACTGCTTCTTTTTGTTGTACTCGATGCCAGTTTTTCTAAACGTATGTCTGCAGGTGGAGAATGGTTGCAATTTTCTGTGTCAACGTGTGTGTGCATTAGATCCTATTGCCAGGCTTTGATTAAGACCTTCCATCCCGCCAAGCTTGCACCATCAAACGCTGGGCAAACATCCTTTAAGAGTATGAACTTTTAAATCTTCTACATCCTTAAAAATCCTCAGAGACACTTCAAAGATTTCCAGACCTTTTGTTATGAGCTTCAAAATGAGCTGTACCCATTAACAGAAGTCTCATGGCTGGTCCTCTCTACTCCATGTGCAACAGCATGAAGCAGATTGTACAGATCAAGCCAGGTCAGATCGCACTCCTCTGCTTCTTATTTAATTATTTTAAAGACAGCTAGCTCAAGCTTCTACTCTGTGTCCTTAGGATATGATGATAGTGAATCAGTTCCCTGTGCACTTCCATTTTCTACTTGCTCCCTGGTTTCTGACAGTAGTAGCTCTTATTGTTGCGGTTCGCAGTCTTGGGATCTCCAGTGTCTTTCTCCTTCTAAGCCCGAATTTAGATCCTTCTGCACCTTTTTCACTCTCCCTCCCTCGCAATTTAGGTCCCTCTCTCCATCTTTCTTTTCCATTATATCCTTTTAGATAAACCCATATCCTTCCAATTTTCTTCTTTGTCTCTCTCTTCTAAGTTTTCTTCCTTCCTGCTACTTACTCATCTATATTGTAATAACTGGGTTTCCAGTGGGGGGCCGTGCTTACAAGATTGGTATAGAAAAGTGTATAAGTAATGCCTTTAGAGAAAATATACTGTACTTTGTGCAACACCAAGAAAACATTTTATCAATATATTGCAACTAGTTCATGGAAGTGCAATCCATAGACTGTGTACAGTCTGTATGTGCTTGGGACTATTTTGTATTCTGTCATGAATAGGCCTTGTTATTCTTGCAGTTTTTACCTTTTTCTGAAAATGTAAAAGAGAGGTTTTGTTTGACTGTTTTGACTGCTATTAAGGTAAATGTTTAAAAAAACTCAACAAAAGGACTATAAAACAAAAGAAAGTGGATTGAATTAAGAACATAATACAAATTGGCAACACTTTCGATACAGATTATTTTTGATTATTTTTTATTTGTACAGTGCAGTACATATCGATACATACTTGTAAGATGTGAAGTTAGGAATATATTTTGCTACCTATTCAGTTAGTTAGCTAGAACCCTATTTTTCCTATGTTTGTTACATTTTGACAAATCTTGAATTAGCTATTAGCAGTTCCTGTAGGGCTGGACAATAAAACAATAACAATAATTATTGTGATATAATTTTTTTCAATAACAATATAACAAATGTTCATTAAATGTTCATTAAATGTTTGATTTTATTCACTTTAATCATAAATTAATTAGGACTTATTTTTTTAAATTAAGATGTTCATTTTGTTGAGGAAAAAGGACTGAAAAAAACTTTTACTTAATTTTACTCAAAATAATTTTATCATAATTGTTTTGTCGTGATAACATTTTTGGCCATATCGTTCAGCCCTAAGTTGTTGTTTGCAGTGTACTCATGGATGTACAGACAACTATAATAATAATAATAATGGTATCCTGTAATATATCAGTGTGTATATTGTTTGTATGTTCAGATGTGACTGAGTTATGACTCAGAAGAGGAGTTAAGGACATATAATTTGGCAATTGGGTGCTCAAGTACCTTAATTGCCTCACTCAGCTGTGTGTCACAGCCACTGCTGCAGTTCCAACTGCTGACCAAGCTGTTGAACTGGACAAATCTACAATAACTAACTTCTGGTTGTATTTAGAACAATGGCACTAGCCTGTCCCTTTCAAATAAGTATCTTTAGTCATTTAGGCTGAGAGGCAATATTCAGTACCAAAGCAAAACAACTGTAACATTAGTAATAAAGCAAAAAGCAAGGGTGTGTTGAGGTAAGGATGATGGATGTGCATATAAACCAATTAGCATTATTTTTCAACACTAGTACTCTAGGTGTAGTCAACATGCAAGATCACAATATCCATCCATATATCGAGCTTAAATTTAATATTCCAATTTTAGAGTTTGTTTCCTTATATAGGCACTATGGGCTTTATAATTTGTCGTTTGTTTCTTTCTTTTTGGCATTTTCCCCCATTTTCCCCCAACCCCTGTGCTTGCCAATTCTAACTTCATTGTTGGAAAGGAGAGGGTGCAGACAGCTGTGTCTTCTCTGACCAACAGTGAGGCTACCCATATGCTCTAATTCACAGAGGTTTACATTACACTTTATAACAGACGCGCCAACCAACCAGTAGAAAATTGCTAGAGCTGTGACAAGAACATGATCCCTCACTGGCTTCCCAGCTTTTGAGTTTGACAGAGCACCGACCCAATCCTCTGTTTCTTTATAGACATTTGCGTCTCTTTCTTGCTGTTGGTGGGATTTGTATCGTTGTCCTCTCTGTGGTGACCAGTTTAGAATAGGGTTGGCCGACAGACGGTGCCATCGTCCATTGGCGATGGCTGACAGACATGGCAACGTTGAGCCGGCATTGTGATTGTAAAACCCCCGCCCCCCCAGCAAAAAAATCTCAAATTTTCACACCCTGTGAAAGCAGCTTTTAATTACTACAAACATCCTTATTATTGTTTTTAAGTATGCTTTGCACCTGCCTCGGAATTCTCTTCTCCCACATTCTGACACACTCACACTCACCTACACCTCAGGTAAACAGGTAAACACCCCGGCTCGCCAAACCTATCTATTAATTATATTTCTATGCAGCTATTCTGCGTTAGCAATTTCCATTCAGTGGCTATGTGTGTGTGTGTGTGTGTGTGTGTGTGTGTGTGTGTGTTGACAGGCATGACGGGGGTGAATGTTCACTCCCACATACTGAGCACGTCCACTTGATGAGCAATTATCATTCATTACTGCTTGCTGTCATCCTCTCTTACTCTCTCTTTCTCTCCTACCTTCGCTAACACTATGTTTCTTTACCTCCTCCTCTCTACAAGTCACTCGCTTTTCCTCGATGTCCTTCAGCGATCGGCATGGAGCTGTCATTCTGTCAGCCCCTCCATCAGCCTATTGATTCACAGATCTTTGCCCGACCACGGACAAATGCTTGCATGCCAATATCTCTCTATTTTCTCCCACACTTTCCTTCTCTCCAGTCCCTTCTCTCTCTCTCTGACTTGTTTTTTTTAGCTCTAAGTAGTTTTGGCAGTGGTGTCCATTCTAAACTTTATTTCACTGTGACAAGAAATATTGCTCTTTCAGACTGAGTGAAAAAGTGGTGTGCCAGTGGTATTTAGAAAGAGTGATAAAGGTGGGCAGAGCAGTGCTGCAGATACTCAGAAGTGATATTCTCATGGCTGAGGGAAACACAGCCTGATTTTCAGACTAAAAGGCTATTTTGTTTCCACTCATTATTCACTCTGACACTAACTTTATGTTTGCCATTTTCTGTAGGGGGAGATTTGACTTTGCCTAAACCAATTCATATCTGCAAATACTTTGATATTGTTTTCCTTCAACACTGAGGCTGCTGACGCGCTGCGGTAAGTGTGTCGACTCATTTCCGTTTCCGGTGCTTGTGTGTTGGTAGCGTGTTGTGCTGCTCTCACTATTATACTATTACAGCGGCTAACTGTCCACTAAACACTTATTCTTACAGTAATTCTGCCTATACACTCACAGTTCTTTCCATCTTTTAGTGACTGCTGTTTAATCTCATAGTTGTTTTCAAAAGTTTTGGTAGCTAACGCTTTGCTAGCCAGTCCCCAGTAGGAACAGCCTGAGTAAGCCTGTGGTAGCCGTCCCCCGGCATCTCCTGAGCAGCCAGGAAAGGGTGGCTGGG
>NC_060155.1:26104485-26115372 GCF_021292245.1 Micropterus dolomieu
TGTGTTGACAGGCATGACGGGGGTGAATGTTCACTCCCACATACTGAGCACGTCCACTTGATGAGCAATTATCATTCATTACTGCTTGCTGTCATCCTCTCTTACTCTCTCTTTCTCTCCTACCTTCGCTAACACTATGTTTCTTTACCTCCTCCTCTCTACAAGTCACTCGCTTTTCCTCGATGTCCTTCAGCGATCGGCATGGAGCTGTCATTCTGTCAGCCCCTCCATCAGCCTATTGATTCACAGATCTTTGCCCGACCACGGACAAATGCTTGCATGCCAATATCTCTCTATTTTCTCCCACACTTTCCTTCTCTCCAGTCCCTTCTCTCTCTCTCTGACTTGTTTTTTTTAGCTCTAAGTAGTTTTGGCAGTGGTGTCCATTCTAAACTTTATTTCACTGTGACAAGAAATATTGCTCTTTCAGACTGAGTGAAAAAGTGGTGTGCCAGTGGTATTTAGAAAGAGTGATAAAGGTGGGCAGAGCAGTGCTGCAGATACTCAGAAGTGATATTCTCATGGCTGAGGGAAACACAGCCTGATTTTCAGACTAAAAGGCTATTTTGTTTCCACTCATTATTCACTCTGACACTAACTTTATGTTTGCCATTTTCTGTAGGGGGAGATTTGACTTTGCCTAAACCAATTCATATCTGCAAATACTTTGATATTGTTTTCCTTCAACACTGAGGCTGCTGACGCGCTGCGGTAAGTGTGTCGACTCATTTCCGTTTCCGGTGCTTGTGTGTTGGTAGCGTGTTGTGCTGCTCTCACTATTATACTATTACAGCGGCTAACTGTCCACTAAACACTTATTCTTACAGTAATTCTGCCTATACACTCACAGTTCTTTCCATCTTTTAGTGACTGCTGTTTAATCTCATAGTTGTTTTCAAAAGTTTTGGTAGCTAACGCTTTGCTAGCCAGTCCCCAGTAGGAACAGCCTGAGTAAGCCTGTGGTAGCCGTCCCCCGGCATCTCCTGAGCAGCCAGGAAAGGGTGGCTGGGTGACTGTCCGAAGCAGGAATAGTAGTAAGCATTCAAAGCCCACGGGTCACCACCAACCTGTTAACAGATTTTCCCCACTCAGCGACACACCCGCTGAGAAACCAACTCTGATTATTGGCAGCTCCATTTTGAGAAATGTGAAGTTAGCGAAGCCAACGGCCATAGTTAAGTGCATCCCTGGGGCCAGAGCGGGCAACATCGGGATGAACGTAAAAGATTGTTATTCACGTTGGCAGTAATGACTCCCGATTACGCCAATCGGAGGTCACTAAGATTGATGTCGAGTCGGTGTGTACATATGCAAAAACAACCATAGTTTTCTCTGGACATGGCAACGACAGAGGAGGATTTAGACAGCGAGGGCAGTGACATTGAGTTGGAAGATAGTGAGGAGTTTGAGAGGGAGGAGGTGGTAGAGGATGATTACATGCCGGATGATCCTTTGGATAGAGCACAGGAGTGGGATTTATGGGACACAGAAAGAGAGGAGGAGGACTGCTTTTACGGATTCCAGGTAGACTGGAGAACGAGGATTACCAGCCACGCAAGGCAAAGCAGTTCACCCGCAAACCGGGGGTGAAACTGACGATCCCTGTGGATGCTAGCCCGCTGGATGTCTTTTCGTGTATTTTTACCAATGAGCTTTGTGACATGTTGGTGACGGAAACGAATTGTTACCCCGAACAGATGCGCGGTCAGACCCCCACCAACTCGAAGTGGAACCCTGTCTCCAAAACGGAGATGAAGACATTTGTCGGGCTGTGTCTCGCGTTCGGTATTTTGAAGCTGCCAGCACGCAGGGATTTCTGGAGGCAGACAAAATGGTTGTACCAGACCAACGTCCCCAAGGCCATAGCAAGGGACCGCTTCGATATGATCTGGAGGTAATAATTTGTGTTGTTGTCTTTTTATAATGAATAAATAGCATAATAAATAATAATTCAATAAAGGCATAATGACTAAATAGCATAATAAATAGTCATATAATTATGGCATAATGAATAAATAACAATAAATATAAATTCTGTAAATATATACAAATAACATAATACATATAAATAAATAAATAAATACAATGATGGCAAAAAATTTTTTGTTATAAAGTAATTTTAGCATTCGCATTTTCAGATAGATCTCCAAGATAACATGGACCCTGCCGTTGACAAAACGGACAAGCTCTGGAAGATCTGGCAGTGGATGGACCTCCTCCTGGTTATATTCCAGGTGCTCTATGAGGTCAATGGCTTCGTGACCGTGGATGAGTCCATGGTGAAGTACAAGGGACGCCTGGGCTTCCGGCAGTACCTCCCCATGAAGCCGGTAAAATGGGAAATAAAGGTGTGGGTCATGGCGGAGAGCAAAACAGGCTACGTCACCCAATTTCAGGTGTACACAGGTGCCATTCAGGGTAAGACGGAGAAAGACCTGGCTCACCGGATAGTGTCAGACCTGGTGACCACTTATTACGGGTCCAACATGTCCGTATACATGGACAACTTTTACACCAGTGTGAAGTTGATGGTGGACCTCAAGGTCAGGGGGGTTGCAAGCTTGTGGAATGGTGCGTGCCAACAGGAAGGACCTCCCCAAGAATAAGCAGCTCACAAAGAAGGCTGATTTGAACAAGCATGAGTTCAATGTTGCGCAGCGGGATGAACTGACCTTCTGCGTCTGGCAAGACACCAAGGCTGTTATGGTCCTCTCCAACTACCATGACCCAACAGCTCATGGATTAGTGAGAAGGAAGGCCAATGGTCAACGCCAGACAGAGGTTCGGGTGCCAGCATGTCTTGCTGACTGTCAGCAACATATGAAAGCAGTCGATCTTCTGGACCAGATGGTGGGCTACTACCAGATCCATCATCGGTCTACGAAGTGGTGGAGGAGGCTGTTCTTTTACTTTGTTATGGTGGCGTGCTACAATGCCTTTGTGGCTGCCAAGTCTGTGGGAGGAGCCAAGTGGAAGTACAGGAGGGGCGGCTACAAGGACTGGCTGGAGGATCTGACCCAGGAGCTGATCGTCCCCGTCACTGCAAGAAGTAATGTGCTCCCCACCAGCCCAACTGGAGCTTCTGCTGAGCATGACATGGTCCAGATCAACAACAAGAGGAAGACCTGCAGGGAGTGCTCTCTGAAGGTCTCCGGCACTGACGTGCGTCCTGGGTCAACTCTGATGGGGTGCAGGCAGTGTAACCTTCCTCTGCACCACGAGTGCTTCATGTACCACGTCGTTCGCCACAAATGATTTGATCTGATTGTGTGTGTGTGTGTGTGTGTGTGTGTGTGTGTGTGTGTGTGTCAGTCAGTGTGTCTGTCTCTCTGTGTGAGGATAATGCTGTTCAAAAGCCAAAGAGGAGAGATGTGAGCCATGGAGCTCAGAGACTGAGACTGTTCCCAGTTCCACCTCAGGATTTTCCTAACCTCTCTCACATAACAAGATGCCTTATTCAGTGTGTTGGCATGTTTAAATTGTTATTTGTTATATTTTATATAATTGATTTATATATTTTTAATTCCCCATATGATTTTGAGAATTTTTAGAACAGTGTGTTGTTATGTTAGTGCTAAGGGGGCATGTTTAAATAAACCCTGTGATTCTTACCTTTAAAATGTATTTTATTTCATGTTTCTAAGTGCTAAAGAGGCTTAGATATCAAGGTTTTGGTAGACATTGACAATTCATAGTATTTTTTCAGAAAATTATTTCAGGAGATAAGGATATTTATCCTAGAATAACATGGGTTAATAAAATCATTAGCTCCCCTGAAAACATGATTTCTAATATTTTGGGGGGTCTCTAAAATATCGACAATATGCTATTTTTGATATTCATTCCATTCCATTCATTTCTATTTTTTGTAGCCTATCATCATGGATCATGCGTAATCAGTAGCGTAATGCTTCATCCAGCCAGACCGTCCACAGCGCACCAGGTCTCTCCTGCGACCTCCTCTCTCTCGCCTTGTACGCTCGACTCACCGACTCACCGACTCACCGACTCACCGAATCACCATTTTAACCACACCCTTGACCTTGTTCTGGTATATGGTATTGAAATTGAACATTTAATAGTGTTCCCACAGAATCCCTGTTTATCTGACCACTGTTTGATAACTTTTCAGTTTGTATTCTTGAACTACACGCCATTGGGCAAAACATTCTATACAAGATGTCTGTCTGATAGTGCTGTAGCAAAAAATAAGGATGCGATTCCATCAGCTCTAAATTCATTATCAAGTCACAAAGTAACGGAGGATGCTAATTTCAGTCCCTCCCAAATCGATCATCTTGTTAATAGGGCTGCATTCACGCTGCAAATGAGACTTGACTCCGTTGCCCCTCTAAAAAAGAAAATACTAAAACAAAGACGGTTAGCTCCATGGTATATTACTGAAACTCGCAAATTAAAGCAAATATCGCAGAAACTTGAAAGAAATTGGCGTTTTAATTCTCGTTTAATTTAGTAACATAGTCTTAAAACTTATAATGTAATGCCACAGCAGCGTACTACTCGTCATTAATAGAGGAAAATAGGAACAACCCCAGGTTTCTTTTCAGCACTGTAGCCAGGCTGACAGAGAGTCACAGCTCTATTGAGCCAAGTATTCCCATAGCTCTCAGTAGTTACGACTTCATGAGCTTCTTTAATGATAAAATTCTAGCTATTAGAGACAAAATTCACCACTGGCACAAACTTATCTCTTAACTCAGGAACCTTAGAAACAGCTGTAGAACCAGATATATTTTTAGACTGTTTTGCTTCCCTCAATCTTTACCAACTAACTTCAATAATTTTTTCATCTAAACCATCAACCTGCCTCTTAGACCCCATCCCGACTAGGCTGCTTAAAGATGTTTTACCCTTAGTCAGCACTTCTATACTAGACATGATCAATCTATCTTTATCAACAGGCTATGTACCACAGTACTTTAAAGTAGCTGTAATTAAACCTCTTCTGAAAAAGCTCAAACTTGATCCGGATGTTTTAGCCAACTATAGACCTATATCTAACCTTCCATTTCTCTCTAAGATCCCGGAGAAAGCAGTTGCTAAACAGCTGTGTGACTTTCTACAGAGCAATAGTTTATTTGAGGATTTTCACTCTGGATTTAGAGCTCATCATAGCACAGAGACAGCACTGGTGAAAATTACTAACGCCCTCCTTATTGCATCAGACAAAGGACTTGTCTCTGTACTGGTTTTATTAGATCTTAGTGCTGCATTTGATGCCATTGACCATCAGATCCTATTGCAGAGACTGGAATATTTCATTGGCATTAAAGGAACCGCTCTAAGCTGGTTTAAGTCCTATGTATCAGATAGATTTCAGTTTGTACATGCTAACGGTGAATCCTCCATGCACACCAAAGTTAGTCATGGAGTTCCACAAGGATCTCCACTCTTCACTTTATATATGCTTCCTTTAGGCAATATTATCAGGAAACACAATTTCATTGTTATGCACATGATACTCAGTTATATCTATCGATCAAGCCAGATGAAACTCATCAGTTAGCTAAACTTCAAATGTGCCTTCAGGATGTTAAAACCTGGATGACCTATAATTTTTTAAATGTTAAACTCAGATAAAACTGAAGTTATTGTTCTGGGGCCCAGTCACCTCCGTGACGCATTATCTAAAGATATAGTTTCCCTGGATGGCATCGCCCTGGCCTCCAGCACCACTGTGAGGAATCTTGGAGTTATCGTTGATCTGGGCAGGAAAAGACGTCATATTTCTGCTGTCTTAGCTTCTCTGCATTGGCTTCCTGTAAAATCCAGAATAGAATTTAAAATCCTTCTTCTCACATACAAAGCTCTTAATGGTCAGGCACCATCTTATCTTAAATAGCTCATAGTACTTTACTATCCCACCAGAGCACTGTGCTCCCAGAATGCAGGGTTACTTGTGGTTCCTACAGTCTCCAAAAGTAGAATGGGAGCCAGAGCGTTCAGCTATCAAGCTCCTGTGGAACCAGGTTCCAGTTTGGGTTCAGGAGGCCGACACCATCTCCACATTTAAAAGTAGGCTTAAAGAGGTGGTATTATGGTTTTTGGCTTTTTCCTTCTCCTTTATTGAGTTATATATCTTTTTTGTGCATGTACTAGGTTTGCAAAGTGAAAAAGCCCAAAGTCCACCCCAAAGGGCGTTCCCATCTCCCACAGAAAACACTGCTCTGAACTGCCTGAAAACAGCTCATTTGTAGTCCAGCTTTTACTTCCCTTTCTTCTGACGTCACAAGTAAATACGTGTCATAATGCTCGCCGAACAACTAGTCCAACACGCCAAGCTGGTCGGCAACATGTAGCCTACAGCTGAATCGAAGCTGTTTACCGTCTTTTCGTTGACCCGCCTTTCTCTGCTTCGGATTGGCTATTACCGGCCTTTCGCTGACCTGCCCTTCTCTGCTTCTGATTGGCTAGTAGTCCTTTAGGAACTGCGCATGTGCAACTCCCAACAAATATCATTTAGAGACAAGATGTATCACTCCATTGCTAAAACGAAGCCTTCAACACAGGGTGAAAAGAGGAGCTGCAGCAATATGCAGTATGACAAAAAATATAGTGTTTTTTGAAAATTAAACCATGTAAACCTGTTCTGGTACAACCCCTGAATAGGATTTGGAACCTGAAAATTAGCATAATACCACCTCTTTAAGAGACTTTCCTTTTTGATAAAGTTTATAGTTAGCTGACGGGGCACAACGTTAAACTTTTTGCAACTGGCCCCACTGAGCCAGTTGGTTTGAAACTTACTGGCCCGAAGACAATTTATACTGTCCCTCCTTCCAAAAGTGTTTAATCGTTTTTTAAATACTATAAATTCTTTCTAATGGAACTCGCCCCCTGCTGGCCATTAGAGAGCTGGCAGCTTTAAGTTCTGTCTGCATGGCTTCACTTTCGACCCAGAGGTCCCGCATAATTGAGATTAGAGAAATAACATTTGACAACCTCTTGTCACCTAACTACAACTCTGGATTGGACTTTGGTGCATGCCAAGAGCTGTAAAACAACTGCAGGATGTTGAGTTTAATTTTCTTTTTTTTTAAATACTAATGTTTTTGCACTTGCCCGATTGGGCCAGTGAGTTGCTAGTTCAACTGTCCTGACGTTAGGTTTTACTGGCCTTCTGGACACCGTTATTGTCGAACCCTGCCTTAGTTATGCTGCTATAGGCCTAGACTGCCAGGGGATTTCCCATGATGCACTGAGCTCCTCTCTCCTCTTCTTTCTCTCCCTCTGTATGCAACCTCATCCCATTAGTGCATGTTATTAACTGGACTTCTTCCTTTTCCAGTAGTCTTGTGCTTTCTCGTCCCTCTCCTCTCTCCTCCTATCACTTCCTGCAGGTGTTTCTGGCTCCTGAGCTGTGGAGTTTGGATCTGTGGTTGCGAGTCACCTGCTGCCCCCGTGTTCCTGCTCGACACCGTCTGCTACAATTATTGTTACTAGTCCTATTGTTATTATTGTTATTATAATCATTAACATTACAATTATTACCAGTAACACTACTATAAATATCTGTACCATTATTCATTCATTCTAGACCTGCTCTATCTGAGATAACTGTTGTTGTGATTTGGCGCTATATAAATAAAACTGAACTGAATTTTACTTCATCACTAGCATTTCTAGCTTTCTTTTGCTGTTTTTTTCCAAGATATGGTCAAACACTGTTCCAGGGGCACTTATAATAATTACAATCACTACCCAGAGAGGTTGAAAGAAGTACAATTTATTTCCTTTCCAAAGCAAATCCAGAAAAATAAATAAATAGTAGTATAAATAGTTAGTCTAATAGTCTAATAGTCTAATAGTTAGTTGGCTAACGCTACCTAACTTACTACTGAATTTAACATTATATAGCCCTGCTGTTCTGCTTTTTAAGGTTTGTAATAGTGAATAGAAACCTAAACAGCTGTACAGGAGCAGTGTTGATCCTTAATATCGTTGTCCTCTTTCTCAATAGTCAGGTGATACGGTAGTTCTCTTTTACTCTGAACTCTGTGAGTGGTAGGCTTTAGTTTTTCTATCGTTATTATTTTCATGTCAGTTTGAGTCTGTTTGACAGCCTGGATACAACCGTCAAAAGCACAATGCAACTGCAAAACTGTCTGCTTCTTTCTGAGATTGTTTTTTTCATCCATCCAAGCTGTGTGCCGGCCCTGACAGTGTTGGAGCCCTAGGCGAGAATTGAAATTTTAGCAATAAAGACTTCATTTCCAGCACGCTGGTGAATATTTCTCCACCAATTTGTGTTTAATCTTCATCTATATAAAGGGAAACGCGATATTCAGGTGGCAGGTGACAATACAAAAT
Organism: Micropterus dolomieu; assembly: GCF_021292245.1. Lineage (NCBI taxonomy): Eukaryota > Metazoa > Chordata > Actinopteri > Centrarchiformes > Centrarchidae > Micropterus > Micropterus dolomieu. Next base: position 26,112,817 of record NC_060155.1, read on the forward strand.
ATTAAAATTTAATAAAATAAAACACTAAGGTTTTCAGGCATTCTGCAGCTGCTGCTTTTAAATATGCTTTCTCCTGTAGATCAACTTTTCTAAATCTCTGTCAGTCAGTACACATGCTGAGCCATCCATCCTCATTCGAGTCTCTGTTTGGGGAAATAATCTCTTTTAATAGGCCTATAATAGGCAATATTACGAAATGTACGTCATCATTTAATGAGAATTCATAATATTTTTCATTTTACCTGGCCTCTACTATGTGTGTATTACGTTATTGATCCGCTGGTATATAGACTATCGCCTTTAGACCGCTATTAGACCGACACAGTTTGCATGCTGCATGTGAAACCGAAACCAACCAAAAACAATTCTGATCAAGCAGAGATCTCACCACAAATCCACATGTTAATTTCAGCAGTGCCGATAAAGTGCAGCTCACAGTCCAAAACAGAGCAAGGCTGCTGCAAGTTACGCAGGAGAGTCCTGGTCTCCTTTGTGGTACAGAGAGACAGGCGGTTGTGCCAGATATTAATGAGCTGGACAGATGCAAACATTTAGAAAATCAGTAGATAACTTTTCAGTTTAAGGCTTTATTGTTCTACTAATGTAACTCAAATCCTATGAGTGCATACCATGCCACTGGTGGCTGTGTTGGAAAGCAGCCTGCATTGCCCTTTAACAAGCTGGCAGAAATAATTTTACTTCCCGTTCATTTTGATGGAAATAAGCCTAGTTGCTTTTTGCTTTATTGCAATGTCCGACTACAAATCCATTATATAGAATGTTGTTGGCTTTCAATCAGTAGCCTACCAGCTGTTATTTTTTCAGGAAACAACAATTTTTGAGCATAGGGAGAGAGTATATATGGGTGGATGAAACAGTCCTGTTGCGCTTTACGAGTGATGCACATTTCTCCCTCTAAACAAGGGCAGACTAGCCATAGGGAGTACTGGGAATTCTCCCAGTGGCCGTTCCGTTCCAATATGAATGGATGTCAATCAATCACACCCTCCACACCAGAACATAATAAAATGAGTGAAACACAAAAATCATGGTTAAAAAACATGTAACACAAAGGTGGAGCTGAAAACAAAGAAGTTGCTCGAGGCAGGTGCAGCAAGAACAAGTTTCCTAGTTGTATAAAAAAAATAACCTACTAATGAAAATTAAATAGTATGGTTATAAAAGTGTAATTTGTCCATTGTCATGCTTTCTTTTTCCAGACGGGAATCAGTTCCCATCCTTCACTTAAAAGAGTTGGCTCATAGGACCGACTCCTTCTCGAGACACATCACTGCCAACTACAGAGGATGGCAAGCAACTACAACAACAGCTATACATTCTTGTTTTACACTAAAGAGTGTGTTAAATTAATAAATCAATCCTTCAAATATTTATCAGCAATACGAGGACCGTCGTAGTTCAAGTGCAGGGATGAATCACCATTGGCTTTCCATGACCAACTTCAAACTTGGTAGCTTTGCCATGTTTTGGGTTTGGGGTATGGGCAGTATAGACTGGTGGATATTTTAACATTAAATCACAGATACATGGTCCAGACTGCTACTAGGCTTGTATGTACAGTCTTTTTTTTATTATGCTCTGCTGATGTGAGAGGAGAGCTAGATAGGTGTTCCACTCTATTGCTCAACACCGGAGCCCCCGTGGGCTGTGTGCTCAGCCCCCTCCTGTTCATGCTGTAAACCCGCAACTGCAATAATCGAGAAGATCCATCAAACCATCCATCAAATATAACCAGCTATCCTTTACAGGGAGGGCTGGAGCTGATCCCAGCTAACATTTGGCGAGAGGTGGGGTACACCCTGGACATGTCGCCAGTTCATCACATACATGATGAAGATGCATTATCCAAATCCAATCAAACATTTAACAAGTATTTGACATACCATACATGCATGGCATGTCATTTAATTTTGACTTTCATAATTTAAAGGTTAAGTGTCTAAGTTCTAGTGACATCTAGTGGTGAGGGTTGCGAATTACAAGAATTTCAACTCCCCCCCTCGAGCAGTATAGCTCCGGTGCCTAAGACAGGACAAAGATCATCTATGAGAGAGAAGAGTTTGTCAGTCAAGAAATTAGGTTTCTTTAGATAGATATACTATGAATTTATATTTACTTAAGTAAATATAAATTCAATATAAATTATTCAGTAAAACCGTATGTTTTTTTGAATATTATTGTTACTTGTTCATTAATAAACAACAGCCACATCAAGAAATAAAGTGCTACATGATGTTTCATACTCCTGTAATACATTATTTTACAACTTGGGAGGGTTGGCTCATCTGGACTAACATACCAAAGAAAATGAAGAACATCTCAAAAACTATCACATCTAGTATGTGTAGTAAGTATGACCATTGACAGATACCAGGAAAATGAAAGCCTCACTGTTTCTGCAACACAGTCCATTTTAAACCACATGAAGTTTACGAAGGCATTGGCTGGTGAGGAGCAAGGCTCCTCTGGCTTTGCTTAATTAGATAAGCATGCAAATATTACCAAAATGTCTTTTTTTATTTTTATGAAATACAA
>NC_060155.1:26115392-26117039 GCF_021292245.1 Micropterus dolomieu
ACATGGTCCAGACTGCTACTAGGCTTGTATGTACAGTCTTTTTTTTATTATGCTCTGCTGATGTGAGAGGAGAGCTAGATAGGTGTTCCACTCTATTGTTCAACACCGGAGCCCCCGTGGGCTGTGTGCTCAGCCCCCTCCTGTTCATGCTGTAAACCCGCAACTGCAATAATCGAGAAGATCCATCAAACCATCCATCAAATATAACCAGATATCCTTTACAGGGAGGGCTGGAGCTGATCCCAGCTAACATTTGGCGAGAGGTGGGGTACACCCTGGACATGTCGCCAGTTCATCACATACATGATGAAGATGCATTATCAAAAGATTGTTGCTGTCAATTTTGGGTATAAATTTAGCGTGCAGGCATTTTTTTTTTGACAGTATTGGAGTGCTTGACATTTTCACTATTTTCCGTGATTGTTGCCCCAAACAGCATTGTTAGTCGTGACATCAATAGCAGGGACTTCTGCTAGTGTAATTTCCTCGATCGGAATCCAAATATTCCAACTAATTTGTCTTAATACAGCTTAGCGTATTGTTTTTGTTAACACTGTGTAAGAGATGTGTAATATACAGAATGGCCATTTTTGCTGTAAATGTAAATCATTTAATTATAAGGTGGTGTTTCGTCCAATCAAACATTTAACAAGTATTTGACATGCCATACATGCATGGCATGTCATTTAATTTTGACTTTCATAATTTAAAGGTTAAGTGTCTAAGTTCTAGTGACATCTAGTGGTGAGGGTTGCGAATTACAAGAATTTCAACTCCCCCCCTCGAGCAGTATAGCTCCGGTGCCTGAGACAGGACAAAGATCATCTATGAGAGAGAAGAGTTTGTCAGTCAAGAAATTAGGTTTCTTTAGATAGATATACTAAGAATTTATATTTACTTAAGTAAATATAAATTCAATATAAATTATTCAGTAAAACCGTATGTTTTTTTGAATATTATTGTTACTTGTTCATTAATAAACAACAGCCACATCAAGAAATAAAGTGCTACATGATGTTTCATACTCCTGTAATACATTATTTTACAACTTGGGAGGGTTGGCTCATCTGGACTAACATACCAAAGAAAATGAAGAACATCTCAAAAACTATCACATCTAGTATGTGTAGTAAGTATGACCATTGACAGATACCAGGAAAATGAAAGCCTCACTGTTTCTGCAACACAGTCCATTTTAAACCACATGAAGTTTACGAAGGCATTGGCTGGTGAGGAGCAAGGCTCCTCTGGCTTTGCTTAATTAGATAAGCATGCAAATATTACCAAAATGTCTTTTTTTATTTTTATGAAATACAACAGAAACACAAAGTAGTACTGACAGCCATAATTTCAACTTGTTAAAACGGTTCAACGTTTTTAATGGGCATTTAGCATGTGAAAGTACAAATTACGCATTTGCTAGAATATTTTTTTACATATTTTTTTTTCTACCAACACGGTAAAGGTTTATCTGGCTGATCTGAGCTTTGAGCTTCGAGAGAAAGTAACTACAGTGGGGGAAATAAGTATTTGACCCCTTGCTGATTTTGCAGGTTTGCCCACTTACAAAGAATGCAACGATCTATAATTTTAATCATATGTACATTCTAACAGTGAAAGACAGAATCCCAAAGAAAATTCCAGAAA
>NC_060155.1:26117059-26126623 GCF_021292245.1 Micropterus dolomieu
GAATTTATATTTACTTAAGTAAATATAAATTCAATATAAATTATTCAGTAAAACCGTATGTTTTTTTGAATATTATTGTTACTTGTTCATTAATAAACAACAGCCACATCAAGAAATAAAGTGCTACATGATGTTTCATACTCCTGTAATACATTATTTTACAACTTGGGAGGGTTGGCTCATCTGGACTAACATACCAAAGAAAATGAAGAACATCTCAAAAACTATCACATCTAGTATGTGTAGTAAGTATGACCATTGACAGATACCAGGAAAATGAAAGCCTCACTGTTTCTGCAACACAGTCCATTTTAAACCACATGAAGTTTACGAAGGCATTGGCTGGTGAGGAGCAAGGCTCCTCTGGCTTTGCTTAATTAGATAAGCATGCAAATATTACCAAAATGTCTTTTTTTATTTTTATGAAATACAAAAGAAACACAAAGTAGTACTGACAGCCATAATTTCAACTTGTTAAAACGGTTCAACGTTTTTAATGGGCATTTAGCATGTGAAAGTACAAATTACGCATTTGCTAGAATATTTTTGTACATATTTTTTTTTCTACCAACACGGTAAAGGTTTAGCTGGCTGATCTGAGCTTTGAGCTTCGAGAGAAAGTAACTACATGAAATTAATCCAACTGACGTTACATATTTTACACCTCAAGCCAAAGCACAGCGCTGGTGAATAAACCAATCCAACTAACGTTACATTTTTTTCTACCAGGGCAGTAAAAGTTTAGCTGGCTGATCTGATGCTTCCATGCTCTAAGCTAACGTTACGTTTTATTGCCAATTAACGTTAATGATCAGCCGATTGTCTTGCTAGTAAACGGCAAAGCCAACCCACAGGTTGAAGAATAAGTAGGCGGCATGAAATTAATCCAACTACATATTTCACACCACTGACAGGGGAAACATGTCAGGGCTCTCTGTGATTATGGCCAGGTAATAGCTAAAGCTATCAAACAACTGCTTTCATTTGCATCCATAAAGTCTGACAAACTTAAATTACCAGTCCAGCAGAAAACAGACAGCTTCAGCACCGCCTTGAAAACATCTGTCCCACATTATAGCCTTCCATCTGGGAAAATACACAACATCATGATTTCTGCTGTCAGCTGTTTGTAGCCTGTCTGTCCCGACTCCTCTGGCTTCATGGTATAAAGATCCACAGGCTGTCAGCTCTCGTGCTAAATAACAAGTGTGCTTGTTCATTTGTCCAAATGTCACTTCTCTGCTTATACTAAACCAGAAGACTAATCAGAGACTGCATATTATTGTTATTATTATTCCCTCTTCTTCTTTGTATGTATTCAATGTAGTGACTGGCGTCTACACTACCAGAATTATACAAGCAGAATGCCGTGATGACGAAAAACGCTCTGTAGCGCTGTTTGTTCGTTGTCGGCTATGGTAGAAACATGATGACAAAATACAGCGCCCCAGTTCATTATGTAAGGCAGGGGTCTGCAAATAAGTCTGGCATCGGGCCGAATTTTTTTCAAGCCATTATATGGCAGGCCAGAACAAAGTCAAATTATTTCAAATCCTTGTATACTCATGTGCATCCAAAGGACTTCTTCAGTTCTGAACTGAAGAATTCCTTTGGATGAGGGACAAAACATCTTCTAGTATCTTCAACCAAGTCCAGTTGCCCTTGACTTTAACCTTGATGACTGAGAATCTTCACAGACATCTATACTCATGTGCATGTTTAGCTCAGTAGGTACTGTGCGGGACTCCCGTTAGATTGGAAGATCAATTCCAATGAACTACGTATATTTTTCCCCCTTATTACTTGATTATAAGGACGCTTTTGTACATGCTTACAATAAGGCACGTGCTGCAGTGTGTATGCGCCCGGCGTTTTATCCGCATTCATAAACCTATGGAAGCTTATTTTCATTTCCCTGAGGAAATTCAGGGTGACAAATATGGGGGAGCTTAGCTCACCTTAATAAGACATCAGCTCCCCTAAAAGCATGATTTGTGATATTTTGGGGGGTCTCTAAAATATTGACAGCATGCTTTATTGACATTAATCTTATCATGGGTCATGCGGAACTTCAGACTTCATCCCACCAGATGACCGCAGCAGGCCAGTCGCTCCGCGATCTCCTGTCCCTGGTCCGCCCCACTTCCTCTCAGGCTGTGAACGGTTCGTGATCGTTGGCTGGATGATTACGCATGATCCATGCACTACTGCTACTGGGTGCTCTCTGCAGCGCCACTTAACTTCTTACATTCTTCCCAGAAGTGTGTCAAGCAAGCCAGAGACTCTTTTGAATGTCCTTCAGAACTCTTCAAAGTAAAAGCTTTCAATAAACTCAACATAAAGCATTGCTGCAATAAACGTTCTCGTGCTTTTATTTTGCAGCCACAATCACCTTAAGAGGAAGTGTATCGTCATGACTGATTCTATTTTGACTCTATTTCAGCACCAGCAGCTATCAATTTATTTATGTTTTATTTTTCCAGATGTTATTGTTGGCGGGGCGGTTCTGGCCCGCGGGCCGCCTATTGCCAACCACTAATGCAAGGTTTTTATTAGGGCTGACCCTAATCCTAATTAAAAGCATCGCAGTGAAAAAAGGATCATGCCATTTTGGCTATATGGGGGTGCTCAACGTCTGATTTTACATAGAACTACCAGTTTTCTCCCAATAAATTAATATACAGGCTATACATTTCAACGTTTAATGCTGTAAATAAACATGTAAAAAGAATAAAACTTTCAATAAATGTTTTTGAAGAGAGAGAGAGAAAAGGGTCTTCAAAAAGCCTCACTTTAGCTGGACATTTACAGTGTAAGTTGAATGAAAAGAGACTCAAGCGGAGCTACCGTGTGTAACACCCCCCGCGCTTTCAATCGCCGCGCACAAAAACACACACATAGGCAGTAGGCAGGACTTGACGATTCTGATTCGACTATGTACATCCTTAGTCGGGGACAGCCCTAGTTTTTATACACCACTGAAAATTGCATTTCTGTCAATAGATCCTCAGAAATATTACACACTGTACCTTTAATATAAGAACATTTACATCCCCTTTAAAACACATATCTTCAAACTGAGGAGAATAAAAAAGCATGTCATTACAGAGATGACTGATTGGCTCATTAGAATGGTTTGTCTGTGGGTTTTACAAAAGAGTGGAGTAGCAAGAAGGAGCAGCAGTATTTTTTCTGCCAAGTGTGAAGTGATTTACCTTTTCAGTTTGTTTACATTGTTATCAACCCTCTTGACAGATTTACAACAGAGTTTAATACCTTAGAGTCAGGCATTTTTCAGATTTAGTGCTCCCTATGTACTCTTTATAGGTCAGGGGTTCTTAAGCACTTCAGCCACACAGACACAAAATGTATCATCTTGCCCTTATCTAGACTCTATCTAGTCATATGAGGATCCGATAGAAGCTGGACTATCTGAAAATTAGGAAATCTGTTTTTGCAGCATCAAAGTCCAGCAGAAAGAAATTATGTGTCTTCTACAATTATTTGCTTTTCAGATTAAATGCACCAAAATGAAAGAACAAAAAACTTTAAATTAAAGCATTCATCGTTTTTTCTGTGTGCTATTTGGGATGCCAGCATATTTTTAGGTGTATGTCAAACAATAGCATCTTTTACATCCAGAAGTTGGATATTGGAACTCTGGGAACTATGACAGTGGGACATCCTGTATGTTAACAAGGGATGCAACATTTTTTACTATCGATGAATCTGTAGAGGATGTGTGGGACGAGTTTATTAGGGCACCTAAGGTTCCAGAAGAGAAAATTAGTTTTTGCTTTGAGAATTAGGATGGGGGTGGGGGGTCTCCGTCTCAGCAAGTGTTCCTCCACTGCCACTACACATACACATACACGTTCGCATACACATGCGCACTGACGACCCAGGGTTAGGGTTACAATTTTGGATTTATTCACACACTTTAAAATAATTTATTGAAAGTTTTTCTTTTCACATGTTTATTTACAGCATTAAACGTTGAAATGTATATTGTAATAGGCTGTATATTAAGTTAATGGGAGAAAACTGGCAGGGACGTTGAGCAACCCCATATCGCCAAAATGCCATGATCCTTGTTTCACTGCGAAGCTTTGACTGTGAGATTTTCAGTCAGATCAGGCTCCCCCCATCGAAACATTGAATCTTCGACTATTAGGGGTCAGAATTGAGAATAGTCACTAGTGCATTTTTTCATCAAATATCTAGGAAATGAATGTGTGTTCTATCCACCACTGTTATGCATTACAAGTTGTGGGCATCAAGATAAACAGCTGGTTCTTCAATTGGGTGCCATTAATATTTTATGTGCCGTTTATGAATCAGACCATTTAAAAGCACAACTGGAGTATGAAAATGACAAAGCGTGAGGACAACATGAGCTCTAAATGGGGTAATGGTCAACAAGTAGTGGCCCCAAGAGATCTTAGGACTGAGGAGGGAACTAGAGACCTGCATGGGACTGTTTTCTTGATCCCGCTCTCGCTGATTTTGTGACCATTACCGCCCGTGTGTTCCTCTACTGCCCATTCCCGCAACATGTGTATCCACTCCCGCCCGCACCCGCAAACATTGTGACATGCAGAGTAAAAAAAGGACACAAATGTTTGGACTATGCTAAACGTTCAGAATAACCGACATAAACCATTGCATTCATTTTTGTCAGTAACAACTGAGAAAACAAATTTCAGACTTGCCTTGCTTTGGTCTTGTATTGTATAAGCTCGTGTGACAGAAGCCAGCGAGACTGTGCAGTCAGTAAACTTCACTCCCCAACACCGTAAGAGACACACTGGCGGCTGACGCCAGTGCCCATGGGGTTTAGCCTCCTTGTCAGCGTGTCCGCCTCCCGTACAGTACATTCTCAGAAGCGGCCGCATACATTCACTTTTATCTTCTTTTCAACTTCGTTTGTTGACTCCATCTTATCAGCGCTACTGCGGGACCCGCAGTATATTTTTTAACCGCCCGCTCCTGCCCGCATCAGAGTTAAAACCGCCCGCTCCCGTGCGATTTGTGTTGGGTCCCGCAGGATACCAATCCCAATGCGCCTCTCTAGAGGGAACCTTGCACACTGTAGTTACTTCATCTACCTCGTCCGTACTTACTATATACTATAAACTCAAAAGAAGTTTTCCAGGCTAAATGTTCAAAATAGAAGATCTCACAAACTCACAAGTTGCACTTGTGAACCCTGGCATCACGTTTTCGTGATGGCTACAGCCCGATGCTCTTACTATTACTACAGCAATTGTGGCATAATGACCTTATGCTAACTGAGCAGCTTACACAGTTACTACTTGCCCTGGTCCAGTGTACTTAGTCAACATCACCAGCTTACGTGCACAAAGCAAAAATATCACTTTAGGTTGACAATTGCTACACGGCGTTTTTAGACGGAGAGTTACATTATCTGACTTACTCACACAAGACTTCCCTGTGACCTCCCCTGTGCATGGACTGATACTGCTTCCCATGACACTGGCAATGAATAACACACCGTAACTTTCTTCACATGAACACTTGTGAAAAATAAGGAAACATGTGAAACACTCTTATATTGCATCAAAGAAATTATCCTGTTCAGTAATGTAAACATTGGTTAGCTCCAGCTAGCTAGTTAGCTCAGTTAACCACGCAGCTAGCCGTCCTGTTAGCTGACTCAGTTGGGACTCAAAGCTTGGTACTTCAGGGGTGTTGGTGTTCACACCTCTAAAATTAGTGCAGGAGCTGTGGACCACTGGTTCAGGCAGAGCCAGCTGATAACAGCAGCTACAGCTAGCAGTTACTATAGCAGTTCAAACAAGTGAAGCTGTCTGTCCATCAGGAAACTTCATAAACAATATCGTTCAGGCAGAGCAGCTGGAAGACATCAGAAGGAAAAATAATATAAAATATTTAAATTTCCTTCATTGAGCACTTTCTGTGATACTGAACTAACTCCAGCTCTAGCTCGATGGAATTGGTTGGACGGTGGGTATTCAGTACGTGTTCAGTGTGCTGGGCCGTCCACTGTGCTTAAGTTCTGCCTTAACTGTTAACAAAGTCCTTATAGGCAAGTGCCATTCGGCAGCCATTTTCTGATAAAAAACTTTTGGAGAATTTTGATGACTTTGCCCCAAAATAAGGTTTAATAAGCATTTTTCCTATCAGGTTATACTTAAACTATGCATGCGCAAGTGCCAGTGACATGACACCATGTGCTCATACCACCAGAGCGCTTGAACAAAGGCTATGTTAAGTGACATTATGGATACAGTCCGCCTATACTTTTATAGAATGCACCCCGTTTACAAGTACTGCATATCAAATAGGGTGTGCATCTTCACTGGTCTCATGATTCGATTAAGAATTTCAGGTCGATTCGATTCCTCGATGCATCACAATGCATTACCTCAAGGTGCTAAGATGGGATTGTAAAAAAATTGGATAAAGATGTATTTTTCTCACTGTGTGACTACTTGCTACTTTTAAAGCAAAGTATTTAACAACAATCCAAACAAGTAGGTAGTAAGAGTAGAGAGTCAGATGGGAAGTTGAACTATGCACTTTACAATGCTCCAGCCAAACCACGTTCACTCCACGTTAATATATCTGTTCGTTTTTTTGTCTCATCTAGTGTAGTTATTTGTTTGTTTCTTGTCTTGTAAGTTGATTATTGTGATCTTGCACTGAGCACATTCCTCTTCGACAGAGAGGCAAGACATTATGGTGAAAAAGACATAAAAGTTGCCCACTTAAAAACAACATCATGTCCTGAAAACAGGCCAGCTAAGGCGCACACGGAGTTTAACACCCACAAGCACAACCACAAAAACAGGTGCTCAGCAGCGACCTGTCCCTGAAATGATAACAGCGTTTTAAACAGCAGCACGGCAGCCACACCAAATCCACTGAAAAAGCACTTGTAAAGTTACTCACCTATTTGAATGGCGAGGAGCCTGCATTGAGCGAAATCTTTGACAATGTCCTTAATAAATAATCCAAAACAATCATATTTGGGAGCTTTGCGACCCTCTCCTCCTGTTCTTTATCTCCTGTCTCTTCTTGAAACTACTTATGTTTGAATAGCATGCCTGCTAGCTTGCACGTGTGCTCTGCTAGTCTACTTGGTCAGATTTTGCGTTTCAACCGGTTTCTGGAGTCTTGTCACATGATCAAATAGAAACTTAAGATTGGGAAGCCATACACATACTGTACATATTACCCAGCAATCATGTGGAATCTTTGGAATAAATTTTGTAAAAATATTTCATTCAGGGCATACGTTATAGCCTACTGCCTGCTACAGACTTTTGTGGGTAAAACTTACCCACTAAAGTCTGTGTCGTCAGACACCATGGCAAAGGGAGAGAGAGAAGGTCGTGGGTTCAAACCCCGGTTGACCCGGCCTTTCTGTGTGGAGTTTGCATGTTCTCCCCATGTCTGCGTGCGTGGGTTCTCTCCGGCTTCCTCCCACCATCCAAAGACATGTGGACTAATTAATTGGAGACCCTAAATTGTCCTTAGGCGTGAGTGGTTGTTAGTCTATGTGTGGCCCTGCGCTGGACCATGGGATGGGTGTACCCCTCCCATAACAGGTACTAAAGTTGCACGTGCAATATTTCAGAATGCACTCGCAATTTAGTGCTTTTCATTTGGGATGTTAATAAATCCGGCCTATTGTGGACTATCAGAATCCAAGGTGACATCAGGTGCCGACAGTCCAGGCTCGAAGATAATTGATTTGTAGTCAAATATGCAAAAATAATCAGTAAATGGTGTGCATTTTAATTCATTTAATAATTGATTAATTGTCCATAATCACAATAAAACTAAATATATTTTCCCATGGAAGCATGTAACACGTTTCCAGATCCTGTTAGCTAACATACTGTATGCTAATGTATATTCTCCATCTCTGTGTTTGCCTGTGGATTGTGGCAGTAGTCCCCTCGCTCCGATAAATCGTTCTCTTCAGTCCTATGCCATCCTCTTCTGTGCAGACTCTCACTGAAATGACAGGATAGCTATCACAAGGGACGGCTACTTCCGCTGGGTAATATTTGCATGTCAGCCAGCCTGTCTGCCTCTTTCTCTGTCTCAATTTGTCATCCTTTCATTGTCTTATTTTTGTGTTTTCTAATTCCCTCTTTTATTCTACAGAACACACTCTTTATGTCACTCATTTTCTGACTGTATGGTTGATTCCAAACAATGGATCAGCTATGAGGAATAAAAAACAGCCACTTATTTAAAAAAGACAGTACATCTCCTAAAGGAGAACATTTTAACATCTGCCTTGAGAGGTATTTAATGTCTTATCATTCTAAAACAGTTCAAATTTATCTTTACGATTTTGCATAGCCTTTAACATGTTTATCAAGTCCAAAGTCACATGTAGGAATTGAAATCATCGACTTTGATGATTGTTTTTGAGCCATTAGCACTATGGTATGCATTTTGCCAGTGGGTAATAAAATTATTGTCATTAAATGGACCAAGTAAACATAATTTAAAGAAATTTTAAAAATTTAGGCGGTAAATGTTGGGGTACGTTGCCTTAAAAGTTATTATATAAAGTTTGAATAAAATACTCAATGAAAATATTCAAAGGCTTTAACAGTTTAAAATATGTAATAAATAATCATTTTAAAATTTGTTAATTTGAAAATATAAAAAATCATCTCTTTACATAGGTTTGTTTGTCTAAACATTACCCTCAGGCAACGTTGTAACATTGTGGAACCGCCTATAGGAATGAATGCGTAAAAGAAAGTACACATGTTTCCACACAATTTTAATTAAAAATCTTTAAATCCAAACTTCATTAACATGATGAGAATGCATGAATTTTACAGGAATGTTAAGAGGTGGCGAACTGGCGTTATGACTGCTGTTGTCAAGCTTTGTGTGAATTTACCAGCGCCGATGGGGAGGTTTATCAAATGTGTTTAGGTGCGTGGAAATCTGTTTTGATAAAAGCAGTATCCAACCTAAACAGATCCTTTGTCTTTGAGTTATTTAATTTGTTGAGGATTTTGTCAACCTCCTTAATATCAAGACTGCAATGGATCTGTCATATTAGCCTAAAATAATTTTGCTGGTTCAACATTTTCAGCCACCTCCGCCACTGATTATATTAAGTAATTATTTTGCCATTTTTTTTATACTGTCCGTGCTAATCACGCTATTTTAGATTCTGCAATGAGTTGTGTAAAATATGTAGTTTTTGCCTTACGCCTTAACTACCTGAAGTTGTTTTAGTGGACAGTCACTTTCTCAGTGCAAGATCTTTTTTTTTTCATGAACTGGAGAATATCATTCTTCAGCCAGGGTAAGGAGACTCTTTGTCACATGTATTTAAAGACTTGTGTATATTTTTCAATCAGAGAAATGTTTTACAAACTAAATCCTTAATCCTAAAACCGTCATTCCAGTCAATATTATAAACCAAAAGTTTGTTTGCAAATTGTGGCACTTTATTTTTGGGAATGACTAGTTCATTTCCTAGTTTATGTTCATTCATATTTTTTATTGTATTCAAGGAATACTGTGCACCATTTCTTC
>NC_060155.1:26126723-26145181 GCF_021292245.1 Micropterus dolomieu
GGAAGTTGAACTATGCACTTTACAATGCTCCAGCCAAACCACGTTCACTCCACGTTAATATATCTGTTCGTTTTTTTGTCTCATCTAGTGTAGTTATTTGTTTGTTTCTTGTCTTGTAAGTTGATTATTGTGATCTTGCACTGAGCACATTCCTCTTCGACAGAGAGGCAAGACATTATGGTGAAAAAGACATAAAAGTTGCCCACTTAAAAACAACATCATGTCCTGAAAACAGGCCAGCTAAGGCGCACACGGAGTTTAACACCCACAAGCACAACCACAAAAACAGGTGCTCAGCAGCGACCTGTCCCTGAAATGATAACAGCGTTTTAAACAGCAGCACGGCAGCCACACCAAATCCACTGAAAAAGCACTTGTAAAGTTACTCACCTATTTGAATGGCGAGGAGCCTGCATTGAGCGAAATCTTTGACAATGTCCTTAATAAAAAATCCAAAACAATCATATTTGGGAGCTTTGCGACCCTCTCCTCCTGTTCTTTATCTCCTGTCTCTTCTTGAAACTACTTATGTTTGAATAGCATGCCTGCTAGCTTGCATGTGTGCTCTGCTAGTCTACTTGGTCAGATTTTGCGTTTCAACCGGTTTCTGGAGTCTTGTAACATGATCAAATAGAAACTTAAGATTGGGCAGCCATACACATACATATTACCCAGCAATCATCACTGCATTTTTCAGTGTGACACGAATACCAAAGAAAATAAACTGAATTCCTTCTGTGGAATCTTTGGAATCAAATTTTTAAATATTTCATTCAGGGTATACGTTATAGCCTACTGCTTGCTACAGACTTTTGTGGGTAAAACTTACCCACTAAAGTCTGTGGTGTCAGACACCATGGCAAAGGGGGAAAATGGACATTTGAGTGTATATAAAATACTTGATCGGTAGAACAGAGAGTAGTTTGAGGTGTGCTGGGTTTTTATTGTTAATCGATGACACCAGGAACATAATAACATGTTTTAACTATATTAAAGCATCTTAATTTAAAAACAGGGCGTCTCACAGCAAAAAAGGTCCCGGTTCATACCCCGGTCGTCCCGGCCTTTCTGTGTGGAGTTTGCATGTTCTCCCCATGTCTGCGAGGTAGGCTATGTATCTTGTCTGTGTGCGGGCTGCGGGAGTAATATTGTTTATGTTTATCGTTGGAAGTTGTTTAGTGGTGTGTAATATTGACAAAGAGCTATTTAGCTAGATGTAGGCTATTAATTGTGTGTTTTAAAAGTTATTGTGTATATTGGTATAGAGTACTGGTAGTTTAATTTGTGTATTTAATTAGATTTACGGTAAGGTAAAATGTGTATAAAGGTACTTATGTTTGTATATTTTGTATATTTTTATAGCTTTCACTGTGCTTACTACGGTAATAGACAACGAGGAACTGTAATAAATAAACCGTAAAAAGCATCAGTCGAGACTGCATCTTACTTTACCCACCAAGGGCAGTTACAGGAGTAGTGTACAGACACCCTGAGTCAAGAACTCTGTAGCGACTTTTAGATCAAGATTAAAGTAATTACGTTTTTAATTACTATATTACTATTAATTGGTAAGCGATTATTCTCAAATTTCCCGTTAAGGGATGGTGCCCCGCTCATAAACAAATCCAAGTTAATTCTGTGATTTTATACAGTGACTTTTTCTGATAACTGGAAAAGGATTTTTCTGATGGGCAGCACGGTGGTGCAGTGGATAGCACTGTCGCCTCACAGCACCGGCCTTTCTGTGTGGAGTTTGCATGTTCTCCCCATGTCTGCGTGCGTGGGTTCTCTCTGGCTTCCTCCCACCATCCAAAGACATGCAGACTAATTAATTGGAGACCCTAAATTGTCCTTAGGCGTGAGTGGTCTATGTGTGGCCCTGCGATGGACTAGCGACCTGTGTGTACCCCACCCATAACAGGTACTAAAGTTGCACTTGCAATATTTCAGAATGCAATTTAGTGCTTTTTATTTGGGATGTTAATAAATCGGGCCTATTGTGGACTATCAGAATCCAAGGTGACATCAGGTGCCGACAGTCCAGGCTCGAAGATAATTGATTTGTAGTCAAATATGAAAAAATAACCAAATCCTCAGTTCAAAAGCAACAATCAGTAAATGGTGTGCATTTTAATTCATTTAATAATTGATTAATTGTCCATAATCACAATAAAACTAAATATATTTTCCCATGGAAGCATGTAACACGTTTCCAGATCCTGTTAGCTAACATACTGTATGCTAATGTATATTCTCCATCTCTGTGTCTGCCTGTGGATTGTGGCAGTAGTCCCCTCGCTCCGATAAATCGTTCTCTTCAGTCCTATGCCATCCTCTTCTGTGCAGACTCTCACTGAAATGACAGGATAGCTATCACAAGGGACGGCTACTTCCGCTGGGTAATATTTGCATGTCAGCCAGCCTGTCTGCCTCTTTCTCTGTCTCAATTTGTCATCCTTTCATTGTCTTATTTTTGTGTTTTCTAATTCCCTCTTTTATTCTACAGAACACACTCTTTATGTCACTCATTTTCTGACTGTATGGTTGATTCCAAACAATGGATCAGCTATGAGGAATAAAAAACAGTCTTATCATTCTAAAACAGTTCAAATTTATCTTTACGATTTTGCATAGCCTTTAACATGTTTATCAAGTCCAAAGTCACATGTAGGAATTGAAATCATCGACTTTGATGATTGTTTTTGAGCCATTAGCACTCTATGGCATGCATTTTGCCAGTGGGTAATAAAATTATTGTTGCATTTTTTTGTCATTAAATGGACCAAGTAAACATAATTTAAAGAAATTTAAAAAATTTGGGCAGTAAATGTTGGGGTACGTTGCCTTAAAAGTTATTATATAAAGTTTGAATAAAATACTCAATGAAAATATTCAAAGGCTTTAACAGTTTAAAATACTATCATTTTAAAATTTGTTAATTTGAAAATATAAAAAATCAGCTCTTTACATAGGTTTGTTTGTCTAAACATTACCCTCAGGCAACGTTGTAACATTGTGGAACCGCCTATAGGAATGAATACGTAAAAGAAAGTACACATATTTCCACACAATTTTAATTAAAAATCCAAACTTCATCAACATGATGAGAATGCATGAATTTTACAGGAATGTTAAGAGGTTAAAGAATGGGTAAGATAGAAATTGGTCTGTAGCTGCTTGCTTGGTCTGCTGTTAGGTCTGGTGCTCTAGCCTTCAGAACTGCTGTTGTCCAGATTTGTGTGAATTTACCAGCGCCGATGGGGAGGTTTATCAAATGTGTTTAGATGTGTGGAGATCTGATTTGATAAAAGCAGTATCCAACCCAAACAGATCCTTTGCCTTTGAGTTATTTAATTTGTTGAGGATTTTGTCAACCTCCTTAATATCAAGACTGCAATGGATCTGTCATATTAGCCTAAAATAATTTTGCTGGTTCAACATTTTCAGCCACCTCCTCCACTGATTAAATTAAGTAATTAATTTGCCATTTTTTTATACTGTCCGTGATAATCACGCTATTTTAGATTCTGCAATGAGTTGTGTAAAATATGTAGTTTTTGCCTTACGCCTTAACCACCTGAAGTCGTTTTAGTGGACAGTCACTTTCTCAGTGCAAGATCTTTTTTTTTTTCATTAACTGGAGAATATCATTCTTCAGCCAGGGTAAGGAGACTCTTTGTCACATGTATTTAAAGACTTGTGTATATTTTTCAATCAGAGAAATGTTTTACAAACTAAATCCTTAATCCTAAAACCGTCATTCCAGTCAATATTATAAACCAAAAGTTTGTTTGCAAATTGTGGCACTTTATTTTTGGGAATGACTAGTTCATTTCCTAGTTTATGTTCATTCATATTTTTTATTGTATTCAAGGAATACTGTGCACCATTTCTTCGCCCAACACCAGCCTCCTCAGCTAACACATCCGGACCATGCCATCTCTTACCTGCCTGCCCTCTGCCTTTGCCAGACTTGCTTGCCACCTCACCAATAGCTTTGTCAATTAAGAATTTTACTTTATCTACATCTGTTGTGTTGCGTACGTGTTAGACAACATAAGAAGATCCTCCGTGATGTAATCGACACATAACGTTCCTTTTCACTTGTGTCACCCAAATGAACAGCTCACCTGTCAACTTCTTCAGCCAGAGCGTCTGCTTCTTCTCCTGCAAATAACTAGCCTTTTTGGTCCAGTGTTCATTAGTGTTTCGGCAGCAGCCTGCTACTTGTGCTACAGACTAGTCTCATGGGACTTTCATGATAGGAATCTTAACTAGTAACTGCTCAGTGAGCTACAGCTTTGTGGGTGAGGGGTTCACCCCTTAGTTCTTACTACAACTCATTTGTAGCCAAATTTAAGAAGGTTTTTGATCATCCTGTTTAAGAGAGGGAGGCAGAGGATAGACTACTTGCACTCAACAGCAGACTATTCAGTGGAGTTCAGAATATTGGCAGAGAGTGGATGGGATGATTTAGCCCTACAGAGAGTGTCTGTCAGAAACTATGATGATGATGAACTTGGAGCTAGAGATGAGGCCAACAACTTGGACATGTTTATTTCCCTCTCCATCCAGATAAATAACACGCTACATGAACGAGAGAGAGATCTAGCCGTCGTCCTAGTTCTGCTGGTTTCTGTGTTTCTAGAAAAATCACCAATGGTAATTCCAACAGTGGGGTTCCTGCCAGTCAGTCACTCTGTTCTGTACCTTCAACCCTTATTGGGGAGCCCATGCAACTCGATAGATCCTGTTCTGATGAGCCATTCTCCCACCTTATCAGCTACCCCTTCTCAACACATGCAATTGGGAGCTTCTGTACTATGTCCTAACTGCACTGTTCCCCTGTTAGCACTCATGGACTCTGGTGCTGACAACTGGTCCAAAAATGCAGTGCCCTGGCAGCCTGTTCTCATGCTCAGGCATCACATATATACGCTTTGGAAAAACCGTGTCTATTGTATGCAAAACGGCGATATTGCGTGTATAGTAGGTACGTGTGTATGAGACGCATCCAGGCCGCGTGTGTATGTGATGCCCCGGTGTTTTTGTTTAAGGAGTTGTTGCAACGCTATTGCAAACTGCAGCATATCATACACATGCAAAATCCCCGTTTTGCATACAATAGACACAGCATTTCCAAAGCGTCTATATGTGACACATGAGATGAGATCGGGTTGGCCCTGGGCTTGGCCACTGTGCTCATGGATACTGGACTTTCTAAGCACAGACCCCAAAATGTCAAGATAGGAGATCAAACCTCTTCAGCTCTGATCCTGAACACAGGAGCACCACAGGGGTGTGTCCTAAGCTCCTTCCTCTACTCCCTCTTTACACATGACTGTTTCCCCATTCATCCCTCTACCACCATAGTCAAATTTGCAGACAACACCACCATAGTAGGACTGATTAGAAACAACAATGAAACAGCCTGCTGAGTGGTGTTCCTACAACAACCTGTACCTCAACACCGTGAAAACTAATAGATTTCAGAAGATCGAGGCAAAGCAAGTACTCAGCCCATACAAGGGGAGGAAGTGGAGAGGGTGGAGAACTTCAAATTCCTGGGAGTCTACATCATGGCAGACCTGATATGGTCTGTTAACATCTCTCAACAGGTGAAGGCCACGCAGAGACTACATTTCCTCAGGAAGCTAAAACAGTCCCTCCTCCCACCTACAGCTGCTGTTAAACTTTTACCCTGCCACTATTGACAGCCTCCCGAGCTACTGCTGTACAGTGTGGTATGGCAGCTGCACTGGGAAAGACCGGAGCTTGTGAAGGCAGCTTGTGAAGGCAGCTCAGCGTATCAGCGTAAAGGATATTTATATATAGTATTACAGTGTTGTAAAAACCCAACCCACTCCACCCGGGACACTGTCTGTTTGCCCCTTTCACCTCTGGAAGAAGATACAGGATGATCAAAAGCAGAACAAACAAACCAAAAAAAACAGCTTCTTTCCAAATGCTGTAACTTCTGTTTATCCGCCACTCCTGAAGACTGAAAAAGACAGACTGCAGCCACCCACACACACCAGACACACACACACACACACACACACAAAAAAGACTCAAATCTTATTGCACATAATGCACTATTACACATACCACTACATGCTATTACCGCTTCTGCACCATTTAAAGTCAATCTGCATTGTTTTTTTATCGTTATATTTATTTGTGTTTGTGTTTAAATTTGCTTCTATTATGTTTTATTTATATCTATTTTGTGTTTATGCTGTACACTGCTGAGGAGCTGCTAAACACATTTTCATTGTTTTGAGGACAATGACAATAAAGATCAATTCTATTCTATGCCCTTTTACCTTCTACTGTAAAACATCTGCCAACACCTGTCTTTAGTGTCCTGTAGGAGACCGGGAGTATATGGGCACACAAACTACATTCAGTATCTTTAATCCCCTACTCCAAAATGTGAACATGCTCTTTGATTCTTGTGGTGGCTGAGAGGTTTAGTGCTGGCAACATACCCATAAACAGAGCTTTTCCAACCATTAGCTTAAGAAATCAACTCCCCCAACCCACCACTTTCTCGCCCTCCCTCTGGTGCTCAGAGCAAAACTTCAAATTGCAAAAACCTAAACAGTGCCACATTTTAACACTAAATAGCCAATAAGACTGAGCTTTTTCTGTTGGGTATAAGTTGCCTGTAGTATGATGATAGTCTTTAAAATTAACAGGATATAGATATAAAACTGCTTACTATTTGAGAACTGGGAAACTTTTAGAAATGCAGATCCTGGGTATCCTTGCTGTACCGAGCCTCTTCTTTGTTTTTCTGACTTGGCCTTGTTGCCTTATATTGAGTTCTTAACCCTCCATGCATTGATTTTAATCAAACTAAATCTGCAGTTAATCCTAATAGAATCTATTGCACACCTCCAGGCACTGTCTGTAAAACGTTAATTTAGCTTGATTTGCAGTAAAAGCTCACTCACTTTCCTAAAGACCTGCAAACGCTGTAATGCCTGGTTTGCAGCATATACTGTACACAGACAAAATAACAAATACCACCCCTTATCTCTGCTTTGGCTAATACATAACATTTATTATTCACTCTCAAACCACAAAGAAATTTATGGGAATCTCTGCAGTGATGATGTATCATTGCTGAGGGAAAACATTATGTCTCACCAAACACCTTAAGCCACATTTTCATCTTCCCTATGTGGTTTTCATAAAAAGCTTGATCTTGCTTTTTCTTCTTGACCTCTGAAAATAAAAATGTCTTCTGTCTTTGCCCCCTCATACCTAAATTACAAACGTGGTCATTTCTTAGTGCTTTCCAGAAAACATATAATTGCTTCAAAAACTACTCGTATGAGCAGTTTCCAATCTGCTGATCTTAAACTTTGATCTTTGCTCTCTGGCCCCATTGCCTTGCATTGAGTTCTTAACCCTCCATGCACTGATTGTAATCAAACTTAATCTACAGTTAGTCCTAACAGCGAGGTTGGTGAATCCATTGTACACTCCCAGGCACTGTCTGTAATACTTTGATTTTGCTTGATTTGCAATAAAAGATCACTCAAATCTCCCAAAGACCTGTAATCTCTGCTTTGACTAATACATTGTATTTGTTTCATATTATCTACGCTGTCAACAAGTTATTCACTCTCAAACCACAAAGAAATTGATGGCAATCTCTGCAGTGACGATGGTATCATTGCTGAGAGAAAACGTTATAGAAGATTGAAGAAGAAGAAGATAGGCCTCATTTTCATCATCCATAAGTGGTTTTCATAAAAAGCTCAGTCTTGCTATTTCTGTTTGACTTCTAAAAATAAAAATGTCTTCTGTCTTTGCCCCCTCATACCTAAATTACGGAGGCAGTCGTTTTTCAGTGCCTTCCAGAAAATATATCACTGTACCAAAAGCTACTCATATGAGCAGTTTCTGATTTGCTGAACCTATGGTCTTTGTTGTCCTGACTTGGCCTGTTGCCTTGCACTGAGTTCTTAATCCTCCATGGATTGATTTTAATCAAACTAAATCTACAGTTAATCCTAAGAGACAGGTTGGGAAATCTATTGTACACCTCCAGGCACTGTCTGTTATACTTAGATTTTGCTTGATATGCAGTAAAAGCTCACTCATTCTCCTAAAGACCAGTAAGCACTGTAATCCCTGGTTTGCAACATATACAATAGACAGACAAAATATTAAATACTACCTTTTATCTCTCCTTTGACTAATACATGACATTAACTTCATGTCATCCACACTGTCAACAAGTTATTTACTCTCAAACCAGAAAGAAATTGATGGAAATCTACATACTTTTCCTTTCTTGCTTTCATTTCTTCTGTCTTTGCCACCTCATAATTAAATGTCAAAGGTAGTCGTATTTCAGTGTCTTCCAGAAAACATATCACTGTTCTGATCTTAACCTATGGTTAAAGGGATAGTTCAGGATTTTTAAGGTGGGGCTGTATCTGGTACATATCGATATTCAATGTCCCTAGCTTGGAGAATTGTACTGACACAGAAGCTAAGCAATGTACTGCTGTGGACAGGTGGCCTGTACCATGAAGCGAGGTAACTGGCTTATCCAGGTAACTTCAGGAGTAACTTTGTGATGTTGGGTGTAACTTTCCGAATAACCCGTACTACGAAAGGTGGATAGGTGTTAACCGAGGTCTATTGCCATGACAATTTACGCTGCATCTCTAAACTGCTCCGAGCAGGTTATGTCCATGGTTTACTCGAGGTTACCCTGTATATGTGGACTGCACACCACATCTGAACTCAGTATTAATGATGAGAAGTAGGCTATTAATACAAAACACTTGATAAAATATTTTACCACTGCGCTTGCATCTGAAATGACGTTATTCTTAACACAACAGCATTACGTCCATACAGCGAGCCCTGCAGCCTCTGTGATTTTAGCGAGTAGATCTTAATTAAATAACGGGCCCGTTTCTTAGACGTAGCCCATCTGTAGGCTATAATTGAATTTTCCTAAGTGTTTTCACATATTTGACTAATTTACGTGTCCAAAAAATACAGATGGGTAGGGGTTAATAAACCGAGAAAAAAAATCCTAGATGAATGTTGTAAATTTACAATAATCGGAAATTCCCTCAAGTCACAAAAAATTCAAATCAGTATGGTGATTTATTCTGAATATTCCCAATTCATGGCAAAGGTGCACGATAATATAGCCTAGTGATTGTGGGCTAAACTCACAAGTCTTTCTTCACTCCTAAATCTGTTTGCAAAGTCTCAAATAATTTTCCACTGCATGCATAATACATGGCACAGGTGTGTGTGTGCGATGTTGCAGCCTTGCAAAGTGAAACAATGTGGTTCGTTGAAAAAAAAAACTCCACAAACTCTGGTCCACTAGGTTATTTCGCAGAGTTTCTCTCATAGACCTATGACTACAATGTCAGCGAACAACTCTTAACTTGTAGATTTGTAATTATTAACTTTTTTACATTTACATTTACTTCTCATAACCTCATCATCAATTCTTTTCCCCTCACCCTTGGCTCCATTTCTTTTAGGATGGACATAATATGCAGTTGTAGGCTACCTTTACATAATCATCTTAATCATATTGGGCTACACATAAAAGAAGACTCAATAAATTACATAATAAAGAATTAGCCTACAATAAGAACACTGTGGAGATAATGTGTCTTTAAAGTCCTCATATCCTGAGACTGTCAACGTGCATTCTTCTGGGGAAATGTGGAGCATGCGCTGCTGCCAAAAACTCTGTCTGCACGGCCGAACACATCTCTTTTATGTGAACGCGCATCAACTCCCAGTAAGTTAACACCGACTCAACTAACCAACATCGTATTCATCGTCGTAGTACCGTTTGATACCAGTGTCAGTCAGAGTTTGTCAACCCTGAGTTTGCTTGATAACCCCGTTTTAACTCTGAGTAGGTTGAACTCCTTTCATAGTACAGGCCAAGGGTCATCAGAATAACCTGTTTTAGCTACTTAAATCCACTTAATGCATTGACTATGGATTAGTACTACATACAGCCCAACTTCAAAAATCCCAAACTTTCCCTTTAAGGTGTGGTTGGGTTTAGGCTACTGAAAACTACATGGTTATGGTAGGGGAAAGCTTGAATTAAAGGCTGAAAGAAGCAACACAGCCTGTAGGAAATGTGACACGTCTAATTCAAACTACAGACACAATTACACAATCAGTTAGGTTTTCTTCAAGGAAAAAGAGAAAAAAATATTTGCATTTCAATGTTGGAGGTGCTGACAACTGCAAGAGTAACACATAAAAAAGTGTATAGGTCTATAATAAATAAGTGAATAGAAACCGCACACTTAACCTGCAAAAATATAGTAAGGATCAATGATTTTCATGAGATTGATGAGACACTGAGCAAATTGCGTTGCTCTTGTCAAAGGTCAAGACAGTGATTTTGCATTTAAACACAAAACCTGTTTGGCACTAAATCCTGTTCACACAAAAAACTATAAAGAGGTTCTGAAAATGCAGAGCATACAGCATTTACTGCTCAAAGTTTCCTTTTGCTAAGGGTCAATAGTTACAAGAATCAATGTATAGAAGTGCCTCCTGGGCCTTTGGTCTGTGGTGCTTGCTTGTTCATGTCCGACTCTCACACAGATTCCTCTTACACAATTCTACATTTCATACTTCTGCAGTAGCAAACACCATATGATACCCTTTTCTACTTTTATAAAGACAGTTTGAGATTAGGAAAATACAAACAAATCTATCGCTCTCAATATATGAGTTTGTGTGTTATTGGTGGTGACATAACACCACCGACACACACACACACACACACACACACACACACACACACACACAAAGGAAAAAAGGGTTCTTTAAGAAGAATATGACAGGTTTTCATTTTCAACTTCCCTTCCAATGCTCTGTGCAACATCATGCTGCATTCATCTGAAAGGATGACATGTGAACAAAGTGGTTGGATAGAAAAAGTAAACTGAAGGATATTGTCAAAGTAAACCGGGGCTTAGTCTGACACCGCTACTCACTAATTTATTGTCAACAAGAAAGTAACCATACGAAGCCAGCAGTGGATAGGAAGAAATGAAGAGGCTTCATTTATTGTTTCCACAAAAACAATCATGGCTTCCTGTAAAGATTTGCAACAACTTTCAAAAGGAAATACCCACTTTCTGGACAGTGATGTTGTTTGCAAATTATAGACAAAAGACATTAAATATCATATTAAATATGATCACTATATTTAAGTTGAATTAATTTACCCAACAGCTTCTGATATTTAAAAGTACAGCACAATGTTTAAAATTTGCATGTAACCTCAAATTAAAGCTGAATGTCATCACCTTAACCTCATAGTCATTACTTAATTTTGAAATTAAAATTTTTGTAGTCTAAATGACTACAGACAAAATGAAAATGTTCCTTATGACAAATATGAAAAGAAAAATATTTAAAGTTGAAGAAACGTGCCTTTGCAAATAGTCTCTTTTCAAATGCACAGACAAGCATGATGTGCTTCAGGTACT
Organism: Micropterus dolomieu; assembly: GCF_021292245.1. Classification (NCBI taxonomy): domain Eukaryota; kingdom Metazoa; phylum Chordata; class Actinopteri; order Centrarchiformes; family Centrarchidae; genus Micropterus; species Micropterus dolomieu. The sequence goes on from NC_060155.1 coordinate 26,138,246, forward strand.
TATATGTATAAATTATGCACAACTTGAGATTGCTTTTTCCTGAGATTGATTTTTCAGGTTGAAAGAACGTTGCCAGGGCAGGCCAACATAGCCAGGGATCTTTCTTAATTTGGTGTGAGTGGAAAGACTCTGAGGAACTGGAAACAGACCTATGTTTAGTCTCCAATACTTCCCATTGGCCTGTACCATGGACAAAACCAAGAGAAAGAAGCTGAGGAGGAAGACATTGTGGTTATTTTTGGCGCATTTTTATCTTAGTATTTGTTGAAAATGTTTTTTACATGTTAATTAAAATACTATTCTGGGTTTAGCTTAAACGCAACGACAAAAATTGTTCCTTATCAAACAATTTGGGGAGGATTTACATCGAAGGCTTACATTAATCCTGCAGTTGTACAAAGAACCAGCTGTATATACAGTACACAAAAGTTTGCTTAACTTTTTAGAATGTCATTGTGTTAGCTTGCATTTTCCTGTGGATTATCCCAGCTGTGTTGTAGCCACTTCTTGTCTAAATTTAAGTCCAGGTTTATCCATTTACATAATATTCAAACCTCACTTTTTATTGAGAATATTTTTATTGTTATTTTCATTTTGGAAAAAATGTCAATTAATATTTCTCAACTTAGTTTTCATTGGGGAAATTAACCCTGGTGGTGTTGGAACTTGTGTCACTTTGTAAGTTATTGTATGTTTTATATTACAGAGGAGATACACATAGTGTAACCTCCAAAATATGCTGTTGTAGGCAAAGAAAAATTATGTTGATATGATTTATGGTACCATGTTTTGTTAAATAGAAGCAGGATGTTAGGACATGTAATAGTGTCAAGACTAACAATCACTGCAGTTTGTCTTCAAAATGCTGACAAAGAAAAGTCTGACGCAACACTTCTGAATTTGTAATGTGACCTTGCCATTCTTGGACGGTCTTGGAAAGCAATATGAAGAATCAATTATTTTTGTATTTTTCTTTGCGAGCTGTTGTGTGAAACTGACGAGCTGTGTAAGAACTGATTTTCACATTTGTCAGCCACGATTCTGCTGTTGACACAGTTATAATCAACCACCTTTTGAGAACAACTCAGTTTGCCTCTGCCTCTCTCAGTCAAGGTCAAACAAGCTCTAACTTTGCATTTCAGTGACCGTTTCCCTCTCACACTGTCTCCATACATGAATCATTTCTCTGGATACATTTGTAATAATGTAATTTGAAAGTAATATCAAACCCCCAAATATACACTGTTATTGATGACTATGTCAAATGACCTACTGGTACATGAGCATAAAGTCTGCTCACACACACATACGTGCCAGTCGATTTCACCAATTCTACCTCATTAATTCAAACAGTCTGACTTTCTAAACATCATAAATCACTGCAGGACTAGCAGCCCAACCCCTCTCACCTTTTCTCTCCCTCCCAGTTCCTCTCAACCTTATCTTCCCTCCATCTCTTCCTCTACGTCATCTATTCCCTCTTCAATCACTCTCTCATTTTCTCTCTCTTCCCCTCGCTTCTTTGGGAGGTCCAGAAAGTTTGTAGTATGCAGTCTAAATAGTGCTCTGATGGATTGGCTGTCTTCCACAGGCCTGAAGATTAGCCCAAGGGCAAACCCACTCCTGTTTCCTAGGTGTCATGCTGAAGATGAATAACTGTTTATTAACCCAATGCAGAGTGACTCCTTCCCCACCTCATTATGGGGTAAAAAAAAAAAATACACAGGCTGCTCAAGTTGGCCAACGTGGTACTCTCTTCCTGCTCCCCCGTCTCTGTCACTCTTCCCGTCTCTCTCTCCATTCCTCTCTTGCTTTCTCCGGCAGATAAACCAGCAGCCTGATGTAATGTGACAGTGTGCGTTTGGTTCTTGTTTGCTCCCTGACAAGCCAGGAAATTGGCTTTTCATCTTACAAAAAACACTGCACTCTGTATATTAGAGGATATTCATCTTATTATGAGGGGCTGAGGGTAATTGGAAGTTTATGCATCCATTTAATGGCAATGTACTGTGGGCCAGATTTACTAAGGCTTTTGTGGCGTGTGGTATGTTTCCAGTCGCAGATGTGACACATTCTGCCCCAGACACATGTGGTGTATTTATGAAAGCAGCGCACCAGGCCAGAGTCGAAAAGAGGTTTGTGCATTCTGTGGATTTATTATGCTTGATTTTGCTTGGAAGAGCATAAAAATGCCCCTTTGCCCCCTTAGGCTTAATTGTCCCTCTGGACCAAATTAGTAAATGCTATATATAGGGGCAGAGAATCAAGCTGACGTGCAGTTGCTACAATGTCGTAGAGAAGCTTTTACCTGCATACAACTTTTGCCTTTTCTTTTTCTACTGAGCTTCATCTACATATGTTGCTTTTTTATGTCACTGCTTGTAAACTCCCATGATTTTCCAAAGCCAGGAGCAACTCTAAAAGCAAAGCTTTTATAAAGTGTGCCAGCATCAGGAGAAAGGACAGTACAGTGGGCACGGGTTTGCCCTTCTCTACACTGTGATAAAACTATTGAAGTCTAATTCAAAAGTCTGCAATAAATCCTCCCTTCATGAAGGTTATAATGTTCAGTGTTTGATGGAACTGTTTAAGAAATGTGTTGATTCAACTTTATGGTCTGTAGAACACAATACAATTCAAAAGCACTACAAACTACGGACTGTGAAATGACTGCATTAGGTTTAGCTAGGTAGACCTAATAAACAGGCAAATGAGTGTGACTTCAGCTCAGTACTGTCCCTGAGGCAAAAAAAAAGTTTGAAATGTGATTGGATTGGGAAAACATTGTACATTCACTTAAATGCAAATATATTTGATCTCTGAGAAAAATACATTATTGGAATGAAGTATCCTAGTGACAAGCTAACAGTGGAAGTATATCTTTCTGCACATTTGTGAATAAAATTACAAAATAAAAGAATTTGGTACTTGGTTAAAACATGACACATTATGGAAAAAGAACATTACCTGCAGTTGTATTGTAAAGGACAGAACGGAAAAATGCATCAATTATTGATGGTCATTGATGATACCAAAAACTATAATAGAAAAGACCGGTGGCCAATTCTGGTCGTTTAATAAACTGTGAAGTTGTGCTAGAAGCAACACTCATTTTCATTTTAATAAGACTTTTACATTGAACATTTGGGTGCATTTGTCTTAGTATTCTAGTCACACATGAGTTTAATCAACACCATCTCCACCTCTCTACCTGCGAACATTTGTGCTGCATCATTGTCTTTGTAAATCTGGCCCTGTGTATGAACTGGGTTCTCACATCGCAAGGACAATGGAAAAAATAAATTGAGTTGTCAACACACCAAAGGCAACCTGTTCTGTAATATCAATATATTATTTCATAGTGCACATGTACACAGTGAGGACTGAAAGCAAAGACACAAGGAAAAGGATCGCAAATCGATAAACCACTTTGTTTTTACTTAAGCAAGCTGAGCACAGAAGAACTGCTGAAAATGACATACAAGGTTTACTGACTTCCAGTGAGAAATTAGTGAAGTAAATGTAGAATCATATCAAGTGTCATCCTGGTAATTTTGCAGCTGTCAAGAATACCATCATTGCCCTGCAGAAACCTTGTAACTCCAGTCGCCGTGTTAACTGGCAGCTGACATTGGACCCACATGTAAAAAAAACAAAAACAAAAACAAAAAACTGTTTCATTGACCTGAGACTAAACCAAACCCTACAAAACCTTTTTAAAACCAATAAAACAAGCAGGTTCTATGAGTTACTGAGAGTTTGTCTAAGTGGAGATAGAAGGATTTTGCAGAACAACTACAGAATGCAAGTACTGGTGTGCACCGTGAATAGTGACTCAAAGTTTCACAACACCAAATCAAAACAAGTAACTGCAGAAAGTGTGACTGGCATTTACATGGAAAAGCTACATTACCACGCGTTCTGGAGAATGTGTCTGTTGTTCTGTCTTGGTAGAAATATTGAAATATAAAAAGCAATACAGCCTTCGCTGGGAAATCAAACACAGAAACTAAATGTGCTTCTTATCTTAACATTGACTCTCCATATAAGGCATGAGTTTGTTTAGTTATAAACATTTTTTTGGTCTTTGCACTCGGTTATCTAAAAAGCAATGTGCACTTGTCCACACCTGGGGTTAGATGGAGCGTTATTTACAGCGCTATATCCGCAGAACTTTTTCTTACCACATCAGAAGGTTTCTTGATTTTCAGCTCAAAAAATAACTCAACATTTACGATTTTTCGCCATTCAGTTTGCCAATGTGTTCACCTTCATTTGGTATAGACACACCACCAAGGACAGAACATCACTAACAGGCTTCTCACTCGGGTGTTAAGCATTGATACTTACAAGTTTCCAAATGCCAGATAAAATGGAAGGCAGGGATTAAAAAGAAATATTCAAAGACAGTAACAGGGTTCAGGATTATCAAATTTTAAACTGTTAAGCATAACATAACAACTCATTCACCACATATATAATATAATCCCATTTTCCCTTCCCACAAGATTGTTCTGTAGCCAAAGAAAATAGGGTTAGAAAAGGCGAAATCCTCTTCAATTAACTCATTTTTGAAGACCCCTTAAGAGTTCCTCTTTACATATCAAAATCGGCTTTATCCTTGCAAGGCAGATGCCTTAGGTAACTTAATGACATCGGCTCTCTAAGGTTCCAAATCACAAAAGCTGTCAGTGTAATATAGTTTCTTAGTTTCATCCAGTTGTACAGTTTGCTGAAAGCAGGGCAGTAATAGCAAAAGTAAGCCTCCAGGCTAGTACAGTAGAGCCTCTGAAAGAGCATCCAAGTGTCAGCTGGTCTCCCAAACGTTCACACGACTCTACTGTTGATCAAAGGGCTCTGATAACAATTTCTGATAAAAATGTGACACCAGAAAATCAACCAAGAGTGACCATAAGAAAAGCCCGGCAGTTAGCCTTTAGAATTGGATGTTCTGTTAATACAGTTCTGGTCCAATGAGGCCAATTTAGTAGGACCTCCCCTGCTCATGCTAGGGTTGTCTCTGAAGCAGCAACTCCACTTTCTATGTGTAGTATCACTCCTGAACTTGACTTGTGTGCTAAGCTAGCTAGCTGCACAGCTGGGCCATCTCGGGTTCAGGAGAAGCATTGGGAAGCTTGGAGTTGAAGATCTGTAGCGAGTCCTTGATGCGTGCCACCTCTCCAGCCGACAGCTTGAGCCGGTGACGCAAGAGACAAGAAAATAGGTCTAGTGGCTGCGGTGCAGGTGGAGACAGACGGTTAATCCGGTCTCTCATCTCCAACAACATCAGAAAGGCAGCATCCTGCGTACCTTGCGTGTAGGGGTAGTCCAGCTGGAGTATCAGATCTTTGATGCCCTCAGGGTCAAAGTGCATGCTGTATCCAAACACTTTCAGCGTGTTGATCTTCATGTACCCCAGGTTGGACGTCTGGTCATCCAAGTCCAATGGTTCATAGAAGAGAGTTTCATTCACTGTTGGATCATCGGTGACTATGCGGCTTCGTAGGTAGATGTGTACGGTTTCAAAGAAGGATTTCCATTTGCCACCCAGAGACAGTGTCCAGTTGTAACACTGCGCCGTGACGACGGCGTCCAGTCGAGTTCTCTCCCAGTCAGGGAAGTCAGGCTGGGTCACTGGCATGAACCAGCTCTCTGAGTGACTTCCCCCAAAAGGATTCACATAAATTGCAGGCACAGGCTCCAATGTTGAATTCTTAGTTAAGCATATCTGGAAAGAAATGCCCATCAACATGTGTATGAGATTGGACTTATTTTTGTTACTCTTGAGTGTCAGCAACATTCTCTTCCTCCATGCAGGATTGAACCAACTTCCCAGACGGACGTCATTACTGATGTAGATGGCGTGGACCTCTATTCTGCTGTCCAGTCGCTGAAGCAGGTACTTCACCTGAAGAGGGATTAAAAAACTGTGAGATCACATTCACTCTTTTCATACAGGTAGATATATAATAGTAGACATATCCCTTACACACAGGTTCTCAAACTACATATATACACAGTGCCCTCCAGAAGTTTTGGCACCCTTAGTGAGTATGAGCAAAAGAGGCTGTGAAAAACATTCTTTGCTGTTCTGTTGTCAATTAAATACATATTTTCACCAAAATGTGTGCCACAATATATCAACATCATATTTCACATTTTTAAGTTCACCTGTTTGATTAGGAACATTTAAGTTAATCCTAATTTCCTATTTTACTGGGGTATAAATATGAGGTGACGTAGACCAGTTTCCCTTAGTCATTCATCACCATGAAGGAAGGTAGTTCGATTGGCAAAAAATTCTCCAAGGATCACAGCTGGAGAATTGCAGAGGTTAGTTAAGTCTTGTTGTCAGAAAGTCTTTAAAACTTCCATCAGACGCCACCTTTCAGAAAAAAGGTTCTGCTGTCAATCAATGGCAAACTCAAGTGCTAACAGTTTGCCACCATTATAGGGAATTTCAGTGGGAGAAGGTTAGATGTTATAATGAGACCAGAATTAAGCTTTTTGGCAACAAACCATAGCCATATGGAAAAGCACCTCATATATAATCACACCTCAAAATCTATACCCCATGGCTCACTGACTGCAGAATAAAGGTTTTGCCATGGCCATCACAGTCCCACAACCTAAACTCCATGGAACATATGTGGGATAAGATGAAGAGGAGAGTCCACAAGTGTAAACCTCTGATTCTGAAGAATCTGGAGAGAGTCTTTATGGAGGAATGGTCTCAGATCCTGTGCCATGTGTTATCTTGGCAAAGGGAGTAGAGGCTGACATTTTTTCAGGAAACCTGTGGGTCATGGGATTCCTGTAGGATTCCAGCGGGATGGGAGTCAATTTTGCTAATCATCACGGGATGGGACAGGAAAAAAAGTCAATGGGAACGGGAGGGACGGGAATCATAGTTTTTTATTTGTATATATATTAAAT
>NC_060155.1:26145281-26154749 GCF_021292245.1 Micropterus dolomieu
ACTCTTTTCATACAGGTAGATATATAATAGTAGACATATCCCTTACACACAGGTTCTCAAACTACATATATACACAGTGCCCTCCAGAAGTTTTGGCACCCTTAGTGAGTATGAGCAAAAGAGGCTGTGAAAAACATTCTTTGCTGTTCTGTTGTCAATTAAATACATATTTTCACCAAAATGTGTGCCACAATATATCAACATCATATTTCACATTTTTAAGTTCACCTGTTTGATTAGGAACATTTAAGTTAATCCTAATTTCCTATTTTACTGGGGTATAAATATGAGGTGACGTAGACCAGTTTCCCTTAGTCATTCATCACCATGAAGGAAGGTAGTTCGATTGGCAAAAAATTCTCCAAGGATCACAGCTGGAGAATTGCAGAGGTTAGTTAAGTCTTGTTGTCAGAAAGTCTTTAAAACTTCCATCAGACGCCACCTTTCAGAAAAAAGGTTCTGCTGTCAATCAATGGCAAACTCAAGTGCTAACAGTTTGCCACCATTATAGGGAATTTCAGTGGGAGAAGGTTAGATGTTATAATGAGACCAGAATTAAGCTTTTTGGCAACAAACCATAGCCATATGGAAAAGCACCTCATATATAATCACACCTCAAAATCTATACCCCATGGCTCACTGACTGCAGAATAAAGGTTTTGCCATGGCCATCACAGTCCCACAACCTAAACTCCATGGAACATATGTGGGATAAGATGAAGAGGAGAGTCCACAAGTGTAAACCTCTGATTCTGAAGAATCTGGAGAGAGTCTTTATGGAGGAATGGTCTCAGATCCTGTGCCATGTGTTATCTTGGCAAAGGGAGTAGAGGCTGACATTTTTTCAGGAAACCTGTGGGTCATGGGATTCCTGTAGGATTCCAGCGGGATGGGAGTCAATTTTGCTAATCATCACGGGATGGGACAGGAAAAAAAGTCAATGGGAACGGGAGGGACGGGAATCATAGTTTTTTATTTGTATATATATTAAATGTATATATATATATATATATATATATATATATAAACACATGGGATTGGGATGGGCAGGATTAAATTTGTGGGAGCAGGATGGGACAGGAGTGACTCCTGGGGAGGCTGCACAAAATATAAAAGGTTAGATTTTTTTTTATATTTTGAATGAAAGATCTTGAGGATAAACAAGACATTTTTACTTAGGAGTTCCAATAATTCTGGAGGGAACTGTTTATCTACAAGCTAGAGCTTTACATTTTTTTTTCATAGGCTGAGCAGTACTCCTCGTGAAGAGTAAACTGACCTTTCTGCGTAAACTTGGTGGAGTGGCCTATAAATGTAAAACATTTATAAAAAATACTTAAAACATGACATCAAGTATTTAAAGCATGAAACCTGTATTTACATTTTTTCCAGCCCAGCACAAAAGGGAACTGATGATAAAAATGCATAAAGATTCAGATTAATAAGAATGAAGAAGGGAGTCCTTTAAATATCCATATAAACGTGCTACTACCTCCCTTCTTAAGAAGCTTCTCTTCTTACATTGAAACCCACTGCTACAATTATTATTAATCCTATTTCTTTTATTGATATTTGTATTATTACTGCTACCATTGCTATTATTTTCTATCTCTATGTGGAACGTGTTATCTGGAATACGTATTTCTTTGAAAACTTTGAATCTCAAGAAGCTTTGAGAACCTCAGCATCAGGCATGTCCAAGTCCAAGTTTAGATAGTGGTCCAGGGACGCAGCGATGCTCGGCCGGCAGGAACCAAGATGGAGGAGGTTGCCATGGTGACAGGCTCCACAGCGGGTTGCGTTGTCAGTGGCACAGGAGGAGCAGGAGGTGGAGGAGGTTCCTACAATGCAGGGAATGACTCCGTGACACGTGGCCTGCTCCACAGGGCATATGCAGCTCTTCACTTCCTCAAAGAAGGAGCCCAGCACTCCGTGCTCATTGCAGTAGAGCAGAGACTGGGCCTTGCTTAACCAAAACCCAACGGTCCTGCAGAGAGAAACAAGAGAAAACACAGTATTGCAGTTGTGTATAAAGTACTGCATATTCCAACACAAAACACAAAACTGTTTAACAAGTAATTTGACACCAGGTTGAAAAGCAGTGTGCCACTGCGCTTTTTTGGTGGGAAGTCCCAAGTCTGTTTCACCTCTGGGTGGGTGTGGTCAGAAATTTACCCTACTGCACCTGTAACCACACCCAACAGTGATGTCACTGGGTCTTGGAGTACACCTGTACATTACTGAATCAATGTCAGAAGTAATTTATAACAAAATAGTTTATGTTTATGTTGGCTGGATCACATGAATGTTTTCGAATTTACTGACAGTTAATAATGTACAGTTAATTTACTTTCCTATAAACGGTATAGAATTTTCATCTGTGTCACTAAATTACCCCCTTCGCTTGTCTCTTCCACAGCACATAACTAAGCTCCGCCTGAAGCAAGCACCTATATGTAGCTCTGTTGCTGCTGTTGTAGAATGATTCAGGAACTTCTTTTTAGTTTCTTAAATGCTGAAATATATGGATGATTTAAAATCCCTAAGACAAAACACATTTAATACACATTTTTATATCTATTACTTGTATCTATGTATATACTGTGTCATAATTAAATAAAAAAAAATGTTACAATTATTTAGTGACTGAATGAAACTGTAGATTATGTCGATGTGACATATAATTTACATTTACTCATTTAGCTGACGCTTTAATCCAAAGTTACTAACAATTGGTATATATGTCAGAGAACATATGCCTCTGGAGCAACTAGGGGTTAAGTGTCTTGCTCAGGGACAAATTGGTGGATGTGTTGCAGTGGGAATCGAACCCGGGTATTTCATACCAAAGGCATGACACCCAAAAATAATCTACAAAGCATTTTTGATCTGCCCCGTTGTTGCATGCTGCCCAACTGGCTGATTTAAGATAAGGCTTAGTGATGATGAAACCTTTTTCATTAAATGAAATTATTTAGAGAATATCGACGCCTGTCCTGTACATGATGGGTCACCGGTAAAAAAAAAACTGTCAGAGCAGCCCTATTTGATTTTCATAATAACTCACAGTGAGGATCAAACCTCTGTTATCATTTTGAGGCAAAGTATTTTGAAGGTCTAAGATGGAGCTTTACGATAGTCTTCCTAAAGGTAAAGTTTACTGGTGTGTTTTCATCTCACCCACACACACTGTTTTCAATGTATTGTGCGTCTTGATCACCGGTAGATAGCATGCAGGGTTAAAATAATGAGTGGCGACGTCACCGTATCTCCCTTCTATATTAATAGTTCTCAAGAGTGGAGTGTATAACTATCAAGGTTTTCGTTTCATCTGTTCACCTTAACACGGACCAGAAGAAACCAAAACCGGGGACATTTTGGTTTGGTTGTCATCATGTTATTAAAGTATTTAATTATAAATAAATAATTATCTATGAAATAAAAAAGGGGGACAATTCTGATTTAATAAACTATGGTGCAGGCTGACTGACATTCCACCTCCCTCTTTTCTTCCTTCCTCTCCAGTCTTTAATTATAAATAGTACACTATTATACTTTGGTTAACAGATTCCCATTGCTTCCCTCATTTTTGTATTTCTATCTCAAAACATTGTAATAATATCTTTACTTTTCCTCATCTATCTCCTTTACTCTTGTTCCTATCCAGTCTCCCTCCTCTATTTCCTTTCCAATCTACCTGGTTTAAAAATATGTCAATATGCCGCCAAAAAAAAGCACAACGTGATTGTGACGTCAGGCAGTAGTCTCTGCTGCCTAGTCTTTCTGGCCACGTAAAATATGATTTCACTTTGTGCTCTGTTTTTAATGCGGAGTAAAAAAATGGGGACATTTCCAGGTACTGGCCCCTAATGGCAACATCTGATGCCATGTGTAACATTTACATTTTGGCTTATTGCTTGGATGAACTTGAGTAATGAGTGTGAGAACGCTTGTCATGTAATTTGGGTAAAAGATACTGTAGGTACTGCCTCTGATCAATTTGTTTGACAGTGAAAGTGATTTCACAAGTGATTTTCATATGTATTTCATATATGTGTATGCACTAACATTATTAACATGAACTGTTACTTTCAAAATGCATTAAAATGCAAATATTTATACTATACTCTTCAGATTGTCTCAGGGGGCATGCCCCTGAATCCTCTTTGTGGGGCTAGGACTCATGACCTGTTTTTCTAAAATCCTGGCTACGGCACTTGATAAGAGCCTTAAACGAGGATGTCCTAGATTACACTTCCCTTTTCCCATTTTCCATTGGTGAAAATATAATTCACAATCTGCTCCTAATTATTTATAAAAGGGACTATTTATCTATGGCAATTTGACTCCTTTTTTATAGAGGGTGGGTATTTGGTATTGCAGTGGAGATGAAAAGGCAGACATACATAAATTACCATCCACTTTGGTGCAGTAACAGTAGCAACAAGTTCAGACTGAAAATTGGCTCTGGAGATCCCCAGGCTACATTCTGGAAATCACACACAACATTGCCCAAATGCTCCAGCAATTCCTTTCCCCTCAGGCCTATGTAAATAGACAAAAAATGAATGATGATAAAAACAAATGGATTTGTGCAGAAGAAAATAGAGAGCTTTGCAGCTGAGCAGCCCCTGATAACTTGTTGTTGCTGGTATGAACTGGGTTAAGACTGACAGGGGTGAGAGAGTCAGACAGATAGAGAGAGAGAGAGAGAGAGCAAGGCAACATGAAGGTGACTGAGGGAGGGAAATAGAGACAGAAAGCAAAGCAGAGTGAGAAAGTAGGAGACGGAGTGATGGGTGAAGGGAAAGGACTGCCAGGGAAATTAAAGTCCTCTGTAAACAAGTGCCGAGCTGTCAGACTGGGAGAGGACTTGATTACAGCACGCTACACTACCACATTCCCTACCCCACAAAGGCCCCCACCACTGGTAACTAGACCCTTCATCTGTCTCACAGTTTTGCTTTCTTCCCCTTTTAGTCTCTGTCCGTTCATCACATCTCTCTTCCGTCTCCCACATTCTCTTACTATCTTTCTTTCCTGTGTCTCTTTATTACTCCTGTGTTTTCTCTCTCTGCTGACAGCTGAGTGAAGCTCATAAGGGTATTTTGACTCAGAAGTCAACCACAGGTGTAGAATTCACTCAGGCAAAGGGAGTTAGTTAGCCTGTCAAATTTTTAGTATATGGTGGTTTCAGCAACAAGGGTGCTCTTTTTTTTTGTCTGTTAAGCTGCAGTGGCAGTGAGATCTCATCAGTAGGTATGTTACCCATAGGAATTACATCCATATTGGACAGTAAAAAGACAAATTACGTAGAAACCCTCTATCAGCAGGATGACATAATTTGCACTCACACATTTATACACACACAAAGGCATACAGGTAAGTTTATCCATCAAATTCTACAATATGATTCGCAATTCGCAATCGTTCAAGCTTTCTTCTGCGCTGCACAATATCAGTGCAACAATTCAGTTTTTTGTCCGTATTTAGTCAGAGCACACTGTGCATATCTGAATGATGTATTTGTTTACACACCTGAGGGAAAGACTAACACTAAACACTAGATCTTTTACTACAAATACAAAAGCTTCAGTATCTGCTTGAGTCATTACAGTATCTACAGATTTTGCTTGTATAAAATGTTGATGGTTCCTTTTGCATGCAGTTGTTGCATACACATTACAGTATGGCCACTCCATCTGAGAGTGTCGTGGGTCGATGATCTATTCAGGTACATGCAAGGTACAGCTATCTACACAGTGTTATTACTACTCATATTGCACAACAGGTTTACACAGTAAGACATATTTACGACTGTAACATCTGTTGACAGCAGAAACAGCCCAAAGCTGAAACAGCTGAACTCACAATGCCAGCAATCTACAAATACATTTTTGGATGGGAAACTGTTTAAAGGGAGCAATTAGTACCCCACTGGCATGCTTCCCACCTTCCTGTGTGTATGACGTTTGGGGTTTTGCTAAATTCAAAACTGAGCTCTTTCCAGGCAGATAGCTCTGGGTTTTCCTGGTGTGCCCTGCTTGAGGCGGGCTGTTAGAGAACCTACAGCTGTAATGAATCAGCACAAAGCAGCAACCAAACCTCCCAGTAATTAAAAATTATGCCTTCCTCATTTAGTTTGTTTTCTGTCAGTGTATGCCAGTGGGCTACCTCTCTCGGGGCAAACTGATGCGAGGTTGTTTGGGGCAGCGTTTGCTCAAGGTGAACAGTTTCCTGACGATCTTCTGGGCTTTGCCCAGGACCAGGGCTGTGCTGGACTCCAGCTGGGCGTAGCGCTTCTGAAGGGGCAAGTCAGCCGACCAGAACTTGGCGATCATGGACACATTCAAGAACCGGTCAGTGGGCAAGCGTTTCAGGAAGGCTTTGAATTCATCTGTAGGGAGTTCAACAGAGAGAGGGCAGAAGTGGAGAAAGGGAAGGTGGAAGAAAAGAAAAGAGAACAAAATTAGACGCACTCAAGTCATTTATACAACTTGCTTTTTGAGCAGTAGATATCTGTTCACCACAGTCTATTTTGTCCCTTGTGGCATGCATAGATAATGACTGAGGAGCTGGGGGAATTTCATGTGTCATTAGAATACAAAAAAGCTGTTATGTTCTAATGAATTGCCATTACAGAGTAAACACCTGTGCTTCAATCTGCAGTTATACTCATTCACTTCACCATTAGAAGCTCATCGGATTCACAGTAGCATCATTTGCAACATTGTCATTTAGAAACACTAGTTATCTGAGGATTGACAGTATGGTGGCACGTACAGATGAGCATCTCCATTTATGTTGTAATTTTGTCTTTAAAGGCCAAACAAATTAAGAGAAAATCCATAATCACAAGCTAAAAGGACCAATAAAAGCATGCGGTAAATGGAGAGAGCTTCTCTTTTTTCTCTGTGGTGCTCCCCTCTAAAATGCAATTGCTCAAACAACAATTCACAGCAAATTCTGCAGCAGCAAATTTGTGTCAAAAACAAACAATGGAAAAAGCAGTTTAAATAGATTTTATTTCAGCTGTTCAGCTGAAAACTCACCTCTCTCTGTCACCTCCAACAACATTTCAGTCAAAACCATTATATCATCTGAATCAATATTATTTGTCATGGCAGTAGCTAAGCACGGACATAAATCTACAATTCAACAGAATGCTGAAGGAAACCTGTTGTTGAAACATAGGTTTTGAAATTGTAGAGGTTATAGGTCTTGGACGAGTGCTCCTTAACACTAAACTTTTCTGAAGGTGTTTCTTCCCATGTGTTGTGCCCATGTGATAATAGCACATTGAATTTCTTTTCATTTCCTAAGATCTTCTCAAGTTTTGATCCTTAAAGATATCATACTTAAGTAACCCGACTGACAGCAGGATACAGGATACAGCAAATATGTCTGCTGCAGCCAGACAAGAATACTCAGTATTGTAAAGTACAGTTATTGCTGGATCACAAGTGTTACTATATGCTGCCTTCTTTTGAGATGGGAACTGCTGCTGACACCACTTGTGAGCCAAATGTTTTCAGCAATTGAAGTTTTATAGACACTTTTATTGCCATTTTTAGTATTTATGACCATAGTTATAATTATATGTGATGCACCTACCATCACCCTAGCATGAAAGTGATTGGTAAATAATTATTGAGTAGGTATCACTAGTTCACACGTGAAAACGTACATTACTGTCCCTTTTTTAATAAAATGCTGTAGTCTACTAGGTTAAATGTCACTTTCTGCTAGTTAAGTTGTGGCGTAAGTAAAGATGGTGCAACTAAAAAAAGTATAGTGTCAAACTAAGTTAGTGTTGACTTTACAACATCATTTACAATCAAACTTTATTTCAGCTGGTGCAACAGGCTGCTGGTGAGCTACAGTGTAATGTATTGTATGTAACCCCTGGAATGCTTTTTTTCCGTTACATACATAAAACATAGTGTAAAATAAACACACGTAGAGAAAGTTACATTACTGACCATGAATGTGTAAAGGTTGGTAACATTAGCTAACATTAGTCACCTTGGTCATACCACAATAAGTTAGGTACTCTAGCAACTACTAACTGTGTTGAATTTAGTGAGGGTGTGTTTTATTGCTCATGAATTCAACTCATCATTTGTCATCTTTTAAAGCGGCCTCATGCTGTCCTCGATAAAGCAATAGCAAAGCTCTTCCGGATGGGCGACTGTGGCTCAGGAAGTAGAGCAGGTTGCCCATTAATTGAAAGGTTGGTGGTTCAATCCCCAGCTCCAGGCTGCATGTTAAAGTGTCCTTGGGCAAGATACTGAACCCTGAATTGCCCCTGGTTGCTGTTCCACCAGTGTGTGTGAGTTTCTGTTTGAGCACTTACGCTCAGTGAATGAATGTGTGCGAATGGCACATGTAGTGTAAAAGTGGTCAAAAAAATAGAAAAGCGCTATAAGGAGCATTTACATTTAGTCAAAACATCTTTGTTGTACCAGACCTGTAGACAACTTCTACCCCAGCCAAAATGCAAAATGAAGAGAGAAATTTAAATGGTGCTATCAAATCAAATGGTTATCATTTCACAAGTCTGTGTCTATGTGTGTGTGTGTGTGTGTAGAATCTCCACCAATAAAAAGACTGGGCACTGTTGGAATAAATTACACTGAGAATAATGTCGGCACAGAGGACACATCTCATACCCTGTGTTGGGTTTGCCAAGAGCGTTCCGGTACTACGATCATTGTAGTTTCATTATGAACCAGTGGGCAAATATTACGCCAGTATAAAGCCTCTGGGAGACTTGATCTTTCTTTTTCTCCCAAAGCCAGCTAAGTGAGAGCTTCTAGGATTGTTCTGGGTCTGCTGGAGAATTATATTCCCATGTGCTGTTGTTGGCAGGGAGACAGCGAGGAAATCTGCAGCCAAGCCAACCTGAGCTGAGCCCAACTGATGAGACTCAAGCCTATTACAGTGCTCAGTGATCCCAGATGACACAATGGTCTGTCTCTCTCCATCCTTCTCTTTGTGTATATCTGCATCTTTCCCTTGGTCTGCCTAGCGAGTCGTGGGCGGTTCTCTCTCTTGAGTTTTTTCTCTCTGCATGTACCTATCTGTCTGTTCCTGCATCTCTTGTCACTACTAGCTCTCTCATCTCTTTCTGTAGCCTCTCTTTCTCTTTCTCTCTGCACTGGCAAATTAGCAGGGCAGCATTGACTTATTACTCTGTTTGCTGGGTACATTCCTCAGCTGGTCTGTTTTGAGTGCTTGTTTCATGTCACCTCTACTGATCTTCACAAAACACTGAAGGCTACACTGAGCTGAATGTGCAGAGTTCATTCTTTGATAGGCAAAAAAGACTGAGTGCACAGGATACAAAAGGTCAAACTTTCTAATGCATGCCATAGACATGTTTCTAAATGCACTATTGGTCTTTTTAGCTGTTCATAGAGGCAAATTATGATTTAAATGAAGAATCATGCAAAGGTAAGGTAACTA
>NC_060155.1:26154849-26157229 GCF_021292245.1 Micropterus dolomieu
TGTGTGTGTGTGTGTGTGTAGAATCTCCACCAATAAAAAGACTGGGCACTGTTGGAATAAATTACACTGAGAATAATGTCGGCACAGAGGACACATCTCATACCCTGTGTTGGGTTTGCCAAGAGCGTTCCGGTACTACGATCATTGTAGTTTCATTATGAACCAGTGGGCAAATATTACGCCAGTATAAAGCCTCTGGGAGACTTGATCTTTCTTTTTCTCCCAAAGCCAGCTAAGTGAGAGCTTCTAGGATTGTTCTGGGTCTGCTGGAGAATTATATTCCCATGTGCTGTTGTTGGCAGGGAGACAGCGAGGAAATCTGCAGCCAAGCCAACCTGAGCTGAGCCCAACTGATGAGACTCAAGCCTATTACAGTGCTCAGTGATCCCAGATGACACAATGGTCTGTCTCTCTCCATCCTTCTCTTTGTGTATATCTGCATCTTTCCCTTGGTCTGCCTAGCGAGTCGTGGGCGGTTCTCTCTCTTGAGTTTTTTCTCTCTGCATGTACCTATCTGTCTGTTCCTGCATCTCTTGTCACTACTAGCTCTCTCATCTCTTTCTGTAGCCTCTCTTTCTCTTTCTCTCTGCACTGGCAAATTAGCAGGGCAGCATTGACTTATTACTCTGTTTGCTGGGTACATTCCTCAGCTGGTCTGTTTTGAGTGCTTGTTTCATGTCACCTCTACTGATCTTCACAAAACACTGAAGGCTACACTGAGCTGAATGTGCAGAGTTCATTCTTTGATAGGCAAAAAAGACTGAGTGCACAGGATACAAAAGGTCAAACTTTCTAATGCATGCCATAGACATGTTTCTAAATGCACTATTGGTCTTTTTAGCTGTTCATAGAGGCAAATTATGATTTAAATGAAGAATCATGCAAAGGTAAGGTAACTATACAGTATCGTGATATGGTAAAACACTAGAAAAATGCAAAATAAGGAGCTAGGAAAGTTAATGGTATTGGAAATAACAACAACAACAATAATAATAATAACAATAACAACAACAACAACAACAACAATAATAATAATAATAATAATAATGGAATCCATCCATCCATTGTCAACCGCTCATCCTGCGTACAGGGTCGCGGGGGTCTGGAGCCAATCCCAGCTGACATTGGGCGAAAGGCGGAGTACACCCTGGACAGGTCGCCAGGGTATAATTCATAATGTTTCTTATTTCTGGAAAAACTTGTCACACCCATGGCATTTGATATGGCATGTGTTAATGAATGAAAGTAGATTCAACATAATTGTATAATGTACTGTACTATAGTAGTTGACAAGTAAACACACATAATAATATAAAATATTTAACTGTTTTTTTAAATTTAATTTTCATTTTTGGAATTTTAGTACAGTTATATATTTTATATTTACAGTTGTGGTATTTATTAATTTTATTTCATTTAGTTAGTGAAAACATGAAACGTGCGAGGACCCTATTGAAATTGTAAGGAATATTTTTTCTTCTTTCTTTCTTTCTTTCTTTCTCCCAAATGTCCCCAAAAATCACCAAACTTTGCACACACGTCAGGCTTGGCGAAAAAATTACGTATATTAAGGGTCTCGCACATGGGTGTGGCAAAATGGCTCCATGGCGCCACCGGAAAAAATTAGCCCCCACGCCTACTTCAACCTACACGCACGAAATCTTCTGAGGACATGTATCATATCACGTCACACAAAAAAGCCTCAAGAACTCATACCCTAAAGTCAACAGGAAGCCATTTTTAATTGAAAGTTTCAATTTTAACCCATTTTTCACCGTTTACAGGGTGTGTAGGGGTAAACCGAGGCTAAAGTAACGCGGGACGAAAGTAACCTTCCTCATTTAACAACCCTTGATGAAGCTGCCAAATATCGCGTGATTTTGTCATCGTTTCCCGCCGTCTTTGGAAAACTGTTTTCGAGCATGGCAAGTAAATTTTTGAAGCGGGACTGTTCGAATTACAAGTTGTGTCTCTTGTTTCATATGTCACAGTAAAGATTAATCTAACTAACTAACTAACACTTCTTACTTTTGTCCCGCTACACCTGACCACAAGTGTTTCTTTTGTCCCGCTGCTAATGTGGTGACTTTTCTGTGTGTTGCAGCATTTATTAAAACATGTTTATGTCATATTATACCAACAGAATATGCCAATAGCGTGGGTCAGAAAGACAGAGGTCTGATTCAGCCAGATGTTTGAGAAGGCATTTCTGGACATCTCTATTAGAAACATTAGTCTCAGGTCAGCTGATAAAGGCTCATGGCATCTGCCATGCGACAGAAAATGCAGGAGGAGGGCAGAGATAATTGGGGAGAAGACTAGACCACAGGTACAGATCACATTATTAAGTCTTCTCCTTGGACTAGGAAAGGAAGCTGCA
>NC_060155.1:26157249-26168167 GCF_021292245.1 Micropterus dolomieu
TGTGTGTGTGTGTGTGTGTAGAATCTCCACCAATAAAAAGACTGGGCACTGTTGGAATAAATTACACTGAGAATAATGTCGGCACAGAGGACACATCTCATACCCTGTGTTGGGTTTGCCAAGAGCGTTCCGGTACTACGATCATTGTAGTTTCATTATGAACCAGTGGGCAAATATTACGCCAGTATAAAGCCTCTGGGAGACTTGATCTTTCTTTTTCTCCCAAAGCCAGCTAAGTGAGAGCTTCTAGGATTGTTCTGGGTCTGCTGGAGAATTATATTCCCATGTGCTGTTGTTGGCAGGGAGACAGCGAGGAAATCTGCAGCCAAGCCAACCTGAGCTGAGCCCAACTGATGAGACTCAAGCCTATTACAGTGCTCAGTGATCCCAGATGACACAATGGTCTGTCTCTCTCCATCCTTCTCTTTGTGTATATCTGCATCTTTCCCTTGGTCTGCCTAGCGAGTCGTGGGCGGTTCTCTCTCTTGAGTTTTTTCTCTCTGCATGTACCTATCTGTCTGTTCCTGCATCTCTTGTCACTACTAGCTCTCTCATCTCTTTCTGTAGCCTCTCTTTCTCTTTCTCTCTGCACTGGCAAATTAGCAGGGCAGCATTGACTTATTACTCTGTTTGCTGGGTACATTCCTCAGCTGGTCTGTTTTGAGTGCTTGTTTCATGTCACCTCTACTGATCTTCACAAAACACTGAAGGCTACACTGAGCTGAATGTGCAGAGTTCATTCTTTGATAGGCAAAAAAGACTGAGTGCACAGGATACAAAAGGTCAAACTTTCTAATGCATGCCATAGACATGTTTCTAAATGCACTATTGGTCTTTTTAGCTGTTCATAGAGGCAAATTATGATTTAAATGAAGAATCATGCAAAGGTAAGGTAACTACACAGTATCGTGATATGGTAAAACACTAGAAAAATGCAAAATAAGGAGCTAGGAAAGTTAATGGTATTGGAAATAACAACAACAACAACAACAATAATAACAATAATAATAATAATAATAATAATAATAATAATAATGGAATCCATCCATCCATTGTAAATCACCAAACTTTGCACACATGTCAGGCTTGGCGAAAAAATTACGTATATTAAGGGTCTCGCACATGGGTGTGGCAAAATGGCTCCATGGCGCCACCGGCAAAGTTGGAAAAAATTAGCCCCCACGCCTACTTCAACCTACACGCACGAAATTTTCTGAGGACATGTATCATATCACGTCACACAAAAAAGCCTCAAGAACCCATACTCTAAAGTCAACAGGAAGCCATTTTTAATTGAAAGTGAGATTTTTCACCGTTTACAGGGTGTGTAGGGGTAAACCGAGGCTAAAGTAACGCGGGACGAAAGTAACCTCATTTAACAACCCTTGATGAAGCTGCCAAATATCGCATGATTTTGTCATCGTTTCCCGCAGCCGTCTTTGGAAAACTGTTTTCGAGCATGACAAGTAAATTTTTGAAGCGGGACTGTTCGAATTACAAGTTGTGTCTCTTGTTTCATATGTCACAGTAAAGATTAATCTACAGGTTATTTAGAGCTTTAACACACCCTGAAGTTTGCCCTGTCAGAGTTTTTCAGTATAAAAATAAATCGTGTTTATATGTCAGGACGAAACTAACACTTCTTACTTTTGTCGCGCTACACCTGACCACAAGTGTTTCTTTTGTCCCGCTGCTAATGTGGTGACTTTTCTGTGTGTTGCAGCATTTATTAAAACATGTTTATGTCATATTATAGCGTGGGTCAGAAAGACAGAGGTCTGATTCAGCCAGATGTTTGAGAAGGCATTTCTGGACATCTCTATTAGAAACATTAGTCTCAGGTCAGCTGATAAAGGCTCATGGCATCTGCCATGCGACAGAAAATGCAGGAGGAGGGCAGAGATAATTGGGGAGAAGACTAGACCACAGGTACAGATCACATTATTAAGTCTTCTCCTTGGACTAGGAAAGGAAGCTGCATGCTTAGGCTATAATAAGAGTGCGGCTGATCTCCTAAGGAGGTCAATGTAGTAGGTGTCAGTAAACTCAAAATGCAGATCACTCATACTGTTCTTACTAAAACAATTTTAAATTCATTTCAAAATGTGAAATTTGTATAGGCCTATTCTGTACATAGCTCAATTTTATTGTTTATTTTCTTATTCCCAGATATATATTCCCAGATCAGTCTTATTTTATTTTAATCATGTCAGGTTACTTTTGAAACTGAATATTTAAAACACCTCACAGCAAGAAGGTCGTGGGTTCAAACCCCGGTTGCCCCGGCCTTTCTGTGTGGAGTTTGCATGTTCTCCCCGTGTCCGCGTGGGTTCTCTTCGTGCTGTGACTGCGACTAGCAGAAGTTGTTTATGATGATTACAGAGGCTGTAATTATGTGTAACTATTTTTTAATGGATGTAAGACAAACGACATGAAAGGGTTGTGCAGTTGCAATGAACTGATATTATTCAGTTGACCAAGCACTGTGGTGAGGCTGTTCTTGAACTCTTGTGGTGTATGTAACATATATGTCATATTTGAAAGAAGTATCAGGTTCAAATCCTGGCCAGAGAGTCTTTACAATGCTTTCCTGGCCAATATTGCTTTTATTCTTTGGTGCTGTAAGAAGTATATTAGCCATGACAATCATAACCATAGCTACAGTCATAGTAACAGCCATAGCCACAATCTGTGAAATGTGAAAAAAAAAGAAGACACAAACTTTGTAAGGCTAATTTGCTAATTTTCTTAGTAGGCTTTATTCAGGTAACAGACATACACAAGTTACTAACCAAAGGTACACTGATCCTTGACATCTCAGACATGCTCTTTGCCTCTGTCTCTCTCCCTGTCAGACTGATACGGAGACACTGTAGTTAAGGCTCAAGGCTAGCCGATAACAGTGTTTTCACAATGTGTACAGACTCCCTGTTTCCACTTACAATGCACTGCATGATACCTCCAGATTTTAACGTGACTTTGGACATAGGATTCTTCAGATTTGGTGTTGGCTTTGTTGTTCCTGTCATTCCATTGTTACATCCTGTATGCTGATGCCATGATCTCCTCGGCCGTGCTTCATTAAACAATGCTGTGTAAGTCATACTAAGTTTCTGAGACCTTCTTCATCACACCTGACACCTGGCTCACATTTCAAAGTCAAGCAGTTGCAACTGTTGTCTCACAGTTTCAAAACTTGTGGCTAATAGTACAATATTCCTTTATTTGCTCGTTTCAATCAATTCTAGCTATATATGGCTTAAACTAAGTGAATCATTTAAACCAAAAATGTTGTTTTTTGAGGCTGCACCATTACATGAAATGTAAATATTCTGCATGTCTTGTGCTTAAAGAGGTTTCTCTTATATTGAACCTTGGGATATTTGGAACCTTAACCTTAATAATAAAGTTTTGTGCATTTGAACACTGTTTGATAGCACAAAAACATGGGGACAGACGCAGGCATCATATCAAATGCTAAACACAAAGTCACTATCAGTAACAAGCTAATCAGCTCTCTGTGTATCAAAAACTAGATTTTCACCAGTAGTGTTCCTATATCTGTAAAAACTGAAACACAACCTGTTATCCACAGCTACTGTTGTCTGACAGCTTCCAATATGGCTTCCAAGATGGGATGTTACCTTATCTGAAACCCCCCTTATTAAGAGAGGTAGTTCATTAGAATATCCCATGTGATTTCTGTTTCAAAAGGGGTTAACCTTGGCACAGAGACATGCAGTGAGTCTCACTATAACCATGAGCCAGTAAGATTAATGCTTCCATACGCCTCAACATACTCTCCTTCCCTCTGTCCAGCATCTTTCTTCCCTCGTTCAATGATTAAATCACACACAGTGGCACATGCACATTCACCTTTATTCCTCATCAGCCCACCCTCCTCCCCCCTATTTCTCTTGCTCTCTCACTCTGCCTTCAACACTCCCTTATCATTATTCCATTCTAGCCTCTCTTTCTCTCTCTCTCTCCTTACACACTCTCAGTAGCATTCATTAGCGCTGCCATCACACTGGAGGAATTTGTCTGTCTGTTTTCCTCCCTTATCCTGACATTTATGACTCCATGTCCAAGATTTATGGACAATTTGGCTCACTCAAAATCTATCAGATAAAGAGGCTGGTGGGGTTGTTTTCCATAATGGGTGAACGCGCGGCCCCAAAATCTCCATCTCTGCGCTGAGTTAGTGATTCATGACATCATCAAACAGCGCTGACAGCTAAGTGACTGGCTGGCTGAGGCCTGTTCATTTAACTCCTTACAAGGACATTGGATATTAGGAAGTCTGAGCCTGGATTTGAAGAGCCCAGGCTGTCATATACAGTTCAGCGTAGTGGAGGTCGAAATGAAGTTTTGACAGCTTTTTGGTTTTAGCCAAGCTAGTAGTGTGACTCTAGGGTTAACAGTGTCGGTCGGTTGGTCCAACTCTTTCATAGACTGCCATTAAATGTCGTACAGTGATTCATGGAGATCACAAAATGTATCCAAATGCCTTTGGGGATCCCCTGACTTTTCAAATCAACGTATATTTACATTGAACTAAGGTTTAGAGTGGAAGAAAGAGCATGGTCCCAATTTTTGTTTGAGAATCGAAACATCACCACTTTTAAGGCTAGACTTACGACTTTTCTGTTTGATATAGCTTTTAGTTAGGGCAGGATTGAACAAACTTCAAATTATTAAATAGTTGTTATCATTTTATTTTGCTGTTTTTTTTATTTTAAATACATTTTGTAACGTGCATTGGGACCATGTCTTTTGGTGATTTTGCACTTTAAATAAAACTTGATTGATTGATTGATTGATTGAAGTGATGAACCCCTCTAGCGGCATAGTAATTAGGATGTAAGCAAGGAAGTGAGACGGTTGATCCTGTTATAGAGAGACAAAGTCCACATAGGGAGGAAGACGGGCTTAAACACAGGAGGTGGAGGAGAAGATCATTTCATGTTTACATTTTTATTATTGTTACCATGACAACAGAGGTCCCCTAACCTTAACGTTATGCTGTCACAGATGACGTAGTATGTTGTTTAATTTGAAAGACTTGTTGCCATAAGCAACCATTCACATGACATGAATCTCTCACTAAATATGACTACAAATACAGCTATCATGGGCTGGGTAAATAAAATAAATCAATCAATAAATTCAAAACATTCAGTTCTCTTCATGTATACTTCTCATGCAGCAATCAATCAACCTGGTGATGACAACATGGAAGTTGGAATTGCTGTGGATCATAAGGATGGAGATTTTATGACATTTTGTGTACATAGTGTACATATTTGGTGTCCTGCGTGATGTCCATACTTTATTTAGATTATTGAATCAAATTACACATCAGTTCTTTAATTACATGGGTTATCAACTGCCCATGATCTCTCTGTCTGACATTCATATATCTTAAAACTTTTGACTTCAATTCTATATTGGTGTTTTTTAATGCTGTGTATAATTAAAATATTCTGTCAAAAACTCACTGCTGGAATTAAATTTGGTGGGTTTACAACTGCCTGTCATACGTAGCAGTGAACACCATTGTCTGGAACATCCTTCTCCTAAGATCTTTTCTTTTCTGTGCACTGCCCCTGTCTGTCAGTTACATCTTAGTGAAGATCCTCTCATTAAATCCCACATGATTTCTCGCAACAACAACTTCAATAATCATCCCTCTTCCTCTATGCCTTTAATTCAATTCCAAACATGACAGACAATAAGGTTGGAGCTGGGATGTCTTCAGGCGTATGCGGCAGCACTCTCGCACTTTTACTCTGCAGTGACGCCGACTGGGAGAGACGGAGCGGAAAACAGAGGGTCCAGACCTGTCGAGTAAGCTGCTATCTCCATCACTTCAAAGTGTCTGTATCACATTAAAGGCGGCATCCATCATCCATCGCTGACACTGCTTACACAATAGTTAGCAGGTAGGATTTTATGTGTTGCAGTCTCTATAGATCCTCTGTATTAAAAACTGCACTTGAAGTACTCTTTGAAGTCGGTCACTGTTCAGTGGATTGATTGGTCTCTTAGAACACTCACACAAAAAAAAAAACTTTACTTACCTAGAACATAAATCCTTTAAGTAAATATGGGAATTTGATTAAAATATAGCTATAAAACACTTCTGGGAGATCAGCAGGGGGAAAGGCTTACATCCTCAGGGCAGTTGAGTACTTGTGAACTCTATGGAGACGTAAAGTATGTGCTGAAAAGTGTTATACAAAATGATCTGTAGTGGATCTGTAAATTCTGTCAAAAAGGATTCGGTAGAAAAAAAACTGAGCTTTTCCATTCAGTAGTGAGTGATTCATTACGATACACTCTAATTACATTTGGTTCTTAATAAAGTAAGTTTTTTGTTTTCAGATTAGCCCATAATCCCCTAAAGACTTGCTTGTTTTTCCAGACGAATCTTCCATAATTAGTCAAAAATCCTTCAAGAGAACAAGAGAGCTGTCGGTACTTAACTTCAGCTGAACTCATAAACTCATTCGCAACTATACATTGAACTACCTATTATTAACAGAGTAATTAAAATTGCATCTATCTCAGATTTATGCAGATATAAGCGTAGGCTGTGGGGGAGTCTCATGATACAGCTGTATTTTATCGTTTGGTCTAAGGTGTATGGCTGGCTTGTACTGTGTTTTGATGCATAAAACTTACATTTAGATTGACATCACATTTTAAATCCCAGCAGTTAACATTGTACAAAGTTTGTAGTCTCTCCATCAGCGTTGCCTCAGAAACTGAGCTGAGTGACTGAGTTGTTTCCCCCATCATAGATCAAGTACTGACCTGAATTTGAGTACTGCATTTCTAGAACACCATGCTCCAAATGGAAAATATGGTCAGTGCATTTATATAAAGAACATTAATTGGAGGAAAGCAGTGGGAGGAAAAGTGAATGCTTTCCACAGTACAGCAGATGTCTAACTTGTCTATTTTGTTTAATTGATGCATTGAATTGATCATCTTTATTTAGTCGATTGTCAAATTAAAACAACATATGTCGCATTACATTAGAAAAACACAATTTAGGTCAAGTACACGTTGTTAACTAAACATGTATTTGCTTTATGCCTTTGTGCATTCTGACTGAAGTTATTATTGTCTGTTTGCACTATCAAAGGCTGCTAACAGTCAGTGTGCTCCAATCTTCGTTTACCTTTAATGTTTGCTGTTATTAATCTGAGAAGCTGCACATTGCTACATTTTTATTATCAAGTCATTTTGTATTAAACAAGTAACAAAATACCATTTTACATGTTTAAACAGAGTAACATTTAGGGGTGTAAATTTACAGACATCATTTTATTTTATAATTTGTAATTTCTGTTTTTCATGTTCCAATCTTTTTTTTGCTGACCAGAACACAATCTTTACATCTTTAATAACATCATTTTGCATATTTGGGCTTGTGAAGAATAGTATATAATATCAAGTCTAAACTTTAACTTAAAGTCATCAAATTAAAGTCAAAGTCAAGATGCATGTCATGTGTCACGTCTGTGCAAGCCATATCCACCAATTTTACACATCATCGTGTCTACGGGTGTAAAGGCTGGTGAATGGCCTCAAACTGCCTCTCTTGAGTCCATCTCATTTGGGGTGTGGAGTTAAGACCTTTTCAGATGGAGAGCGACACTCCGCCTGCATGCTCGCTTAGATCAGCGCAACCGCACTGCGCTCCTCATGTAAACATCAGGCTCTCTATGGGTAGTAATACTGGCAAAGGCTTCTGTGCACTAATGTATCCCTGCTGGTACAACTGTATTTTCTTAGGCTGTAGAATTTTCTTTTATTTATCTTATCTATAGAAATTATTGAAATATTACATAACTTAATAATATAACTACTAACTTTCAAATTAGTTCAGTTAGTAAGTTTACAAGTGAGTGAGTAAGTTAAAAGTGAGTTTAGTTTAGTGAGTACTGTGAGTAGAGCTAGTGTTTGGTTTAGCCATGGACCGGCGTCATAGTGGGGTGCTCCAGCAGTGTAAAGTTATTAGATTGTTTTTAATGAACAATTGAAAGTAGGAAAGGTCTTCACAATCCTGACAGTTTCACAGCATCGCGACTGCTTGTTGCTCCAGCTGTCAGATTTCCAGCGCCTCCCTTCCCTCCCGCTCGGCTCCCATTGTAAATAAATTACTAGGTGCGTCAATCGCTTCCTGTCTGAAAATGCCTTTCCTCTGTAGCCCGCTCCCTGATTTCTGCTTGAGGCTAGAGAATTCAGGTGACATCAGCTACAGCCTATTTGCATTGTGTGTAATGTGCGCACCAGGTTTTGACAAGGAAAAAGAACGTTTAGAATAAAAATGTCCGTTTGTTTTTTTTTTTAAACTGTCCACTTCGAGTCTGACTTTGTTAGAGGAGTGCAATGCTAAATCGGAGGAGTACTACGCTTTTAAAGCCCTTTTAATCTTCTTTAATCAGCGTGGTAGTAAAAAAAAGACACGTAAATAAACATCACTTTGCTGTAAAGGCAGAAAAAAAACCCATTTACTTCACCAATTCATCCATACATCAAGATTGTTTAATCTTTCTACAAACAAGCTACCAGCTTATGAAATTGTAAGATTCTATAATCACATAAGAACTGTTACTTACCTAAGTAACGCTATTTCTAGCTGAATAATAAAAGTGTATACTCTTGCCAACCCTGGGTGCTGTCCTCAGTCAGTCCCCCCTGATGAGCCAACAGCTCTCATTCAAAATCTTCACCTGAATTACTAAACTCCAGTTTTCGGTGGAATACAAATGGTCCAGATCACAGCCCACTTCCCTCCATGTCAGGCCTTGCTCCAGGGAAGGTCTGGCTTTCCAAGCTGAGAAATTGTAACTTGCAACTAAAACCCACAATCTACCTCGCCTTGGCATGGCATAAGCTGAAGGAACCTAAATTGTGTCTCAGTAAAGCCTGACATGCTATCACACACACAAATCCAAACATATGTGAAAGATTTACACTCTACATCTCAAACACATCCCCTGGTATTTCTTCTCAAACCCATCACCTAAGTGAGAAATGGCAATCATTTCTGTTTGGGCAACCAATGCGTGCACAGGCATAGCATGTCGGGGAAGTAACACGATCAGGGTGTGTGCTTATTGGACTCCTGTGGGTGATCGTAACATGTACAAAAAATGCTTCAGTGTCTCACCCTCAGCCTCCACCAAGTCGTAAAGAAGATCAATCTCAACTAGAAGCACCATTTTCCTTCTTGTTCAAGGTTGGTGAAGAGGCATGAAAGCCCTGTCTTGACATGTAAGGCATAGAGGCTGAGAAATATAAATATAGAGAAAGAAAGGAGGCGTGAACGCCAGAGAGAGGATGACACCAACCAGCATGATGTTTTTGTGAGTTTAGAATCCACTAACAGGCTGGTTAAGGCTGGTCTTTCTTGGGGACAGCCTGATTTGTACACACGTCAGTGCAAATGTTATTTGCTTTATGCAAGTTGCACCAATGTTTACAGTCATACAGTTATATAAAAGCTCTATTCACACTCAGTAAATCATACACAGCCATTCTTCCGCACAACTAAAAGGTGTTATTATTCTGGTCCCTGGGAAATGTAACTTGGTTTATACTGCCAACACATTGAACCTGAAGCTCAATAGAAGCATCCAGTGCAGAATAGAATGAAACAGACATTTCATCCTGTATATACAGAACATCAAATAGTAACACTGACTTCTTATTGCACAATCTCAACTTGATTATGCAAATCAGTCTAGTGCCTTAGATAATTATTGTCAGTGTCAGTGAATGTCTGTGGGGGTTTGTTTGTGTACTGGCTAAATAAGCAAATGTGTGACTGGGTTGAGAACACCTCAGAATTCCAAATTTACCAAGGACATCCTTTTTGGTTCTGCCTGTTGAATGATTAAAAACAAATTTGGGACCCGTTGTACAGTTACACATGCAGCTTCTATCTGTGCTGGTAGTGAAAAAGGGACTATAGATACCTTGTTCAGTTTTAGAAGATACAATTACAGGATTTCCATATACCCACTTAAAAATGTGCAAAGATATCGTTTTGTGACATAACTTTCGTGTCAGCATTTCGTATTTGCAAATACCAGGTCGAGAGATGTGACAGCAAACTAAACAAACGTTGCTGAACACAAAGTCAGTTTTTACATTCCTTTCTTTGATTTACGATATCTCAAGATAAGACTGTCGTCATACAAACTTCATCTATCCGATCACATGAAACACGTGATTGTATTGTTTATATATATCACATGAACAATATTGTAGAAATACAGTGGGTACGGAAAGTATTCAGACCCCTTTAAATTTTTCACTCTTTGTTTCATTTGCCATTTTCCAAAAATCAAAAAAGTTCATTTTATTTCTCAGTAATGTACACTCAGCACCCCATCTTGACAGAAAAAAACAGAAATGTAGAAATTTTTGCAAATTTATTAAAAAAGCTGTCTATTTCTTCTGATCATCCTTGAGATGGTTCTACACCTTCATTTGAGTCCAGCTGTGTTTGATTATACTGATTGGACTTGATTAGGAAAGCCACACACCTGTCTATATAAGACCTTACAGCTCACAGTGCATGTCAGAGCAAATGAGAATCATGAGGTCAAAGGAACTGCCTGAAGAGCTCAGAGACAGAATTGTGGCAAGGCACAGATCTGGCCAAGGTTACAAAAAAATTTCTGCTGCACTTAAGGTTCCTAAGAGCACAGTGGCCTCCATAATCCTCAAATGGAAGACGTTTGGGACGACCAGAACCCTTCCTAGAGCTGGCCGTCCGGCCAAACTGAGCTATCGGGGGAGAAGAGCCTTGGTGAGAGAGGTAAAGAAGAACCCAAAGGTCACTGTGGCTGAGCTCCAGAGATGCAGTCGGGAGATGGGAGAAAGTTGTAGTAAG
>NC_060155.1:26168267-26208258 GCF_021292245.1 Micropterus dolomieu
GAAAGCCACACACCTGTCTATATAAGACCTTACAGCTCACAGTGCATGTCAGAGCAAATGAGAATCATGAGGTCAAAGGAACTGCCTGAAGAGCTCAGAGACAGAATTGTGGCAAGGCACAGATCTGGCCAAGGTTACAAAAAAATTTCTGCTGCACTTAAGGTTCCTAAGAGCACAGTGGCCTCCATAATCCTCAAATGGAAGACGTTTGGGACGACCAGAACCCTTCCTAGAGCTGGCCGTCCGGCCAAACTGAGCTATCGGGGGAGAAGAGCCTCGGTGAGAGAGGTAAAGAAGAACCCAAAGGTCACTGTGGCTGAGCTCCAGAGATGCAGTCTGGAGATGGGAGAAAGTTGTAGTAAGTCAACCATCACTGCAGCAATCCACCAGTCGGGGCTTTATGGCAGAGTGGCCCGACGGAAGCCTCTCCTCAGTGCAAGACACATGAAAGCCCGCATGGAGTTTGCTAAAAAACACCTGAAGGACTCCAAGATGGTGATAAATAAGATCCTCTGGTCTGATGAGACCAAGATAGAACTTTTTGGCCTTAATTCTAAGCGGTATGTGTGGAGAAAACCAGGCACTGCTCATCACCTGTCCAATACAGTCTCAACAGTCTCAACTCAGACGAAAACCTTTTCCAGAGTGCTCTGGACCTCAGACTGGGCCGAAGGTTTACCTTCCAACAAGACAATGACCCTAAGCACACCGCTAAAATAACGAAGGAGTGGCTTCACAACAACTCCGTGGCTGTTCTTGAATGGCCCAGCCAGAGCCCTGACTTAAACCCAATTGAGCATCTCTGGAGAGACCTGAAAATGGCTGTCCACCAACGTTTACCATCCAACCTGACAGAACTGGAGAGGATCTGCAAGGAGGAATGGTAGAGGATACCCAAATCCAGATGTGAAAAACTTGTTGCATCTTTCCCAAAACGACTCATGGCTGTATTAGATCAAAAGGGTGCTTCTACTAAATACTGAGCAAAGGGTCTGAATACTTATGACCATGTGATATTTCAGTTTTTCTTTTTTAATAAATTTGCAAAAATTTCTACATTTCTGTTTTTTTCTGTCAAGATGGGGTGCTGAGTGTACATTACTGAGAAAAAAAATGAACTTTTTTGATTTTTGGAAAATGGCTGCAATGAAACAAAGAGTGAAAAATTTAAAGGGGTCTGAATACTTTCCGTACCCACTGTAACTCAATCATAAGTCAATACAGTATCAACTCATAATCCTATGGAGCAGACTCCCATGAAAACAAAAAAGATATACAGCAGGTTCAGATACATAATGATGTGAACGTTAAATACTGGTATCAACTGGTAAACAACGGAGAAGTATGTTGCAGAAATAAAAGGAAAGCTTAAAATCGATCAGTTTAATTGGAAGTAGTATATGTACACAAATTTTTTTATTATCTCATTAACCTTACTACTCTTCTATTTATGAACATTGACTTGTACATAAAATAGCATACAATGTGATGTAAGCGTTGGGCGCGGCGTGATTATATACAGGCAATGGAAAGAAGAAGAGAGACGCAACTTCCTGCCGTGATGGCATGGTAGACTTGATTGCAGCAACTTAAAGTGATCATGTGATGAATCACGTCCAATACTCAATCGCGTGAGTTGAAATCTTCCAACTCGAGCGTGAAATTCGTGTGGAACAATTTTGAACCTGGCTTTATCCAATGTTCAGTTTTTTGTTCTGGAAATGTATGCAAATTATGCCATATTTAGTTAGATAATACCTCCTTTCCATATTCAAACATAACATTTCAGAAAACTTGTGACAAACTGTCTTAGAATAATCGAACAGGAAAGGTCCATGGTTATATCTATTAGTTAAAATCTTGACCCAATTTACCTGTAGTGTCTGGTCTTAGTTGTCAACAAATGCATTACATTAAATACATTTGTTATTCCTAGTCCTGTTCAGTTTAATTTACTCGCTTAGTATTATATGCTTATATATGCAATTAAATTGTTAGCCTTTTTGCCTTTATTTGATAGAACAGCTGAAGAGAGCGACAGGAAATGTGGGAGACAGAGAGAGAGAGGGGATGACATGCAGCATAGGCCGCAGTGGTGAGGACTTTAGCCTTGTACATGGTGCACATTCTCTGCCAGGTGAGCTAACCGGCACCCCAAAAGTTTCTTGTTCTGAAAATAAAGTTTTATAATGATGACAAACCGGTACCACCCATTCGGATGGTACCACAACAAAATGGAGTGAACCTTTTTGTGTGGCAGCAAACCTGCAGCAGTAAAAACAACTGTAAGACACATTGGAACATAAAATTATCGGTTTTACCAATATGATGTTCAGTTAAACCAAACACAGTAAGCTTCAGGACTCCCATGGCCTACTTCTTGTCTGCATGAGTAAAATCGCTACTCTTCCTCTTCACCGTGGTGCTATGTTATTCTCTGGTCAAATTTGGCTGACACTAGCTGAAATAAATACCTTGAGATTCCGCTGTGCCTTAAGCATAGCTGTTTGAAGATGAACTACCCCCCTGACTCCTGCCGAGAGATCAGAAATGGATAATGGATTTAGGCAAACACGACAGGGGGGACAGTCATTTATATCGAGCAAGCTATTTTCAAGTTGCTTCCACCTGAAGGAAAAACTTCCTATTCGTCTTTGGAGGGCTGACAGAACACATATGCTCTTTTCAGCAATGTTCTGCTTCACACTTGCACGGTTACACACATTTGGGAACTGTCCGGAAACCGCAGCCTCACGCAGTCCGCCGCTGGGAGCTGCCCAGTAAAACAACGCTTTTCTGCTGTCAGCTGCTGAGCTGCTCCAGTGGAGCAGCTGGAGGTTGCTCAAGGACATTTTAACAGCAGGTTCTAAAGAACAGGAAAACATTATTGGTTCACTTCTCATGCCATCCACCAAGATGGAGATATTATCTGAAGATGTGACTTTACAGGGTATTATTACCTGCAGACTGTAGGGTGTCGCTTTGGGGAATAAATTGGTGGGTATTTGGATGAAGGATGTAGGGAATCACTGTCAGACAGCACTTGTTTGTGAATGTGTGTGTGTGTTAGAAGAGGTGGGAAGGGTGCTGAAAATGTTTTACTACATTCTTCTGTATGTGTTTTCATTCATCTAGTCAGCTACTTAAATGCCATTGCTTTGCTGCAGATGATTCTGTGGCATTTGTAAAAGAGATGTCTCTTATGTATGTAAGGTGTGTAAGGTTAACATCTTTGATGCAAACTTTTTTGCACAACACAATCAATCTGTTTCCCCAGGAAAACCAAGAGCAATTTAAATGTCACTGTTCTTCTCACAAGTAAACAACAAGAATGATTTTCACAGCATAAACAAATCAGCCTGTGCGTTAATGTTTTTCCAAATGGTAAAAACTAAAATGAACAGTATGGATGTGCTGAGCTGTTTACAGTGTTATTGAAAATGTATATACAATACAACATATAAACACACTCAACACATCAAACACAGTTCTTGTCAGATTGTGTAACAGCTACTGAAACACCCATTCGGATGGTGCAATTGGCAAGGTGGGCATGGTGTGTGGAACTCTAATTTAACTTCTCACAAAACTGTCACTTTTAGTGTGTACAACAGAGCCCACCATTTTTTTTCAATATGACATACTTTGCTAACAATACACTGTATTCAAACAGGCATTATAACACCATAGTCATCAACTAATTTTTACAGCATACATTGTGCATGAGTGAACTGCAATTATGTTGTGCTTCTTCCCCCCAAAGGAATTTAAAAATTTCTTCTTTACTTTCTTTTCAGCTGTAAGCAGGTTAAGAAAATAGTCTATTTAGTTCCACTCGTCAGCATGTGAAGAAGCCTGCAGCAGCCTCTGCATTATATAATATCTTAAATTCCTAATTACACAAAGGATAGATGAAGGACAAAAGCATAATGCCAAACCTCTACTTAACCGGTGTAAGGCATTCCTTAACATGCATACCTCATACATTAAGGGGAAGCCATTCCGGGGTCTGATGGCTGTGCCTAATAAGAGGACATTAACCTTGAATACTCCCAAGGTCTCACATAGCAAAAGGAATCCAGATGGGCCTGCGCTGCATTTGTCTGCAGACAGATGGGTTTTAACGGTGCACCCGCTCAAGCTGCAAACGATCCCAAGTTATAGCAACGCTCTGTTTATGTTTTTACACATTTCACATTATTACTGAGTTCCTTTATGTGTGAAGGTTGGAAGCCAAATGGATAAGCAGAAAGCGGGGTAAAAGGAACAGCACTATAGAGATTATTTACAATGGAGCCACTTTACATGTAACTATTTGGATTTTAAACTGTACTTAAAATATTTTATATTCAAATGTCACATTTTGTACATATGAAATGCTGAATGTACGAATGCTGGTTAAATGTATCTCCTCTAACAAACAAGAGGACTTCATATAGTGCTTTCCTTCCTTGTAATTTATGTTTGGTCCACCAATGTGTTTTAGCCATTCTAAAGACAAGGCTCTAGGGACTGCAGTGTCAACTAGTTGGTTGTTCCACCACATTGGGGTATTTATGTTCCCCATAGGATAAATTGTACTAAGTTGATGCTCTCACTTTTCATTTACCAACATCAGCGGTAGATGGTTTACAACTATATACCTGCAAAACGCTGTAGATTAGGGCTGTCCCTGACTAAGGTTTTACATAGTTGAAGGTGTGAAGGTTCTCAGTCATCCAAGAGACTTCTTCAGTTCTGAACTGAAGAAGTCTCTTGGATGAGGGACGAAACATCTTCTAGTATCTTCAACCAAGTCCAGTTGCCCTTGACCTCAACCTTCGTTGGATTTACATAGTTGAATCAGAATTGTCAAGTCTTGCCTATTGTTGACTGATAGTCAACTTATGTACTGTGTTTGTGCGCGGCGACTGCGGGTAACACAGATAGCTCCGCTTTAATCTTGACAAGCTGCAGAGCTGTAATCTCTATTCATTTGTCAGTGTAACTTATTATGTAGGCTTATTGTTGACCCCTTTCTCTCTGCTCGCCTGCCATTCACCGGCCTTTTGCTGATTTTGGGTGCATGCCGTGCGGCCGACAGCTGCATGTACGTCGCGGTTCCTCGCGGGTCTATTTCAATTACTATTTAAAAACAATGTAATATTATATGGAATATAATATTATTTACAGAGCCCCAACAATTCCCACCATGAGAAAGTTGTCCTGATAATATTGTTTTTTTTCCATTTCCACAGCACTAGTTCCATCAGTAGAGCAAGAGAATTGTCAGGTGTACTGGGTCCAGGAGAGTTTGCCGCCCACCCTGAGTCAAGGTTCTGCTCAAGGTTTCTCCCTGTTAAAAGGGAGTTTTTCTTTGCCACTGTCCTCATTTGCTTGCTTGTGGTGGGAATTGTTGGGTCTCTGTAAATAATATTACAAGGAGGATGGTCTAGGCCTGCTCTATGTAAAGTGCAATGAGATAACTTATGTTATGAACAGGCGCTGTAGAAATAAATCAAATTGTCTCTATTCTTCCAACACTGTTAAGTTGCCAAGAATAAAACTCAATTCTATCCTCCAGAAGTTTCATGTTACACGTCTTACAGCTGTCCTTCCACATAGGTAGGCTTTTAATATGCCATGAAACAATAGGAAGTGTTAGGTTTAGTTGACAGTAGTAATATTGATCAGAAGTACAGCAAAGAAGAAAAGACTTTGAAGGAAGTATGAAAACATTATGAAAATGCAAATGTTTTCCCCCTGTTTAAGGATTTTTGCAGGTAGTTTTTCCTTATCTGAATTAAGGATAGAGGATGTTGTGCAAGATTGTAAAGCCCTTTAAGTCAAATGGTTTTGGGTTGTTTAGATAAACATTGTAAGAATGTTGCCATGCTGACATCAAATCACAGTTGTGCCTAAGTATAACTTTTACAGAGCTGCTAGCATGGCTGAAGACTCATATCCCGTTTGCCATTTCACATCCATCCTATAGGCAGCTACTTTGTCAAAAATGTTGCCTTTGTGTTAATATTTTTAGACATACTATGTTTTATTGTTACCTAAAATGGTAACCTGGTCGAAAATATTACATTACATTTTTTTTAAACTGTTGCTGTTTTCTTTTTGAAGTCGTTGTCCATCAGCACTTTTTCCTCAGCTGACTCAAGAATGAGCTGAAAGATGTGATTTCCTCGTCTTTCAGCCTAAAAAAGCCATTTTGTTTAAAATCCTTGGGATCTTTCACCTTGTGATTCTTACAAGCTGTACTACAGTCCTTTGAACGTAAGAGGGTCTATCCCTCTCTTGCTATAACTTTTATGTTTGATGTTTTTTTTATTAACCTCTATTTGTTGCTTGACAATAAGGCTTTCACAAAATGTACTGCTTTCGAGTCCACAGGAATCCCCAGCAAGCCCCCACAGTCAAACCTATAAGTAACAAAAGATACAGTTCACCTTCTATAGGTACTTACACAACACACAAGCACACACTAAAATCACCTTCCTGGTAACATAAATCATCCTCTTTACCCTTGATGGTCAATGATATGATTACTGAAGTGATAGCCTGGGTGTGCACATGCAACCTGGTCCATGCTCTACTGAAATGTAAAATTTAGCCTCTATTTATTGATCAAAGTACATTTATTTTCTGCAGTGCAAGCCTTGAGGTTGCCTAGCAGACGTGTCCTATGGCAAGTGTGTCAGTAATTACAGGTGAAAACGTGTCTCCAAAACAGAGTTTGTGAGCTATAAATCTTTGTTCTCAGTAAAGAAGTGTTTCAAGTTCTCCTGCAAGACGTCTGAGATGTTTGGGGCCCAGGGCAAAGTAAAGGTGGGAGATGTTTGCAAGAGGCTTAGACTGTTCTGAGCTCTCTGTACTGAAACAATGGGAATTACTTTGTTCCTGTGGGGGCTGGAGGGTGGAGGAGGAGGGACAGATTTAAAGAGATTGGTTCAGAGAACGAGGGAGAGATAGAGATCGCTGTAAGGGATTTGGCAAACATTAGCATCGGTCAATTAGAAGCTAAACTTGTGCTGAAGAAATTGAAATGTTGTTAAAAGACTTCTGCTCCCTCCTCCCACACTTAACCTTTTACACAGAGGGAAATAATTAAAAATCCCAATGAAGAGCCCATTGTGAATTTATGAATAGCAAATTTAGTCCCAATTATCTACGACCAATAAGATGCCACTGGTAGGGTGAGTAATGAGGGGTTATAAATATCCAATGTCATATGTTGTGAAATGAAAAGTGATCAACCCATCATAATGACTTGTGTCTGCTGACTAACCTGACTTGAGTTACTGGCTGATCTAAACAGATATAAACTGTTAAATTAATCATCTGCTTTGTTAATGAAATCACAGCTTACTGAGTGGCTGGGACACTAATTGTTCAAGCTGTCTTTATAATGGGTTCAGCTCATGATAGAATAGACAGTAAATGTAGACATCTTGTTGTAGAGTATGCTTCTTGCGTTAAGGTTTACACAGACCGTCCTCATCTCAAGGCGTCCGACACTTTCCGAAAAAGTGACAAAGCGTAGTTATTTATCAAATAATAATTGACTAAAAGTCTAGGTATTTTAGTCTGATTTTAGTCGAATGAAAATCAAAAGTATTTTAGTCTAGTTTTCATTAACCAACATTTTAGTCTTTTCTAACTCATTAGTATAATCTTGATTAGCATTTTGGTCAATCTGCTCTAACCAGAAGAGAGATATGATTCGAATGTTAGGTTTGTTCTCCTATTCTTTTGCAAAGGAGACATTATCTTATCTCATTGCTTGCTGTGCGATATAATTAGGCACCTCTGTTATTTTGTCCGCCTTACTGTATTTGAAATGGGACCAAACATCTAAACGGCTCTTTCTCCCTAGCATGTTGTGTTCATCACCATAGTAACGTTTTCTTCACGCACCAGGCATGAAAATTTAGAGGGAGAAAAAATGGCTTGTAATATTTTGTCTCCTCATTATACTGACAAAAAGAAAAAGAGATTTTACTAAAAATTTTATTTTATGAATTACATTTTAGTCATTTTTCATCAACAATATTGCATGTTAATTTAGTCACAGTCAACATTTAAGGACATTGTCGCTGTCTTGTCTTGATCTCGTTTTAGTCAGGGAAAAAAGGTTGTTGAAGAATATATTTCATTTAGTTTCGGAAGTTTCATCAGAAATGTTAGTGCCTAAACCTAATTCACTAACTCCATTCATGTCGACCGGCCTCATGTAAAAGACAGGCACAGGCGGTCTCTTGTATGGGTTTCCTGAGATATACCAAACTTTTCAACAAGTTCTACAGTGTTGGCACACTGTGTTTATCTGATCCAACCACTACTTAACTTAATGGGAAACTATAAGGCTCCCAAAAGAAAACTCTAAATGACACTGGAGGCTCTTCAAACATACATTGGCATTTAGCAACACTTGCCCAATGTAAAAGTTGTCCAGGTGTCTCAATTAGAATATATATGGCTAATTTTACAACAATCATTTGTATTAACTATAGAAAGTTGCACACTGAACAAATAGGAATAAACATTTATCAAGGGAAAAAATGAATAGGCCCAAAGTTGATCTGAGGCCTTAATAGCAGACAGGTTACTCCTAATACTGAAATACCATTGCAAGCTTCACACATGACAGTGTTTGATGTTGATATTTAGCATGTTATTGGTCCTACGGGGAATCCTTTAGCTGATGCAACCAAATACTACTAACCATTTAGATGAAAATTATTTGGCTTTTACAAATGGCGCAACCCATTTCCATGTACAGAAAGCCACAGTTTGCTGTTGGCATGTGGCAACCACCTAGAGGCATTACAAATTAAAGTTCACCAATTGTCTATTTATATGATTAAGAAAATGTGAAATGGTCGAATTCTTTTTGTTTGTATTTTTTTTAAACAAATGCACATTCATACACTGTTACAGGTGCATTATTCAATGGGCACCTGTTACTCATTTACTTTCTCCACTCTGGTTAAGCTACTATATACACAGATCTGAGGCTGTGTCTCTGAATAAAGAACACGTACTTAAAATACGAGTATAGGTGTATGTCTCCCTGTCTGACTCTCAAACTTTCCACCTCATACAATTTCATTCCAGGGAGGATGAACTTTACAAGGCCCTGAAAAAAAAAAAAACCCAACAACATGTCTTTGGCTATAGAGGCGCTTTAATGAGCACCTCATTAACTGGAAGGCCTGTCTGCCTGGTCATATGCAGCTGTGACTCACACTAACACACGCACACAGATGCAAAAACATTTGCGCAATAACACAATGATGCACACACACACACACACACACTGTGATGACATTTGATAGGCTGTGTGTCTGTGTTCTAATTGAGTCTCCAGAGAGTCGTGTTGGCACTTAGCACCAGAAAAGCCTTGGTGCAGCCAGTCTGGCCAGCAGATGGAAACACACGACAGCAACAAAGAGTGGTACAACACACTCTTTACACTATGTACACTTTTCTGATAAATTCACTGACTCATTCAGCCAGTTCCATCTGAATAATTTGATCTATCCATCTAGGCCATTATTTAGAACAAAACAACTAAAAGCTAGATAATCTCAAAAGGCTACATTTTATGTTAGATTGCTAATTGGTCTTTTGACTTTCCATCAGTTAAAAATAAATCTAGGATTTCAATTAATCCATACATCCTGCTGATTCCACTTTTTCTATTTTCTGGTCATTACATTACATTTACTGACACTAGGGTTTACACAGTGTATTAATCATCATGCAAAGTACCTTCACTAATGCTAAAATTTCTATGTTATTATATTTTTCAGTTGATATTTATTTATTAGAGCAACTGTCAGAATCAGAATCAGGTTTATTGAAGTAAAAGGAATTTGCTTTGGCATTTTGGTGCACAACTAACACCAGTAGATAATAAGAAAATATAAGAAAGCAGTTGATATGGTAAATCTGTTAGCAAATAGCTGTATATTTACACATCAAGCACAAAAAAAGCAACATTCGCATTAATTTACAATCATGTTTCTGGCCACCTAAAGAATGTGAGTCCAATATTCACTCTGTTTTAGCTCTGGTTTGGTCACCACAAATCCCTGAAAAACATATCTGGCGCATTAGCTTGCTAACTGGCTAACTTTTTTGTCTGTCGTTTGGTGCTGGGCAGGTGGTGTGCAATGGGTTAGCCACCTGCTCCTTGAAATGAGGTTGTTTGTCAGCAGGTAAAAGGAAAATAATGAGCTAAAGTGTAATCGAACACCGGCCTCTTGTGAGAAAGTCCTGAGTTTGATTGACACATCCATCCACCTCCTTTCTCTTATTGTTACCCTACATCACCTGACTTCCTCCTTTGTTACAGTCATATGGCCACTAGAGGTCGTGGCCTAACAATAAACGTGAATGTGGGTTGCAATTACCTGCTCGAACAAATGACCTATACAGTCGTTTTACGTTTTTTTTTTTTTTTACTAATTAACAACCTCATGATAAACTCTGTCTGCCTGGTTGAGCACTTAATGCTTTGGTCTAGTTGTGAGACATTTCAGCAAACTCACATCATCCTAAGTCCCCATCTGTGGCAGTTACCTGGTAAATGATGTATCCCCATAGCACCTCTACACCACCGTCTTAGTTACGCTTCACAGAGGTCGTCTCCAGGAAGCGAAGCTGGCAAAGTGATAAGAGAGTGTTCATTACTCCGACCGACCCCCCTGAGGGAAGGAAGGCACCTCCTCCTTTTCCTCTTTTCCCTCATGACTCAGGGAGGAGTAGATGTTAGGGACTGAAGAGTAAAAAGGTAGAGGCTTTGTGTGTGTGTGTGTGTGTGTGTGTGTGTGTGTGTGTGTGTACTTTTGCTAGTGAGAGTATATCCTACAGCAAAAAGTCTCCTCTTATCCCCTGCTGTGACAAAACTCTCCCAGTCTGCTTTAAAAGAGCCAGTGCTTGATTTAAAACAAATCCGAAAGTGCAGCTTTGTCACAGAATCTTAATCAGGGAAAATCTGAGATACTAAGGAATAAAAAAAATGACTTGACTTGACTCTTCTCTCCTTTTCCTGTCTGACCATCTTCTGATGTTTGATGATTTTTCCTTGGCATGCCATTTCCTCCCCTTGCTTCCCATATCCGTCACGTTCCTTTAGGTGAGTAATACTTTCTACAGGAAATCCTCCTTTTTTTCATTTCTTCTCTCCTACTCCCCCTCTTTTCTGATTTACCCTCCTCCCCTCTCCTCATCTGTTTCCCCCTCCTTCCCTATAATCTAATCTCTTTTACTTTGCTTTCATGTCCCCAATTCTCCTCTTCTCCACCTTTCCCCCCTCTCTCTCTTCCTTGATTCACTCTCCGCCCTTCTTCCATCTCATTTTTTTTCTCCTTTACGCATGTTGAAGGATTAATAGCTACCAGGTTATGCCTTGCAGAGACACGGCGTCACCTCCTCTCACCCGGAACAACGTCCTAAGATGAACTGCTGCTGACTGCCTATTTGTCAGCTCGGGGCTCATGCCCTTGGGCTATTTATAGTCCTGAATGTGGTATAAGAAGGGAAAAGAGAATATTGAGAGCCACTGATGAGCTACTTGTTTGGGTTTTTCTTCTTTCTGCCCCTTTCACTCTGCCTCAGGCTCTTTTGTTTCTGTCAAAACTCAAAAAAATCAAACTGTCTGTCGACTTGTCACTCCAGAGTATCTCTCTGCCTCTATCTTTCTGTATAATCCTCAAATACGCCACCCTCTCCATCCCCTCCTGCAAAAATCTCCTCCACAGACATCTTTCTTGGTTTACCAATCTAGCAGTCAAGTCTTTTGGGAAACACAGACAAAGAAATTGGCTGCCTCTTTCTGTCACCTCCTCTTTCCTCTTCAGCCTTGCTCCTTCCGTGCCTTCATTGGTGTTGCTATAATGAAGAGTTTTTATCAGCTGGGGGTTGAAAAAGCTGTTGTGGCGGGGTCTATAAGTGAGGCAAGAGATCGACTACAGATAGATACAACCGCAGACCTCTGAAGTTAGACAAAATAGTAAAACATTAAATAAGAAATGTAAAACAAGATTAATAGATTATGAAAACATAATGGAAAGGGTGAATGACTATTATAAAAACAGCCTGAATAGATACATTTTTAATGAAGCTATGTTATACATATTTTATCCTGTCCAGTGACCACAACTAACAAATACAATCATACCCCCCCCCCCCCACACACACACACACACACACACACACACACACAAAAACACAAACACACACAAATATATTCCCAACAACAGTGGACTATCATTTTACAGCGACCAAGTGTGGACCTCTGTTTCTGGTTCAAAAACAGAATAAAAAATTATTTGGGGATCTTTTTACCATGTTATTACTGCAAAAGTGCCTTTTAGTTTTTAGTTAAAAAACACTACCTCTTTATCCTGCAGTGGAGCTGTCTATACCCAACCTGAATATCTTATACATAATGTTATACCTGCAAATTAGAAGTAACTTGACTGCATGCACTAATATAAAGGACAACATTTTTCAGATTGTTTACATCCATGCACAAATTCATTTTTTTTCTTAGGGAATTCTTATTTGTCTATGTTCTTGTTGGTCATTTTATGACCTCTGTGTGCATTTTAAAGAGGCCTTATTTTGTATTTGCTTGTAATAATAAAAATATTTCCCAATCTTAGGCAGGTTTGGAATCATATGTCAACTACGATTTGTTTTTTTGCAAACTCTCAGTTCCATTTTTGCCATGCTGCATCATTAGACAGATGTCAGACATATTCCATTTTGTCTGTTCACCAGTAGCCTACATTTAAACCTTTGTGACACAGAATAATTGAGTAAAAAACAACAAAAGAAAGTAGCTACTTTCTGTTTGCAGGATTTACAGCAAAATAATGGAAACAAGAAACTACTCTCTGAGCTGACTGGCTGGCTAAGTTTGGACTGAGATCACACTCATCTGACTAAACTTCAGTTCCACAATATTCAAACTGGATGTCAACATTTGCAAAACAAAAAACAAGAACACACGGCCATTTAAATGAAAGATCTCATGAGGTGTGTGTGCGTGTTACACCAATGAACAGTACAAAATAAAAGAACAAACATACTGCAATTATGTCCTCCTCAAATATGCTAGTTTTATCCTTGCCTAATTAGATGTGGCCTAATTAGCTGTGGCAGAAAAACAGTGGAGCATCTGGCTTTTAAAGAGATGGTGAAGCAACTGCACATGTAGACTGGCTCTTTCAAACAACAAAATGGAATGGGTCCACTCTCTGTCGAGAAAAGGTTCCCACAAAGCATGCCATGGCAGTACTCTACGGCTTTGAGATTGTTATTTTTTGTCTGTACCTGTACATTTATCCTTTATAGTGGTACTAGAAGAAAGGTCATGGAGTAACTAAAACTATCATAAATTCTCCTCTGAGGAAAGTGACTATACGCAGCAAATGTCATGGAACACTTTAGATCATGAGGTACATTAGAGACCAACGTGTTGGTTGAAGAGAATCATTGCCCTGACAGTGGAGCTACAGGCAGGTCATCACAAAACTTGGAAGATCTTTATGTTGAACTAAGTTTGTAAAATGATGTGTCCAGGCCCCTGTCCTAGTGGTCTTGCTTACTTAAACATAAAGTTAAGCGCATACATTTGTTGGGATCTGTCTTTTTTGTCATTCTGTACGTTTGCAGTAACATAAACCATTACTTTTTGAGTATGTTCTCTGCTTGACATTGCGAGAAAAGTAATGAATTCATATAGGCCTACAGCCATTCATAATGGAAAAGTCATTGGAGGAATTTGGTGGCAGTGTAAAATTTTCTATTAGAACCTAATCTTTTGCTATAAATTTATAAAATTGCTATATTGTCTTTTGGCCTTTCACAGTTATGATTGTAGAAATGCACACAAAATTGAGAGGCTGATTTTGTCACAATGAACAATATGGAGACTTTTGTTGACTGGTAATGCATGACAGTAATAATTTTACTTTTTCCAGTAGCGAATAGTACAAATTACAATTTCAATTCCAGTAATAATACTAGATTATCCCAGAGAGGCTAAAGATTCTTTAAAACACACTTTCAGATTTGTTAAACCTTCATTTTATTTGTGAAAATGCAAAAAAGGTAGACTTCACTTTACATGACTAGGCCAGAACATTAAGTGCTTAAATCCCTGAATTGCCATTTGCAGCTATATTTCTTTTTGCACAGCTGCATGTGACTACATCTCCAAAGTGGAGGATTTTTGCTTTATTATTTTGGACAGTAGACAGCTTAATTCATCATCATCCTCATTTCCTGGTGCTAAGATCGTTATGAGGCAGCCAATTTTGTACTGAAGGTTTTTTTTTTTTTGTCAGCTCTAGAGCTGATGATACACAGAGCAACTTTTTTAGAGCAATCGTGCAGGGCAACGTTGCCATCAATGGTAATGAGTAAAGATTACCACCGTAATCCCCTTCCCCCACCACTCCGCCACCCGCCCCGCACCACCACTATCCGTTCAAAACATAGTCGGACTTGCCACTAGCAAGATTGCACAGCAACATTGCTCAAAAAGTTGCCCGTGTATCATCATCTTAAGATCTCCTAGCAACAACTTGTGCTGTCTTTCATTTAACTCCAACTGTGTTAAATGATCATTGAGGAGCAGTAAAGTTGGATTTTGTGGTATGACCTTGCATATCAATTCAGACAAAACTTTGGATACCTGACCCCAAAAATCCTGAATGGAGGGAACCACTTGAAAATTTGTTATTAATCCTTTTATTAAAAAAAGAAAACTGTGAACACAACCACAGTAAGTATGGTAGGTTGAATTCTAACAAGTTTTTAAACTGATGAATGTTTACAATGAGTAGTTTAGGCAATAATTTGCCTTCATTTTCGCTTCCAAATATGTTATCTGGAGGTTTGTTTAAAACCTGTCTGAACATCTGGCCGCTGATGTTCTCTGCCTTCTTAGACTTTTTTTTCGCCGTGCTGCTGCAGTCTCACTAACTAACCCCAGCAATTAGCCCAGTGAGCACAATATATAGAAGTGACAAACACAGGAATAAGAAGAAAGGTGT
The DNA here is from genome assembly GCF_021292245.1 of Micropterus dolomieu. NCBI lineage: Eukaryota > Metazoa > Chordata > Actinopteri > Centrarchiformes > Centrarchidae > Micropterus > Micropterus dolomieu. Next base: position 26,183,330 of record NC_060155.1, read on the forward strand.
AATAAACCAGAACTAGCCTGTAAGGGCAATGAACAAGAACAACATCTTACAGTATATGCTCGTCAAATGTCTGTTTTAAGGCAGAGATTTTACTTGTATGTCTACAAATGTATCAGTTCATATAAGGGTAGCACAAGTGTGGAAAATGTGGGATTGCTGACAGTGTTTACTCTCTTAATTGCTCAGATATGTCTCTCCTTTCCACAGGTCAGGAACCTCACATTGCCTGACCAAGATGTCTACAGGCAGACTGCTCACTGACCACAGAAAACTTTTTTTTTGTCTAATTGTTACACGGAATCTCAAGTGGACACACTCAGGAGTCAGGAATAGTGAGCTTAAGAGTGGTACTGCTTTGTCATCATCATGACACTAACTACCCCCATAATCTGCTGATTAACTACAAAGGCATGCCACATAACCATAAAAAGACATGCATAGTTGCTGCAGTGAGTCAAAAAGTGTAGGCTGTGTGCCAGAGTATTTGATACATAGGGAAGAGAGAGTGCAGCAGTTCAGGTGAAAAGTCAGCATTTTGGACAACATATCTGCCTGTTACCATTGGCAACTGTTTAAAAAACAAAATGTCTTTTGGCTTTTTGACATAGTATGAATGTGTTGTTCCAGTCTGACTGGTTAAAAATATGTACTAATAAGACATTAATTTATAACTCTGTGTTTTTGTATATTTAATATATTATAGAAATGTTTTGCACTTTGCAACCATTATCTGAAACTAACATGGAACATTCTATGAAAAGCCTGTTCTTTGATTAGTTGTTCTAGGACTGTGTTGGCATTTCAGTTCTGTCAGATATGATCAATGCTACACAATAGTATGGCTATGAGTATCATACTTAAGTTAGGAGTGAAGGAATGATGATGGAATTAGATGGAATTACGTCGCTCAATAAGCCAACAATGTCTAATCCCACCAGTCAAAACTTGGCTTATTATACAAACACACACTGTGTGATTATGCTGTTACATTTTCCTTTGAGAAAATAAATAATTGCATATGCCTATTATTATAATGGTAAAACCCTGGAAATTAAATTATGTTACCATTCAATAACCCTCTCCCTTATGTATAAAAAAAAGCTTTTAACTCATGTGTGTTTTTCCCTTTCAGTTAGTAATAGCCAGTATTCCTTTGTGATCTCTGATGTGATTCTCCAGTCACTCAAGCCTGGCAATAGAAGACACCTAATCTTTTACCACTCAGTAGCTGAATAACATCATGATGGGGTGAGGGCGACCTTTGCTGAAGGCTTCATGAAATCCATTACAGGTGAATTAATGTTTGAAATACGTGTGTGTGTGTGTGTTTTGTGTGTGTGTGTGTGTGTGTGTGTGTGTGTGAGTATATATGTGTCTGGACTGATGCATTTGTGTGAACTGATGTTTGTTGTTTTTAAAATAATAATGTTTATTAGCATAATTACTCTTGTAAACCCCGATAAAATTATGTTTAGGGAGAAATGTGTGTGGCACCCACAGACAGGTTTTTTTCTGGTTGAAAAAAACAACCAAGCTAGGCATAGCTTGACAGAGAAATGGTTTTGGTCAAACTATCAGAACCTTGACTCTGACTGACGTCTAGCAGCAACAATTGGAGTAACCTGAGCCTGACATAAAAATCACAATCAATACCCATTTTTAGATTTCAAGAATAGTTGCTTCACATTATTTTGGATCCTTGAACCTCTGCTGAAAGGTACAACAGAAGTTCAAGGATCCAAAATAATTAAAAGAACTGTTTGAAACAATATGGTGCACCATTTTTGGGAGTGCTGAAACCCATTTACACTGTACACAAGACAAATGGCACTTAATCTTGCTATGTGCAAAGCTGTGTTTGCTCTGATATGTGGCAGGTTTGGTGCTTGTGTGTGCTCTGTTACAGTTGCAAGTTTGTCAACACTTTATTTGCCCAGTGCATGCTGGGATAGCCCCTGCCCTGCATGACCCATTACAGTTTAAGCAGTCTGAAAAAGTATGCAGTAGAAATGTTAAAATAACTCTCATGATGACTAAATGAACTAGTCTATTTCACACAAGACACATCCTTAAAAAACAAGCTATTGTCAATGATCTATATACCATTAATATTCATAATATCTATAACACTTCTAACGACCTACTTGTCATCCAATTCTTAGTGTACTTTCTTTCATTGTAAACAAAAGCACTCAACTTTTGAGGTTTTCTCATGACTTGAAGTGGAATTAACACTTGCGATACAATATGAGTAGTACTAAGGAATGAGTGAGGAACGACCTGATAATCTCGCTAATAAAGGCAGGAATCTCTGCGTGTCTGTCTGTTTAGCGGTTTTGTCACAAACCGTTCATCCAATCGACTTCACACTTGGTAGCCTTTAGTGAAATTTGCAACACGTTCAGAATTAATAAATATACTAGAGAACAGAGTTGAGCAGAGCGGCTCGTGCGGGCAGGGCTTATGGCGCTCCACTTTGCAACAGTGATGGCGGGGTTTGCTCACGGGGGCGAGGCTTATATGCTCCAATGTGGTAGTGAACTGTTGAATCGGAGTTATTGTGTTGTAAGAGTGTAATGAAGTTCTAAGGAAGCGCTGAATATCTAGCAGTATCTCCGCCATCGTCATGTTGTTTCAGTGTTATTAATGCTGTAGGTGAAACCAATAGGACGCACACATTTTGAACAAGCACTGCACTAGTTGATTAAACTATGGAATAAATGAGGAAAGAATCAGGAAGAAACTGATAATGAATGACCTGATAATGATAAATTGTTCATAAGTAGTTAGTTAATTCTGCAGAATGGAGGACTATCTAGTATAAAATGATGATTTGCTAGAGAAATAACTGGGTAATTATTACTTAATAAATAGCTGTGAATCGACATACTGACCACTTCAAGGACCAAATCTTGAGAAATTCAGAATATCACGCAAACTTATAAGTACCTACTCAGGACTGGCGATGTTCAGGAAGGCAGTCAATTCCAATACAAATAAATCCTCCACGTCATTTACCATCCATCCAACCGCTTATCCTGCGTACAGGGTCGCGGGGGGCTGGATCCTAGCTGACATCGGGTGAAATGCGGGGTACACCCTGGACGGGTCGCCAATCCATCGCAGTGCCCGACGCCATTTACCTTTAAGCAATAAAACTGAGGACTGTTATGCATTAGTTATTAAGACAAAATGATATATGTTCAGCTTTCAACAGATATTTTGATGCCACTGGCCACTTGTTTGAGAATGATTGCACAGGGACTCTCCCTGCAAATAGCAATTATATGCATGAATCCCATGCCAATCCCAGGTGTTCGTTCTCTTTTCAGCCTTTCACTGCTGATATTGATCCTGAGGCCCTGAAGGCCAAAGATGTCAAGATTTAAATGGGTGAGGATAACTTGGATCTTTTCTTCTTATGCATGTTTACAGCATTCGCACAGAGCATATTACACATTTAATCCTTCCAATTCGTTCTGCATAGTCCGAAGTATTTGAAAATTCTCTCAGGTGGTATACAAATAAACATAGCGGTGACCTTAATAACTATCAGCCAATTTATTAGTTGCCTGTCAAATATGTCTAATATAAATTGGCATTCCTCCCAAATATATTATAATTATAATTATAATTATAATTATATATGTTTTATTATATTTCAAAAGGTACAGTGTGTAATTCCTGGCCACATGCTACAAACAAATGCAAGTAATGTGCAAGAACTGTATGATTTAGTAATTGCATTGATGACAGCCTTGTTTACAGTTAGACACATGAAAAATAAACCTTGCGAACTTTCCAAATTTCTAATCTTGCCTCATTTGATAACAGTAATGCCAAATGGTTACAATGTGGTGAACTATTTTTTTTAAATCGGTGTCTGTCAGATGGTCTGAAGGGGACACTACCATATCAGTAGAGCAATAACTTAGGCTAATGCACAGCAGATAGTAGCGCAGGTAAAGTATTCTTAAATAGTATGACTTTATTTTCATTAAACAGGTGGTGTTATGCTCATTTTCAGGTTCAAAATCTTATTTAGGGATTGTACCAGAACAGGTTTACATGGTTTAATTAAAAAAAAACACCATATTTTTTTGTCATAGTGCACATTGCTGTAGCTCCTCCTTTCATCCTGTTTGTTGAAGGCTTCGTTTTAGCTATGGAGTGACACGTCTTGTCTCTAAATGATCTTTGTTGGGAGTTGCACACACGCAGTTCCTAGTTAAGGACTACTAGCCAATCAGAAGTAGAGCAAAAAGACAGTAAACAGCTTCGATTCAGCTCTAGGCTACATGTTGCCGACCAGGTTGGCAATTTAGACTGGAGCAAGAGTTTCAGAGTGGTGAGCTGTTAATCTGTAACAAAAGTATATTTTATTCTATCCAAATATCATCTAAATGGTTTATCCAGATAAATAAATCTGTCAGGGATGGATATCTCTGAACTATGAAATCACATGTGTCTACGGCAAGGGTTCCTTAACAATGCCATGATGTAAGGGCTCTCAGGTTTAATCCAGAGTGTATGTGCATGCTTATCTTTGCTTTCACTCAGAAAGTACTACAAGGCAAGGCAAGTTAAGAGACTCTAACCCTTATTCCTTAGATACAGTCGTCAGTCGTTGACAGCAGGACCCTGTCAACAAGTTAACAGCGGAGAAAACAGGGACTCTAAACCTTGTAATTCTACTCAGCCCAGTTAACTGAGGAGCAGCAAGACAGTGTTGACAACAGCTATAACAAATGCCGGAAGAAAGATTTTGTTTTGGACCCCTACTGTTAAATAATAAAGAAATAAGGACAGACAGATAGAGGGCAAGAGAGGAAAAAAAAGGCTAAAATGGAAAGGAAAAATACGAATAAATAAAAAAGAAGCAAAGGAGTATGCGCCAAACACAGTCCTCCTGTGAAATAAATGAGGAAAATGAAAATGTGAAGGAAGTACAGCCAAATCTTGAGCCAAGGCAAAATCGATCTCTGGGACTAAAATAATCCCTCCTTCTTTTGTTTTTTTGACAAATCCAGGAAGTGCTGTACTACATCTACACCCTGAGACAGCATGCTTTATCCCAGCAATTTAGGTGGAAATGGGCAGAGATTCAAAGAAGTGGGATTCTGATAGCGCTGGGTGGGATTTATGCCAGTACTATTTGTAGGTGGTACCAAGTATCAAACAGATTCATGTTAGCTTAAAGGGATGCTTTTTAATTAACATAATGGAAGAAGAGAGACAATTAGACAATATGTACTGAACTGCAAAACTACAAGAAGAGCAAAATGATGCTGGTGAGGGGTCAATGGGGCAGATCCAAGATGGAAAGAATGACACAAACATTAACAACATTAAAGGGGCTAAATGTTCTTTTCAGCGACCACTAGTGGTCCGGATATTAGAATGCAACCTGGTTGGTAATTATTACATTACCAACCTGTTTCTTCACTGGAAATTAGAAATTGGTTCAGCAAGCAAAGCACATTCTATTAATGTGTAGCTACAGCAGCTCCTCACAATAGTATAATTATTTAAACTAGACTCAGTAAAGTGGGAGTAAATCAGTAAATGTCTTTTTGTGTCTAAAATGTTAGTAAAAGCAAAACCTGCATTACATGTAGATTACGGTCAATGTCTCGCTATTTTGAGATACATCTGTAGCCATGTGAAATAATTTCAGGTTTGTCACACGTCTGTAGCTTAAAAACTATACATAAACTGCTGCAAAATGGTGGTGGCAGAGATGCATCTCATGACTTAATTACTTCTTGTTGCTCACATGTGAAATGAAATTCGCTGTTTCTTGGTTTTGACATTTCAGTCATTTTAACATCCCAAAGTAGCACAAAAGTCTGGCATTTTCTACTACTTGAACATGTCAGAACACAGATGCAAAATGGCAGCAACAGGGTGATAATAGGGTAATAGAGTGACAACTTTTTAGCTGACTTGGGCTTCGGTTAGTTCCCCTAGTAGAGCATGCTTACTGTATACAAAGGCTAAAGGCCTTTACTGCAGCTACCTGGATTTCATTCCACCCTGCGGGCGTCCTTTGCTGCATGTCTTCCCCTCTCTCTCTCTCTCTCTCTCTCTCTCTCCCACATTTCCTGTCTCTCTTCAGCTGCTCTTTGAAATAAAGGCAAACATTGCCCAAAAACGTAATAATAAACATTAGCTGGCTTGCTAGGTCTTGTGTTGTTGCGCTTGCTTGATATATTTGCTTGTGTTATTAAAGTTAAAATAATACATAACACACTCAGACATTGGTAACGTTACCGTAAGTGCTCTTGTGTCAGTTGCTGTCTAGCTTTGTTGGCTTGCTTGCCGCCCAAGTTTTGAGCAACACTGTGCCACCTTTTAACGTTCTAATTTATCTGCTGGTTTAATGGGTAGTCTGAGAAAGTCAAGAATAGCCTGAACGGCATTGTGAAAGTCTCCAAGATAATTGGAGCCCAGCAAAGAGAAACAGGTTGATGGAGGAAGCTAAGAAGCTAAGAAGAGAAAAAGAGTTACCAAGCAAGAGGCTACTGGACGTTGGCGAGAGCTTCTTGAAAAACAAAAAAGGCTGCAGACGCCTAGCTGGCATTCTTTCTGTTGGCATAGTAAGTAATACTACTGTGTCTTGTGTTGTCGCACTTGCTGGATGTTTGGCTATTTTAGCAAAGTTGTCGACTTGCTAGTTTTTGATAATAAGTAATGTAATATAACAAATGCAGGTGTAAAGCTGTCCTTATTTACGAAACAGCAGCGGCGCAAAATCGCAAACAAAACACCAAATAATATAATATCACATAATATTTTACTGTAAGGCAGATGGCATCATCAACAGTTGGAACGACCTTGGGATTTTTCCTCTTTCCTCACCCTGTCTTTCTCTAATTCAAGTTAAAACTGCCCCCAAATCACCCTTAAAGCAGGTAACTTAATTTCAATTACCAAGAAGCTCCACTTTAAGTTTCATGTACAAGTTACCTAAGTTGGTAGTTATCCCAGTAGCATCAAACATTTTTTCCTGTAAATTTTTTTAACATTTCAAAAAGGAAAAACCTGCTGTGCATATTTGAAATGTTTGCTACGCTCCCCTCAGGTAAAGCAGGTGGCAGTGTGTAGTACATTAGCAATAACAGTCAAGTAGAAGAATAACAAGAAGAAGAAGAAGAGCAGCGTGAGGGGTTTAGGTTGGACAGCACATTGCTCTACAGAGTATTTCATTCGCATATTGCCCTAAAAGTAGATACGTGCAAACCTATTTCCTTTATTTTACATTTAAAATCCCAATGTTGACAGGTGTCCATACACTGTCCTGATGCCTGAAAAACTCGCTAGAGCACCAAATGTGTAATCTGCAGCTGAAAATAGTCCCCAACATGTACATAATTTACTTCTGTTTGAGTAAAAACAGAACATTTATGAACGCTGAAAGACAGACTAGCGTATTTGGCGTTGTTGGTTTTGGTCTTTCATGGTATTTGTTGATAATTATAAAAATACAAAGCATTACCAGCCTCATCCTTCAAATCAGAGAGTCTTTGGAAAACTATTTCATGTTGAGAGTTCAAGTTAGATCAATGTGTCTCTGTCTGTGTCTTTGTCAGTGACAGAGGTAACATAAATTACAGCACTCTGTATTAGGAATGAGGCACTGCAATTTTACACACACACACACACACACACACACTGTATAGAACCAAGTATTAGGGAATGTAGTGCTAAGCCTCGGAGCTGGCTGTGTTTTCCAATTTCACAAATCCAAAGGTGTGATGTTCAAGATGCAATTTATTCACACCTTCCCAGGACATCTTGCCTCCAAAACCGTACATGAGAACTATCCAAAAAGAAAAGAAAAGAGGGATCTTACAGCAGGGACCTCTTGCTATTCGTATGTGTGTGTGTCGCTAGCTATCAAGTTAGCTGTGGGTCTTTAGTTGAGGAAATGGTGAGTGGCGGATGTTTGAGGGTATTATTCTCCTCTTTCCTCTCACAAACATACACACAAAATGATTTAGTCGCTTCCTCGTCCTCCTTCAGTCTCTGACACACACACACGAACAATCTCTCTCTCTCACGGCCACACACACACTCCTCACAGTTGTTTTCCCCTCGCCACAATAAATTTATCAGCCCATCCCAGCAGACGAGATTTAGTCCAACTTCCTAGGCACACCCAGAAGCCAAAAGCTACAGTGAGTGTGTGTATGTGTGTGAAAAAGAGGGAAGATGCAAAAGAGGGACAGAGATAGTAAGATGGGGGTGGGGTATGTCAACCAATATTTGCCATGATTACCCTCATCTCTCTGGATTTATTTTTTTTTATCTCAACTTGCCAAGAGTCTGGTTAGGTATGTGAATCTTTAAGGGGATTGTGTTGTTCCTTAAATTTAGATAAAACTTTGATAATGCCCGGTTTACATGACTGTGGGTGTACAGTATATTCCTCTGTATGTGATGTCTGTCCTTGGGTGCGTGTGTGTATGTGTGTGTGTACTTTTGTTAGTGAACCAAGGAGCCTTTGGTCATATTTTTTGCTCGCACTCAAACACACAAGCTTCCAAAAGTACTAAAGGCCTAAATTTGTATGATAAACAGCACGAAGTTAAGCTTCTCACAAAAAACATACTGTCAGCGGAACAAGAAAAGTCGTGCAATTACACGTCTTCCTCCGCTCTTTTTAATACTGTCAGCGCATCTTTATAAAGATTTAATATGCAGCAAAAAAAAAGCCACTTTGCAAAGTCAGGTGCTGTCAAAATGAGACTAAGTGAATGCACAGAAATGCTGTTTACCTCTGTAATGTCACTCACTAAGCAGTTTTCAAATAAATGGCAGCACACACACCATCACCTGAACCCTGCAGGGAAACACAACACACCCACAAAGTTTAAGAAAAGCTTCCAGAACCCTGTCTCCAATTAAATCCTACCTACACGGTCCAAGTCATTAAGAAGTAAGCTGGTGAATTGTTGAGATATAACAAAAACAAAGAAGCTTCAACCAATTTAGGAAGTGACACCTGAATTGTTCTGCATCATTGCTGCTATTACATCACACACCTGTGTCTCACTCTCTGTGATGAATGGTTTTGATAAAGCAGCCTGGCTTGGTGGAAATCGATTTAACAAGAGTGAGACTGTCCACCTGATGGGGCCTGCGTCACTGTGGCTCAGCATGCTAATACACAGCTTCCACAATACTGGCTCTAAACTTTCTTGCACATTGCTATATTATGTCTAATAATTGCCTGATATCAGACAAAATTGTCAATTCAAAAGGTTTGGAAAAGGAAGTCTAATAATGCAATAGTTTCAAAAAGTAAGTAAATGTAATGGTACAGTATTTTATCAAGTCTAATAATGCAATAGTTTCAAAAAGTAAGTAAATGTAATGGTACAGTATTTTATCAAGTCTAATAATGCAATAGTTTCAAAAAGTAAGTAAATGTAATGGTACAGTATTTTATCAAGTCTAATAATACAATAGTTTCAAAAAGTAAGTAAATGTAATGGTACAGTATTTTATCAAGTCTAATAATGCAATAGTAAAAAAAAAAGTAAGCAGAAAACTGATGGCAGGCCAAGTTCCACTAAGTATTCAATCGTCATTAAACTTGAAATAAACTAGAAATGATTAACTGATTCATACTGCTATGAAGTTATCTTCTTAATTTCATATCAGGCTTTCATATAATGTGTCTTTATGAAGAACTTCAGCAGCAACGGAGCTGTAATCCAGGTAGGTGATCACACATCATTGATGACTGCACTTTAATTGTCAGTAATAACACAGATCATTATAAAAACACTTCACAGGTACAAGCTACATAAACAGAGTGTTATTGAGAATAAACTGCATCCAGCTTGGAGCTATAAATTGCCCCCAAACATCCCAGCTGCTACATATGGAACTTAACAACCGTATGTCCACAGCTATTCTCTCTTATTTACTGTAACAGAGTCGACACAGAACACCCTCCGCCTATCTCAAAAGTGAGTCAAAATGAAAACACTGTCATGCACTACCTACCTACCCTAACACTAATATCTACCAAATGTAAATTACATTAAAAATGTAAAGGATGTCAGCATTGGGGATATAAAAAGGATTTATTTGGATTTTTTTTTCAGAACACCTCCAACAATTGACACATGCGTATTTAAATTTGGTGTATCACTAAATAATCTCTTAGATTAACACCTTTGCTTGCGTTAATGCACCTGCAACTATCTGGCATCTGTCATTTTTTATCAGCAATAATATCAGTACATTTCAATTATTTTACTAATTAAAATACCAACGCCTCTAGATTTAGATTAAAATTGGAGTGGTAGACCTGGCCCCGTTTCAGAAAGCGGGATTAGTGAAAATTCTGAGTATGTTAAGCCTGAGATGAGGGAAACTCTGAGTTTTCCGTTTCAGAGAGCGAGATCAGATAATCCCTAGATCAGTAACTCCGGCAACTGATGCTGTTCACAGGATAAGTTGAAAAACCGTCTCTCTGACTCCTCCCCTGCCGCGGAGCTTGAGGCGGCTGTCTGACATACTGTTTCATTTCCTCATTCATTCTGTAAATATCAAAGCACATATCTGAACTTAAACTTTAAAATCCCTGTTAGATAGGCTATTAGTTTTTCACCCAAACATGATCTTGAACATGATCAATCTGTCATCGATGTATGGACAGATCTCCGCACATTGTGGATTTATCCTCAGCACAGAATAAAATCTTTGTCCGTCTTTAACGCTGTGACTCTGTGGACAGTCGCACTGAAAACACTTAGGCTACTGTGTGCTAAATTACTGCAGTAATCACTGTTTAATATGTAACCTATAAAACTGATCAATGAACAGTAATCTTTCATATAGGCTAGTCGCACTTTCCTAACTTTCCGCAGTTATCATCTGGAGATAATATAACTATTTCTGAGTGAGGATGACTGTGGTGCTGCTGAAACAAACAGTTTGCTGAAAATACGGTTTAGGCTAAATGTGAGTTTTTCATTATTACCTGCTGATAGTCTGAATGTGTTTTGACAGCATTAATAAAATATGAAATGAGCAAGATTTATTTATGTAAAATAGACGACTAAAACTTTAACATATAGACACATTTTCCACTGCAAAAAAATAATTAATAAGCTAACCTATTGGGTGTGACTGTGACTTTACAATCACAGGTCCACCAGTAAACTGTGTCTTATATTTGATCCATAGGCCTACCTATTTTCATAATTAGGTAGGCAATTGCCACCGGTATTTAGTCCCCTCGGGTTACAGCTTAATAAATATAGCCTTCTTATTTAAAATCAAATGTAATGGGCTGTAGCACATCATTCATTAAGGAAATTCCAGTCTGGTAAATGATGAATGAGCAACGCTGTATAGTAGCCTAATAACGTTAATGCATAGATTCTTCTTCCACTCCTGCGTTTTAGAGCATATCATGGTCCGCGTTGGCACGCATTCATATTACTAGCTCCACCCGATTAAAATAGAGACTCTGCCTTTATTTACCCGTTGCCATGGTGAATCGTAGTATCGGTGCTCCATTGATGATGGCTTTTTTTCACAACAACACTCAGGGTTGATTGAACTTATTCTGATCAGCTGTTCTGGAACCGAAAATTCAGAGTTTCCCATCTCAGGCTCAATCAAATCAGAGCTCAGGGATAAGCTCAGACTTTGTTAAGCTTGCTTTCTGAAACATGGCCCTGCTCTATCCAAGAAGACTGTAGCCTACGATGCTCTTTAAGTCAAGGATGAGTCTCCAGCAAAAATACTATAGCATGTCAGAGTTAAGCCGCTTTAGAAGACTAAAAACCTTGGATCTTTTGCTGTAGTTCAAATTAGCAGAACACATTTATGTGTAAATGAAGAAACCAAATACATCCGAAAAGAGCCAAGATGGTTCCCCATCATCGCACCCACACAAACATAATAAATAAGAATAATTTAAGATAACTCCCACAGATTCCAAAATGTGTATTAATAGGCACAACTAATACTTGAATACCCCATATCGGCTTAGACATAAATGTAATATAAGGATGTGTATAAAACAATCACCCTGCGCATTAAAGAAACATTGCACAGAGGATCAACTAATGTAAACAAAAATAAACAAATAACTAAATGTCAACAACGATCAAATGTAAACAAGTACTTAAGTGTACAATGATGACACTGAGGCATGGCAATGATGCAATGTATTGTTTAGAAACATCACTCAGTGTTCATCTTCTTAAAGTAGGCCTTGGCATACTGACAAATCAAAGTCTTTTTCCATAGCTGATGTGGAGTTGGGCCAGGTAGAAAATCCATACGGAAGCCCCTCCACACCAGGCAACAGCTTCCTGACATCGTTGAAGGCCACCTTGGCACATTGTCAGGAAAAAATAGAGATCCTCATATCCCCCAAATGATCATTAAGATACTTAAGTTAGTTAAGTTATGTACATTAGTCAACTTTTTTTCTTTATGTCGCCTGAATTCAATGGCATATTAAAATAATTATGCTAGAGGGGTAGAACTGCCATATTTGATGCTTTGTGAGTGAGAATAGGTTGTTTATACACTTAACCAAAACATCAACCGCATTAAAAGCAGTTTCCACTCAAAAACCAGCACAACTTTCACGATTTCATATTAATCATTTGAGCCCGTACCTGATTCCATGAACTCTTGGTTGAAACTGCTCCAGACCTCTTTGCTCTTCTCCAGGTTTTCCTCCATGACCTTGATGTCAGTGAAGGGACAGTTGCATTCTGGGAAGCGGGGAGAGCACCGGCACCAGCAGTCGTTGTTGCGGCAGAGCAACTCGCCCTCTGAGTTGCATGCCACATAGCTGAGGGCTGCCTCCACAAAACGCCCACGCAGGAACTCTGGCAGGACATCTTGCAATCCTGGACAAAACAGAGAAGCACATGGTAAGGTATTTCTTCATTTTCATAATAAAGTGTTCTTTTACAATCTGGTTCCACATGCTTTCACATGTTATTTTTGTAAGGCAGAACGTAGAAATGTTGAGAATGTGGAGCTGAATTTTTCACGTTTTTATATTAAATTAAGGCATTTTTGATACATGTAAGAAAATTGCAAAAGGCAAATCTAAGCATAGCATTTGTGTACATCATACAATTTATTTTGGATTATAAACAAAATATTTCAACATATGTGTGTTTGCAGCACTGCACACAGTGCAGCTTGGAATCCCTGCTGTTGGATGGAAATGTTGTTTTTAGAAATTGCAATTGAATGTTCCTTTCATGGATACACATTTTTAAATTTAAGATGATTTTTAATTATTTCAAGAATACACAGTCTGACACTAAATTACTCTTCTAATTTAAGCTTCAATATGTCCATCAGAATACAAGCTGATGAAATGTTCATCTGCAGTACAGCCTGTGTTCCATCATTTAATATTGCATAGAGATACTGACAATAATAACATGTCTTATCATGGCTGACTTATGCAAAGATAACAGCTCATCAGCTGGCTATGTCTTTTGTGTGGGGTGCTCTTGCCTGAACATATTAGTCACTTAAACTAATGTCAACTGGCTCTCTCTTCTCTAGCTGGTTGGTGAAGATGCTTAGGGCAAGAATATTTGGTGTTTTCTCCAGAGCAGATAGCTCACATCATTTTCAGTGGCAGCTCTCGCAGAAAGTACTGTAGGTGGATATACAGTATGTTTAGAAACCCAGGGGCATAGTTTAGTAGTTTAAGCAGTTACTCTAAACAACTTGCAGTTTCAACCTGTCATAAATAGGTTGTTTCCTATCTGCAGGTTTCATTATTTCTTCTTCCTGTTCCTCAACTTCCTGACACTCAAATCGTGAAAACATACATAATGTAATAGTTATGAAGATGATGGCTGTTAAACCTTAATTACATGCTCAATGCATATTTAACCTATTTAATCTTGCAAAAGAAACACTGAGCATTGTTTTCCTGCTCTGTACATTAGTCCCTTCTGTTTTTTTCCCATTAAAATTATTTGCCTTTATACATAAAGACTTTTTGTAATTTTCAAATCAAAAAGTAACATAGAATATATAATACATAGAACTGGCTAAAGTCCTGCTAAATCAGGTGTCTTAAGGTGTGTTCAGAGTGATAGCTATGGATACAAAGTATTGACAAAGACACTTGTGGACAAAAACAGGTAAAGATGCATCTACATGCATAAATTTTCATGATCCTCCGACTATATGATTCCATTTTATGAATGTACATAGAAAAACGAAAACATATAAACTGGAAGAAAATAAAAGAAAGACCTGGAATTAATTTTTTTTTAAATGAGTAGACATTTGTCACACAAAAACACACACTGCATCACACATATGTTTGGTGTAGGCTATACAATTCTAGCTAACTAACAACTACAGCTAGAAAAAAAACTGTATATAAAGCAAAGCAAATATTTGCTTATTCAAAATAGAAAATTTAGGTGTTGTCTATTTTTTTCCCCAATAAATGTACTTATTTATTTTTTCCCAAATACCAGGTAAAATGCTAATTAAGCTAATTTTGCAACCCCTTGACTACTGGCGTTGTCTATGTTGGGGCACTGGGTTTTATGCCCCTCCAAAGTTAAGGCTAGTGCCAGATCTGAGCTTAGCCTAGACACTGAATATTCTGTTGGCTACATTAGCGGCAGAAGGAAAAATCCCCACCGTGCTTGCTGTGGCACAGAGTCTGTGAGTTAGCAATAAATATAATTTGTTAAACTCAAATTTCTTTATTTTAATTTACATTACAGTTAGCAACTTTTTTTTTCCATCTCCATGTGATTTGTCTTGCTTTTGTTTATCTACTTCTCCCACACGCTGCATCCTGCCGAAGCCTCCCTCCACTGCTTGTTTGGGTGGGTGATTTGCAGGCTGATCAACATCCCACCCCTCCTGTGACCCGTGGTTCAGCTGTATGTGTATTCAGAGCCAGTGAGCAAGGGAAAATAATAATAATAATAATAATGATAATAATAATAAAAACTGCGTTAACATGCGATAAAACAATTGCCGGTGTTAATTAATTAATGCGTTAACGCAATAATAACTCATTTGTAATGTTGTAATTGAAGACAGAAGCTCAATCTGTGGGAAATGCTGTCCGTCTTCATGTCCTTTAACAGCGGGGTAACTTTGCAGTTTCAATTTCACTGCTTTCATCATTTAAATATATTAAAGATACATTGATATGCTAATTATAGTGCCAAAGTGTGGTGACTGCACAGTCTATTAAACCAAACCAAAAGCCAGTGTGTGTTTCTAATAGAAACCAGCAGGTGACTTTCAGAAGACTCGTGTGATGCTCCCATTGCTTTTCTGAATCTGTCTGTTGTTCAATGTCTGTCTCCCTGACTGTCTGTCTAATAATCATCAATTTGTTGTGTTCCTCTCTCCCCACTTCACAATCTCACTCTGGATGATTCTCAACAGCCAAGTCAATCCCACTGTGCCCTGCTATGAATATGCATGTCCCTTCTTTGGTATTTACTCTTTCAATGGCTTGGAAAGAGATGTAATTAGTCACATTTCTCCTCGCCCATGCTTTGGCAGGTGCTTTGAGATTTTTGCATGTGTTTGTGTGTGTTTGTGTGTGTGTGTGTGTGTGTGTGTGTGTTTATGTGTGTACTAGATGCCAATCTGGCAGGGTTTTTTTCAGTTTGGGAGACAGCTAAATAACACTCCCTTCCTATCACCAATAACTCTATCTCTCTTACACCTCACTGCTTGTTGATCTTTCTTTCTTTCTTTCTTTCTTTCTTTCTTTCTTTCTTTCAGTGATAATCACCTGGACTGCAGTGGGTTTGTAAGGATCTCTTTTTTTCTAAAGCAGTTTACCAGTAAGCCTTGGTATTAAGAGTCCTTTTTTTGTGTTTTGAACTCTGTTTAAGTTCACTAAACCTTAAAAACCTCTGTTTAAATCTGAATTGCAATGAGCATCACAGATTCTGGTATTATTTTTCCTCCTAAGTGTCCCCTAAATTTTTTTATCGCAACTTTCCCAAACTGATGTAACGCGATTAGTTTCTATGTGTTGCATTGCATCTACACTGCATACTGTGACAGTTGTGTACTAAAGGTTTTGTAGTTCTCCAATGCTTCTGACGTGGCATTGACCTGAAAGGAAAACTATATTAATGTTATGAACTAGATTTTCCATAAGGCATTGGAAACCGTTGATTTAGCAGTATGTCTGTGTGGTGTATGGTTGTCTGTGCAGTCTTACAGCAAGACAACTTATGCTTTTAACAAGAAGTGAGTATAGACAGACAAACAGATGATTGATTAAAACTCACTTAGGCTTCCTAACTAGACAGATTAATATACCTGAAGGTGAACTGACTTGATCTTATAATGTGTGACTAATTAATAAATGAAAAGATGGGCAGGCCACATTCAGTAATTTCAATACCGTCAGTTTTATTTGTCTCTGAAGACGTTGGTTTGAGGATTTGGCCTTTTTTATTTACAACAAACAACTATTACAAAGTATCATTTAACCTTTCTCCTTCCTTTTTAATATTTTCTACAGTACTCTAGCTCCAGTAGTTAGCGGAGTAACATAGGAGGAGGGAACATAACAAAAGTGGAGAGTGAAAATGAGGACAGTTTATTCAACATGGCTTTCAGGCAGAGTGAAACGCTTGCTGGTAATTCCTCTTCTCACCTTGCCGCTCTTTACCTTTGACACACGTCGTTATTGCAGCTGCACATTAGTATTCAGCAAAACCTTGTTCATCAAAACTTTAATATGTCACACAATGTGTCTAGGATGAATATTAACCCCTGTTTGGCATTTCATGTCATGAAAAGCCACACAAGCCCTGATGATGAAATTAAACCTGTATGAATGTCGAAGTGGGAATAATATGGTAGGCTTATTTGGGTTAAAAGAGGCCTTCAACATGGCTCTTCTGAATTTAATAGATACACATAAACTTGTAATGGGGGATTTGCTGAAAAATAGTCAGATCCTCGAACATCTGAATGGAATCTACAATTAAAGCCTTTTCACCAACCATGCAATCAAGGGAGTAAATCATTGGGTGAAGGTCTACTAGAGAAAAACTTCTACTTTACAACAACAAAAACAGACTTGTTTGATTGTTTGACTACTATGTATGTTTCTAATTTATTCAGTGACATTTTTAGGTTTCCTCAGTCCAAATATTGTAGAATAAGCCACCCTGTATGAAGCCATTTAATTTCAAATTCATTTTCCAAGTGAATTTAATGTACTATCCACCAACATGGATATAAGAGGGTTTTATTTCAAAAAAGTGACATCGTCACTTAAAAACCAGTGTATTTAGCGACAATGGTCATATTTTAGTGTAAATTTTATCAATGGTTAAATTAACCATTTCTTGGTAGCAAAAAGTATATTCAGATTTAAAGCTACCATTTTGAGGTTTCGACTACTAGTGGCACTGCAAGCAATGCTTTGAGGACAGGGTTTGGTTTGTATCTTGTACACTGGTGATGTGACACCATGGATGTATTATGAAACCTAATACTGGACTCCAATTAAAGCTGGTCATCCAGTGCATGGGGAAAATGCATGAATTTTTAATGGTTTGCTTTGGGTCTTTTTGTGTTGTGATTTGCATTCGTTAAATAATGCATAATATAAAAAATGTTAAAAATATTCATTAATCTCATTTGCAGTTCGACGTGTCTTTGTACTCACCAACAATGGTGGTCTTTGTGGAAAATGTTTTTTGATCAGCAGGGATTTTCTATTTGTTGCAGTACCACAGTTGGCCACTGGGAAATTGGCTGTAGCTCTCAGAATTTAACATCACATGACAGTGGTCAGCAAGGTTAAACCAATGCTCGTAAATCTCTATTTTGAATTTCACAAGAATTGCTGTAAATAGAAATGCATGGTGATTAAGAAAGGGAAAACAGAAAATGTTATTCTCTTCAAAGTAACTAATTATTATGCATCTATTTTGCTACCTTCCTTTGAATTCCAGTTTGATTTATGGACAATTTAAAGTTAAATTTTAATTCATCTAACATTGGTGTCACTTTATTATTTACATTCTGCTCTATGTAGGGAGTATTAATACAATCATTTAATCAGTCAATGAATTAATCAATCATCAATCCTTCGCACTGTAATGGATCTACACACATTCAAAAGACTGGTACATTAGGAAGGCCGGTATATATGAAGATAATGAGGAAATGGGGAACAGTTGTGATGGTGGGTGAGGGGATGAGCTGACTGGGACTGTCAGGAAAAAGATCAAAGATTTGCTAAATGACTAAACCAAAGTAGCCATTGCGACACATACAAAGTATAATTACATAAAGCTATAGAAATATCAAACCTTTGACTAAGTAAATGAGCTCAATTTGCCTTCTGGTGATAAAAAGAGATTTAGAGATTATGAATGAAAAGCTTTGAAATGACTTTACTTCATCTGTCTTGTCTTGTTTTTGGCTGACCACAGTGATAAAAAATAAATTAAAATCTCATCAGTGGTGTTTTTTTTTATTTTCAGGCATCTGTTGCCAGTCCCCACCACGAATTTCTGTGAAACCTGCTGGTGTCTCTTTCTGATAGGGGCTTTTAAGGTCATTACCCAAAAGGCTTTGCTTCCAACCAGCGACGGATTTAGATCACCCCAATAGACCAGAAATAGCAGACCAATGGTTCCCTCTCTTTCTATCTCTCAATCTCCAGCAGAGACCACACTTTCCATTTTCGGCAATTTAAAGCTCTTAAGCCTCTCTTATGATATGTGTGTCTGTGTGTGAATTCTCTGTAGGACCTTGCTTTGGTGAGTGCTTGGCCCACTACACTAGAATGCACTCTTGGCTGTAGAGGATATGGTGTTGGTACCCTTGGACTGTGCTCCCGCTCTCAGAGCCTGAGGCTTTGGCAGTGACCCAGCTTCAATATACATTACAGTACATGGGCACAGATGTTGCTGTGTGACACACTCTCTCTGTCTTTCTTTCTGCTTTGCTTGTTGTAAAGAATGAAAATCACAGTTTCTTTTGCTGGATTTCTGGGTTGTTTTGTGCTCTTTCTTTGTGTTCTTACACAAAGAAACCGTAGTCACAAGTACTTTATCAAAGGATAAAAATTCATCTGGCACTCTTTATATCTCTCCCTGTCTTTAACCGACTTTTACATTTTAGACTCCCATTCAGGGCTGTGATGTCAGAGAAAGCACCAATAAGGAATTTGCCTAACACTTTATATGTCGTGTTATAGAGTAACAGGTGGTGTGCTGAGAATTTGTTTCAGTGACTGCCCAGTGTTAGGGCTGAGCTGAGGGAGGCACTTGACAGACCTCTTACCCTGCAGGAGCTCACACGTGTGGTACAGCATCTGTCCCTAGACCCTGCTCCTGCTATTGATGGAATTCCAACAGAGTTCTAAAGGCGCGCTTGTGGTGCCGTGGGGGAGGATCTGTTAGAGGTTTTCCTGGAGTTCCTTTGAGAAGTCCACCAAGCAGCTGTCAGCAGGCAATGGTGGCATTTCTGACTAAAAAGATTCATTTGTGTGCTTGCATTATAAAATCTTTTCTACCAAATGCACTGGGAAACGACTCTGACTGCCTTTATTGTGTTCCAGGGACATCTATTATAGACATGTATTTCCATCAGTGGAATCCTGAAATGAACATGATAGAAGTGGAAGGTTTTCTTGTTGTTAAAAATTTAAATTACTATGTACATGTGTGCCACACATACTCTATTTGTGTTTTACGTTGGAGGGGGTTAATTTCTGGCATAGGCCTTTGTATTGAGTGGCTTGTGTTATGGTCTAGGTAAAGATCAGTCGAGAAGATTTATCCTTCCTAAGGGCAACAGCATAGGTATTCTATGGAACCTTCTAATTATTATTATTATTATTATTATAAATTAAGTACAAGGACTATGTGTAGCCTTGAGCAAGTCTGTATGAAGGGGCCTCCAATAAGATGGACAGGTGCTTATGAGGCAATGGACAGATTTAAGGATTCTTACTATATAGCTGGTCTCATGAAAGTGCTTGGGGATTTCCAGGTGAATGCAGAAATAGAATAGGGAGAAAATGGGGGACAAGGTTATAGCCAAGTTATCAAATGGCAGTGGCTGTTGCTAAAAGTCCTTTGAGGGTGGAATTCTGGCTACAAATAAACTGACTGCCTCTACTCTTTGGCATCAGTTTTGTGTGCTGGAGACCCTGAAAGTACTCAGAGGTCTCAGAGGAGTACTAAAGTGGCAGTTGGGTGCTTGGTACAGGAGAAGGGTCAAGGTCTGGTGGACTTGCAAAGTTTGTTTTGTTCTTTGTAGCCACAAGTGGAACGAAGAGTATTGTTTAAGCTTGGTATCTGTTGCTGGTCTTTTTATCAGCCCAGTATCCCTAGGTATTACATACATATTAAACAATTACACATCTCATTTACATCGAATGCCAACATTCAGTGCCAGTGCAGGAAGTAGTGTGCCCTATATGTAGCAATGTGGAAAGTAAGAATATGGAGGTAGGGGTTTTGGATGGACATGTACAGAATCTGTTTTTTGTGCAGTGTCTGAGTCAATTAATGTTAATTTTTCCATTAGATCCTAACCATATCACAGTTCATTTGTCCAATCTTCCCCTTACGTTAACCTTACCGTAGTTGCCAAAGCCTAGATATTGCAGAAAACTGCATTTAAAAAATCTTGGCATTACACGTACATAAATGTCATTGAATGTTATCCATTTGCAGGATCATCCAATACTGATGCTCCTGACTGGCGATAGGGTGGTTTTTAATGAATGTTACTAGTTCTGCAGTCTGTATTCCACAAAATAGTGGGGCCATACTACAGATCACTCCATCACGTCTGGCGAGCACCTTTGTGTTCAACAGATATGTCTAACCATGCTCAAAACTCTATTTTGCAGTCCACTGCTTCACCCAAACTGTTCCACTCAACCAGGTCACTAGCCGGTGTGGTGGATTGGTCTTAAATCGTAGTGAGCAAGCAGGACCACAATAAGGCTGGTAGCAGAAATCTGTTGATGATTGTTTTACATTTTACAATAACTAATTGAGGAAGAAATCTGTTTTGCCGAGTTACCAGCCTGCTCTGATGATTGTGGAGATGCTGGTGTAAAATGGTTTTACTCAGGCAAGCACAATATCTGTTTAAGTGCTTGAGGATGCATTATTCTTTTGTGGTTCAAGTATAAAACATGATAAATTTGAAGGATAAATGTGTGCTTTTCTATCTAAATCCTGAGAGGACTGCATGCATTCACCTCAGCTGAGTTTAAAGTTTAAAGGAGCTGCTGAACATACATTAACTGGTCATAGCAAGTAGATGGCACAGAAAAAAAAAAGCACATTCTTTACTTTAAATATTCCAACCTAAAATGGGCTGTATGGTTACGTAGAATTTACACTGTTTTTTGCAGCCATGGTGGTTTTTCTCCTGTAAATCAAGTGTTTCCATGCAAGTTTAAGATTTAAGTACAGAAAATATGGTACGGATACAAATATGGCAGTTCTGTCAGTTATTTATTCTAAACATTAATAACCATGTGCATGTCCATATCCATGGTGGCATCCTCTACTGAAAATAGGTTCCCATGCATGATCATTAAAGAGAGGAATGATGAATCAGTCTATAAAAATAAGACCCAAGAAAGTGTTTCTGAATAATAACATATTTTAAAATGTATAAAAATATCAAGGGATAATTTAATTCCATTAATTTAGACAGACAGTGGAAAATATTTGCAGTGTTCTTCAGTCTAGGCAGACAGAAGCCTTTTAAAGGATGATTGTAGAGGCTAAAGGCCCTTTCATACACAATGCGATTTGAGTTGCTGGGTTCAGTACACTCTGCTCACCAAGCGGCGCGCTGTGCTGCAGCTCAATACAACCAAAAGCTGGCGTAGTGTGGTGCAAGCCACTGGATATAATGGGTTTCAGAGCGCAGAGGTGCCGTTGCCACGTTGCATCTGAAAAGGCCTCATGAGAGCTGCTTGTTTTCATTCCACTCACATTGCCATGGAATCACGTCACTAAAGGTCCTAGTAAACCTTCTGTCAGAAGCAGCCAAGCTGTTCATCTGAGATTCAGAGACGAAGCCTATGTATGACACAGATACTGGATACTCTGAGTCCGTATTTCTATGAGAACCAGTCTTACACTTGCCTTAAAGTGGAGTTTGTCCACATGGTTTTTGAATATTATATTATAATAATATAATATTATGGTGAGAGCAGGCCTGCTTTCATTGCTTTTGTGAGTGAACATCATGTAAACACTGCTTAACACAGCTGATACAATGGCTTCTGTATTTTGTGTGCCTGTCTATCCCATAAGGTCCTGTGTGTTGTTACCAGACTTCCTGAACTCTTGATGTGTAGTTGATGCACTCATACTTGGCTACACCACCCACACTCATACACACACTAATATACAGAATAGAGCTGCGCAAGAGGTTTTGAAGGAAAAAAGCCCTTAAAAAAATTCTACACAAATAATGATTTTGCAACTCCACAAAGTATCTCTGAGTAAAGGCTAAAGTCAGGCTATTTTTGTTTGTCTAGGTGCTATATAAATACTGTGAAAGTACTAAAACGCTCAGTCCACGAAGAAATGGGTTTCCCTCTGTCCTACGGCAGCTCTGCAGATAGCTTTACTCATTGCTAAAGTAAGCGCTAACTAACTTAACTGTAGGTGCCACTGTTGGCTGATTGTCCCTGGACTCTGAGCACCAGCGCTCTCAGTGCTGTAATGCTACTGGACCAGAGGTACATCTACAGACTGCAGTATAGTTAGATATAGTAACCGCTAACAACATGTGAAGCTATCTGTCCATCAGGAAACTCCGTAAATCACAGAAGGTTGTGGCAGAGCAGCCGGACGACATCAGAACGAAAACCAGATAATATTTTCTACATAAAGTTTCACCAAAATCAGTGAATACAGTTATAAAGTTGTTTGTTTATACTGTAATCAGTGAGGCCTGGATGCCAGACACACTTTGTTACTGCAGCTGTCAGCACATAGGATGAGGTGGTGAGGGCCACAAACACTGACCTAGTCTTGCATAACAAGACTTCGTTTTAGCGCTGTGGGTGGCAGGTTTCCAGAAGTTAGCCAATCAGAAGAAAGTGGACTTTTAGGGCGCATGTAAACATTTTTGAGTAGATATCCAAAAAAGTATGAACCTGAAAATGAGCATATTGTGGGACCTTTATTGAATGAGAGAAGGGTAGCCACTGTTAGCACCAAAGGAGTAGCCTTCATTTCACCAAAGCACATATCATACAGAAAAACCAGGCAAAGCCTACAGGTACACAACACACACATACAGGTATGTAATCAGAGTCAGAGATCAGAAAGAGTAAGAACAGTGGAGCATTGAAGCATTCGGGGAATAGAAAATACAAAGAGGTTTTTTCTACTTGCCTAGAGAATGTACTGGGTAGCACTTTAGACCACAAAATGATGTAACACTTTTCTGTCTCTGGTACAGATTTTTTTTTCAGCAGTGCAAAGGCTCAAAACACAAAGAAGCTGTGTAACAGTGGTTCATTCTGTTACAATAGAGATTTTTATATGTAGGAATTTGAGGGATGTAGGAATTACTGAGAAGTGCCAATGCAGGCAACAGTTAAATCTGAAAATATCTTGTAGGGGTGATTGTAGAGATGCCTGTTTAAAAATATCCTTTTTGGTAATCATTCGTTAAGACACTTGGCACATAAATACACTTACACTTATTTCAGACTTTTCTGAAACTTTAGTTAAATGGAACCCATCAGCCTAATTGCTTTGAGTTAGAAGAATTAGACATTGCTGCGGTTGGACTTTCTCCAATCCCATTACAAAATCAACATACCAAAAACACATCATACATTACACCATTGGTAAATAGAAGGAGAATGTAGGTCCATAGAAGAGGGCCCTTTCTGACTCCACTATCTGATAATCACTATTATCTGGAAAGAGGGGCGCTCTACTATTGACACACTTTATCTTAAAAAACAATAAATTAGAGTGCATTTAAGAAATTAAATTTCAGAAAAAGACAGTTAATATAAAACCAATGTTAATGTACCCACATATTTGGCTATAGTGTGGCATCTAACAAAGCAAATAAATAAATAATAATTTTCGGTAACACTTTATTTTACGGTGCTTGTAATAAGCAGTAATTAAAAAATAATAAAACACTTAACAACACATAAGACCTTATAGGATGCTTATAAACACAAATAAAAAGTGTTAACTAAAGCACAATTAAGAACCTTAATGAGATGTTTATTAACATAAATGACTGTTAGCAATATCCCAAAAGACATTTATTATTGGCTTGTAAGATATTTATGAGCTCCACCCAAACAGAAGTTTGTCCTCTTGTACTTTGGCCTGGAGTGAAGTCAGAGTAGGGATCCCTCTTTATTAAAACTTAATTAAATTGCACCAAATTCCAAGTAGGAGTAAATGTTGTAATGTAATGTAATTAAATATTTGATATTAACAATAAAATGTTAAGTTTGTATCTTTACATGAATAGTTTTTATTAGTTTCAAAAACCCTTGCAAAATGACTCATTTCACTATTAGTGAGTGTGATCCATTTAACACCCCCATGCAAGTTAGTGTAGCGTTAGTTAGGACAGTGGACGCTATAACGCTACCGGTAACTAGCAATTTGGGTGTAATTGCAGAACGTCGCAGATAGCGTGGCTACGTGCATAGCTTACATTGTAGGATACGGCATAGACTTAACGCAGAAGTATAAATCAGGCTTTATGAATAGGTGGTATTAATCAGGCTGAAACAAGCGATTTACGGTTAAGTTGAGAGAGTTGAGTGAATCTTTGTTTTTTGATGAAAACAGCTGCCCACTGCAGCTGGAATCAAGCTTGATGAGAGCTGAATCAAACTGTAAAATTGTGGACCATAAAAA
>NC_060155.1:26208358-26213322 GCF_021292245.1 Micropterus dolomieu
TTAAGAACCTTAATGAGATGTTTATTAACATAAATGACTGTTAGCAATATCCCAAAAGACATTTATTATTGGCTTGTAAGATATTTATGAGCTCCACCCAAACAGAAGTTTGTCCTCTTGTACTTTGGCCTGGAGTGAAGTCAGAGTAGGGATCCCTCTTTATTAAAACTTAATTAAATTGCACCAAATTCCAAGTAGGAGTAAATGTTGTAATGTAATGTAATTAAATATTTGATATTAACAATAAAATGTTAAGTTTGTATCTTTACATGAATAGTTTTTATTAGTTTCAAAAACCCTTGCAAAATGACTCATTTCACTATTAGTGAGTGTGATCCATTTAACACCCCCATGCAAGTTAGTGTAGCGTTAGTTAGGACAGTGGACGCTATAACGCTACCGGTAACTAGCAATTTGGGTGTAATTGCAGAACGTCGCAGATAGCGTGGCTACGTGCATAGCTTACATTGTAGGATACGGCATAGACTTAACGCAGAAGTATAAATCAGGCTTTATGAATAGGTGGTATTAATCAGGCTGAAACAAGCGATTTACGGTTAAGTTGAGAGAGTTGAGTGAATCTTTGTTTTTTGATGAAAACAGCTGCCCACTGCAGCTGGAATCAAGCTTGATGAGAGCTGAATCAAACTGTAAAATTGTGGACCATAAAAACAAAACAACATGCTGAAAGACTCCAAGACGCTAATCTCTATAAGGGACACCTGTCACATTACACATTATATATTACAAATTATTTGACGCATTATTAATATAAACTATATATAAAAAATATATATACTATATAAAAAATATATGTTTATTAGTGCAAATTATTTAGTCACAGATAGTTGAACATGTTTTGAGGTGCTTTAACCACTTTTCATGGGGGTCATCAAGTTATCATGGGAGTATGTTTTGGGTGGATTAAAGATATGTGTACTGACATGAATGTAATACATTCATACATGCACAAAAACTGTGATGTGAAACCAAGCTATTTACTTTTTTGCGTTGGTAGATGCCACACTGCAGCCAACCCCTGCTGATAACACTCATCATTTCAGAAGCACAGGGTACACTGACTGTATTCTAACAACACTATTGCCTGTGGTCTTACAAAAGCAAATTATACTTCAG
The DNA here is from genome assembly GCF_021292245.1 of Micropterus dolomieu. Lineage (NCBI taxonomy): Eukaryota > Metazoa > Chordata > Actinopteri > Centrarchiformes > Centrarchidae > Micropterus > Micropterus dolomieu. The sequence goes on from NC_060155.1 coordinate 26,209,496, forward strand.
CTTTGGAGACATCTGAAGTACCCAATGTGAAGCAGTGACTCAATGAAATGTGTGATACGTTACACTTGGTGTAGGTACAGTCTCAAGGACAAACTTAAATGACTAGAAAGTTTTGTCCCGGTTTGTCTCCTTTTTGAACGAGGTTACAGATCAGTGCAAGTGATTATTCCTTATGTGATAGCTCTTAAAGGAAAGGACAAGGCTGGGTGGCCAGAGAGGATAATGGTATTTAGATATTATCTTCTTTTCTTCTTTTTGTCCTTTAGACAGTCTCTACACAAGCCTGTTCTGTTACAGTATGTGCTTACGTACCAATCAAATCTTAAAGAAAGTTGTGATCACCATTTCTGTAGTAGCCTATTAATAGAAGTATCTGAAGTAGTATCTGCTACTGAAGTATTAATACTAAGTGATACAATCCACAGAACACTGCAGTAAGCATAGGTGAAGAGGTGAAGTTTAAAAAAAATTGGTTTAATTAAAGGAAAAATTGGAACAAGGCAGTTAGCATTAGCAGTGATAGCCACCATGAATATTAACAATGCAGACTGCATTAAAAATCGACTATTTTTTATGTTGGTATGTGGAAGATTAAAAAGGGGTGAAAATGATAACCTAGGTGGGTTGTCCCAACATCAGCATGCCAGCTATTATCTTAAACTCATCACAGAACTTCACTGAGATCCATCAGCCTGTACGCCAACAAATCACATTTAGCTGAGGTCATCTAAGGAGAAAAACACTTGTTCTGTCATCTTGAAAATAAGGAAATGTGTCCCCTACACTGTCATACTGAATCAATACAAGCATTGGGTCACTTATATAATATCCGTATAGTGACTTAGAACAGGGGTTCTTAACCATCTTTTCTGTGGGTACTGGCAAGCTGGTAAAGAGTGATCTGATCCTGAAGATTGTTAGGGTGCAACCAGAGTCTACTGTAAAATATCCTCAGGTATGTTTTGAAACATATAAAAAATAATCCACTTTGCATAACATTTTCTGTCTGATATGAGTTTTCCACAATGTTCTCTCTCATTCCAAAATCCTGAATCTATTAATATGCAAATGGATTTGACATAAGATGTATCCTACTTAAGTCCATTCTCAGTGGATGTGTACTGCAGGCTTCAAGTTTGCACATAACATTTGTGTACACTGCAGAGATTTAAGCTAAGCACAGAGAAGCTTCCCCCCTGCAGCAGATCAGTGTAAATTCTACTTCAAGAGTAAGCCTATTCCTTTGTTAGTGCAGTGATTTTGCGACACCTGTCATGATGAATGTGTCAGAAACACCGACAGCAGCGGTGGATGGATGATCGCTTCTTGTCAGAAAACATCTTTGTAGCCTACACTGTGTAGATTGGTACCGGGTCACTGCCTGGTTGTTAAGATTCACTGACATTTCGGTCTTAGAACATATCTGTTAGGGTGAAGTGACTTTACAGTGAGCTTAACATATGTGCATGTGATTTGTAATATCAGTAAAAATAAATAAATAAATCATATATATATATATATATATATCTGTGACATCGGTATTATACTTATACCTTTGTCTACATTTATTTGTGACATATATACACATAACACAACCATATCAGGCCCAACACACCCACATATATCTATATCTATATCTATCTATCTATCTATCTATCTATATATATATATATATTGAGCAGATGCATTCATGGTGTTGTCAAAAGTGCAACCTGCTACTTATGTACACATTAGTACATGCATTGTTTATCAGGCACATGGCCCATGCTGCTCTGTGACCCTCATGTGTCATTAGTTTTACTTTACATTCAAAAAGTACACACTGGCTAACCTCTGCGAAGCTGAACTGGAGTTAATACTGGACATACATATAAATAGATAAAGTATTGCAATATTTATATATTTGCTGTATTAAGAACCAGGTGTCGGTGGTGACATTCCTGGAAAAAAATGGTGTATTAAGTTACTGCTAATGTAAACATTTTCTTACTGCTGAAGCTTCACATTAAAAGCATTTAACTGGTAAAACATACATTGCCTATTATGAAGTAGTCACAGAAAATGCAATGTGTTTATCAGTGAGTTTAGCAATTACCCCTATAGTTAATCCAAAATGTGTCAACAAAACAAGACAGTCCTTTACAGCATTCTTTGACAGCAGATTAGTTTGAAATATTATAGTTTGACAGCACACTTGGATGCACATAGAAGCCTGACTGCCTAGTTAGGTGACTGGTTCCTTCCAAATGCCAAATGGCTGTTTCATAAGCAGCAAAGCAAACCTGCTGATGCATGTGTGGAAGAAAACCTTAGATGCTATGAGTACAGGCACATGGGTTTTTTTCCATGCTAAAGGCTGCTCCTTACTGTAACCTTAATAGTTTATACCCTTATTCATATTTATACACTTAGCTTCCTACCCACATCATTCCTACCTATCTGCCCACCCCCTTTATATAGGTATGTAATACATAGAAAAATATCACTCTTCCAAGAAATCAACAGATCTTCACTTGTGAAATGCAGAAATTAGTTGATTGATGGGTGCTGCTGAATGTTAACAGTTAATGTTATCATTAATCAGTTTTACTATAGACTGACACTGTGACAGTGGCTTGTTTGTCATGTTAAATACACTAATCTATAGTAAAAATTAATAAATTGCCCAATGTGTTGCAAAGTAAATAAGGTTAAGTTAAGGTAAAGAACATTATCAGGACTTCTTTTTGCAGTGTGACTGAATGTGAAAGAGAGGTTTCTTATTCCCCTGCCAACCGCCACCAAAGTCATTTGTTGATAATTTGGTAATATGTTTTAGCAAACAAGAAGGTTAGACCTTGGACTATCACTAAAGCTCTACTTGTGTACTGAGTGTTCCAGGTGTAGTTGGAAGGGTTAGGGTGGGGTCAGTGTGTCCAGAGACGGTCCACTTACAGCCTGGTAAGAAAACAGATTCCCCATGAGACTGTGAGCCAGTCAGGCAGAACAGACATATAAACTACTGCAGCGCAAAGTAAAGGGTCATCCCAGCCAACTACTACACACAGGAGGTGAGAGGCTTGGCAGGCTGGTGGATGGAGGTAGCGACAGCATGTGTGTGTGTGTGTGTGTGTGTGAAAAATCCTATCCCTTCAGTGGACCTTTTCTTCAGGGCTGTCTGTGTATGCATTTAGGATAAATATATGTGAAAGAATATTTAAAAAAATAAAATAATTCCCCCTCTCACCCCTTGCCAGGTGATATGTGCCATCCTCAATCTCGGGTCCTCTACCAGAGGCCTGGGAGTTTAAGTTGATATATACAGGTGCTGGACATATAATTAGAATATCATCAAAAAGTTGATTTATTTCAGTAATTCCATTCAAGTGTTCATTCCTTTTAATTTTGATGATTATAACTGACAACTAATGAAAACCCCAAAATCAGTATCTCAGAAAATTAGAATATTGTGAAAAGGTTCAATATTGAAGACACCTGGTGCCACACTCTAATCAGCTAATTAACTCAAAACACCTGCAAAGGCCTTTAAATGGTCTCTCAGTCTAGTTCTGTAGGCTACACAATCATGGGGAAGACTGCTGACTTGACAGCTGTCCAAAAGACGACCATTGACACCTTGCACAAAGAGGGCAAGACACAAAAGGTCATTGCTAAAGAGGCTGGCTGTTCACAGAGCTCTCTGTCCAAGCACATTAATAGAGAGGCGAAGGAAAGGAAAAGATGTGGTAGAAAAAGTGTACAAGCAATAGGGATAACCGCACCCTGGAGAGGATTGTAAAACAAAACCCATTCAAAAATGTGGGGGAGATTCACAAAGAGTGGACTGC
>NC_060155.1:26213422-26304358 GCF_021292245.1 Micropterus dolomieu
AAGGTCAACGCAGCCGTCTACCAGGAAGTTTTAGAGCACTTCATGCTTCCTGCTGCTGACCAACTTTATGGAGATGCAGATTTCATTTTCCAACAGGACTTGGCACCTGCACACAGTGCCAAAGCTACCAGTACCTGGTTTAAGGACCATGGTATCCCTGTTCTTAATTGGCCAGTAAACTGGCCTGACCTTAACCCTATAGAAAATCTATGGGGTATTGTGAAGAGGAAGATGCGATACGCCAGACCCAACAATGCAGAAGAGCTGAAGGCCACTATCAGAGCAACCTGGGCTCTCATAACACCTGAGCAGTGCCACAGACTGATCGACTCCATGCCACGCCGCATTGCTGCAGTAATTCAGGCAAAAGGAGCCCCAACTAAGTATTGAGTGCTGTACATGCTCATACTTTTCATGTTCATACTTTTCAGTTGGCCAACATTTCTAAAAATCCTTTTTTTGTATTGGTCTTAAGTACTATTCTAATTTTCGTAGAGATACTGAATTTGGGATTTTCATTAGTTTTCACTTTTAATCATCACAATTAAATGAAATAAACATTTGAAATATATCAGTCTGTGTGTAATGAATGAATATAATATCCAAGTTTAATTTTTTCAATGAAATTACTGAAATAAATCAACTTTTTGATAATATTCTAATCATATGACCAGCACCTGTGTGTGTGTGTGTGTATATATATATATATATATATATATATATATATATATTTACATATATATATATATATATATATACACACACATATATATATATGTGTATGTGTGCGTGTGTTCTCCAGCCTTACCCTTTAGGTGAATCTTATTTTCCGGGCTGTGCACCAACACCGAGCTAACTGAATCCAAGCTGTCGTAGTTACTGCAGCCGAGAGGGCCTGTCCTTGTTTCAGTTACCTAGGAAACACAAGAAGGACAGATCTATTTACAATACATGTTTGTCTTTGCTTTTTTATAATGCCACATTAGCAGTAAATGAGGCAGATGTTTGTTCCATTTCTGGCAGTCAAGTACAGCTTGTGGCAGGTGAAGTACGTAAAGGTAGGCAGAGGACTGGATATTGCAGAGCCCTCTGACAGCATAGAAAACTATCGCCATATTTTGCTTCACTCCCACACCTGCAGCCACAGCTGCCTGCAATGTGCCGGCTGCGTTGTGAAGAACAGTGGAAGGGAGGGAGAGTGCAGGTGTGGAAGATGATTTTAACTTTGTGGTAACAAAATCAAAGATGCAAAGGGACGGTCTCATTAAGTCAGACATGTTACCTACTACCTCTTCCCCTGTCGGTTTCATACTACAAAAAAAACAGGGGGCAGCATATCACATTTCAGTTCAACTGTTGCAAACTGCCGTTAGCTAGTGAGCTCATTTAGCCATGCTGGCAACTTTTAACATGGGCAGATCACTGTGCTGTTCACACTACACAACTTGCTATCTTGTAAGGCCTGCTCTGCCAGCTGCCTTCTCACACTGGCTTGATGTGTATGTCGAGTTGGCCAACTCCTCCAGATCTGTAGCACGGCAGATATCTGGCTGGCGTTGGCAATGCATCAGTGAGCTGTTTTGATGCATTGTTGAGTAGTTCACACATAACGACTGGTGAGCACCGATCGATCGCTGCCCCCAATCCTAGCCTGATGGTCGGCGAGCTCGGCGACTGGCAAACCGGCCTTAAAATCGTGTAGTGTGAACTAGGTTTTAGCTGACTAAGTTTGCAATGGGCACCAGAACTAGAGCCAAGCATCCAGGCAACAGAGACGGGCTCAGCAGCTTCCCAGTGAATCAGACCGAATACAGCCTCAGAGAGCATACAGTAACGAGGTGATTTACAGGTCTCCCTCCCTAGGTGGATTTGTCACTCTAACGTCACCTGACTTCTTCCTTTGCTCTCTTCATAGTTACTACATCCACCAGAAGGTTTTGTCACTTGAACATAAATGCGTAGATTCTGTCTCCTTCATATCCATTATTTTTTTAATCGATACTGTGTGTTATTAGGCACTTAATATTATATTTGATATAATGTAGGTGATATTTACATTGGAACTATTTTGTGATCATCCATAAGAGGTGAATACTGGGCAGAATGTCCTAGTATATATTTAAATATTTATGTACAGTATTTGGGACAGTGCCACAACATGTTAAAAGGATTGCCACTCTTTGTAATAATACATTTCAAGGATTTTTTTCTTTTTCATAATAAAAGGTCAATAATTCACATGTATGTTCATATAAACTTGTCTCACCCCGCACAAACAAAGACTTTAATATTTTTTTATTATTATAAAATTTTATTTTTTGTCAGTAGGCAATATATCATTAAATATGCTGTAATATGCATATTAGTGACATGGCAACCATAGAATTATACAGTTATTTTATGGTTAAAAGTAGTAGACTGCTTTGTTTCCCTCAAGCTTTACCAACTAACTGCAGTAATTTCTTCATCAAAACTATCAACCTGTCTCTCAGACCCCATCCCAGCTAGGCTGCTTTTAGTTTTATGTTAGTCAGTACTTCTTTACTAGATATGATCAATCTATCTGTATTAACAGGCTAGGTGCCACAGTCTTTTAAAGTAGCTGTAATTAAAGCTCTCTTTATAAAGCCCACTCTTGATCCAGGGGTTTTAGCCAACTATAGCCCGCTTTCTAACCTTCTGTTCTCTGTAAGATTCTTGCGAAAGCAGTTGCCAAATAGCACTGGTGAACATTACTAATGACCTTCAAATTGCATCAGACAAAGACTTGCCTCAGTACTTGACCATCATATCCTATTACTAGATTATTAGACTGGAACACTCAATTGGCAGTAAAGCAACTCTAAGCTGGTTTAAGTCCTATTATTCAGATCAATCTCAGCATGTACATGCTGTACAATGATGAATCCTCCATGCACGGCAATGTTAGACACAGAGTTCCACAAGGATCTTTGCTCGGACCAATCCTGTCTGCCTGGGCAATATTATCAGGAAACACTCAATGTTATGCAGATGATACTCAATTATATCTATCAATCAAATCAGATGAAACTAATCAGTTAGCAAAACTTCAAGTGTGACTTCGGGATGTAAAAATCCGGATGACCTGTAATTTTCTAATGTTAAACTCAGATAAAACTGAAATTAATTTGCTGGGGCACATCACTTTGAGACACATTATCTAAAGATGTAGTTACTCTGAATGGCATCGCACTTGCCTCCAGCACCATTGTGAGGAATCTCAGAGTTATCTTTGATCAGGACATGTCTTTTAACTCTCATATTAAACAAACTTCAATATAATGTTAGGGCTGGCTCAGGTGAGTCTAGAACCATCCCTTATTTATGCTGCTATAGGCAAAGACTGCCATGATGCACTGAGCTCCTCTCTCTCTCTCTCTCTCCCTCAACTCCAATCGCTCGAGGTAGAGGACCGCCCACCTTGAGCCGTGATTCTGCTTGAGGTTTCAGCCTCTTGAGGAAGTTTTTCCTTGCCTCTGTCGCCAAGTGCTTGCTTATGGTGGGAATTGTTGTGTCTCTGTAAATAATATCTAAAAGAGTATGGTCTAGGCCTGCTCTATATGAAAAGCACAATGAGATAACTATTGTTGTGAATTCATCACAACTAAGGCCAACATTGTTTTCTTATAATGATTCCTTATTCCAACATGATTCATCTACACAAATTCAGAGTGGATCAATGACAAATGAAGCAGAGATGGGGACTCAAGTTTGAGACTCAGACTCGAGACGCACTTTGTCTCACACACAGTGACTTGAGACTCAACTTGAGACTCGACCTCAAAAGACTTCAGACTCTGACCAAACTCTGACTCTGATGTGTACAAACCAATTCAGTCCTTTTTACCTGTTAAAATACCTTTAAATGGTTACATGCAGTATTTTACTTGCCAGAAAGTGACTCCAGCCTCTACCTATTGACTGAAAGGTTGTTTCTGCTCTGAAAAGTGTTGATTTAATTAATTTGACAGTGGTTTGAGAGTCTATGGGGTGTGTTGACTTACAATAGTTGTCATTAATTGCATTGCGCATTACATGGTTGTGCTCTGTAAGTGATAAACAGGTTAAAGTTACATAATTCCTTATCGATATTCAGTTTTATAAGCAGCCTGGATTGAACGCAGCATTATCACCAACAGAACAAAGAAGAGAGAACCTCACTTACAGTTATATGTGATATGTGTGTCAGTAGGAACTAAATGAAGTATTTTCTCCTACAAGAACAAATAAACCCAAGTTCTTCTCTGAGGTGAAAAGATTATTATTATTATTATTATTATTATTATTAAGCATCTGACCAGGATATTAGTGCTGCTAAGATACTGTATATGTAGACATTATCCTACTTGACACATTATAAGATGCTCTGCTGTAGGATTGCTAATTGAGGAAAAAATAAAAAACAGACAACAATGAGAAAGACATAGAGAAAGAGAGATAAAGGTCAACCATATAAAAGAGAGAAGAGGCAAAAAGTGTCAGAGACTGCACGAGAGAAAAAGAACATGAGGATTAAAGGCACAAGGGAAAGAAAGAATGAAAAAGAACATTCAGAAATAATTGCAAGGATAAAACAAATAGTTAATTTCCACAATGAGTGATCAATATCATACAATTAGCACAAGATGATCACACAATCTGACAAATAAAAAAAGTAATGTCGTCCTTAAAATAGCCTTGTCCATCACATCTTCACACTCCGCCTTGCTTTAAGATTGCATCTACTATCAAAATAAATGTTAGCCTTCAAGCCGCTACAAAGATACACATCTCAAACATCTATCAAACATCTTGAAAAAAATAGATGGCGCTGAGATGTAGTTAAAGATTAGCAAGCAATAAAGGCAAGAAGAAAAGGGAGATTAGTGGAGGGGAAAGAGGCAGTTTTGGGTTGTTGTTCAAGCCACATGTGGACACAGATAATGTCTGCTCTGCATCTCATTCATGTATTTGTATCAACTGTGGAACAATATCAGTTCCCTATTCAAATTGAACGTAGCCTCTAAAAATGTGTTCAGTCCGCACGTTGCTTATAAAGGCGCATATTTGTGTGAGTATGAAAATGTTGCGGTGGAAAATTCGCACTTATCCTTAAGTTATGTGATTCCACTTCATAAAGATACACAGACAAGAAGAATATGAGAGCTGACTGGAGGAAAAATATCACACACAGCATGTTGCTCGCTAGCTACTGCTAATAACTACTTGTACAAACTTAGGTTTTACACAAAATTTTCAAAGTGAACTGACTACAGTGAATCACCATCGTCAATGACTGAATCAGTAGCTTTTAGCAGAGCAGCTGGTGACTGAAAGTACTGTAGTCAGCTCAGCTATAAGACATGTTTTTGCCTGGTTAAAAGCTTACTAAAACACTGAGCACCGCAGAAACAATCATAATGTGATAACTGTCTTGCAAATATTTGCTGGCTGAGCTAATAACCTCATAAACATCATCAAATTATTATTCAATTTATTTCATGTTTGAATCATTAGAGTGAATTTCTGTGTTTTCCCATTAAGACCAGTACAGGTAGAATTACTTTGGGCCAACGCCTGTTGGGGGCGGCACAGTAATGCAGTGGTTAGTGCTGTCTCCTCACAGCAAGAATGTCGTGGGTTCATATCCCAGTTGTGGAGTTTGCTTATTCTCCCCCGTCTGCGTGGGTTCTCTCCGGGTGCTCTGTCTAAAGACATGCAGACTAGGTTAATTGGTGACCCTAAAATTGTCCTTAGGTGTGACTGGTTGTTTGTCTATGTGTGGCCCTGCGATGGATTGGCAACCTGTCCAGGGTGTACCCCGCCTTTCGCCCGATGTCAGCTGGGATTGGCTCCAGCCCCCCTGACCCTGTACGCAGGATAACCCCGGACTCACGCGGCTGCGCCACAGTTTTGACCCGTCCTCAGCCCGGCATCAACTCACACTGGAAGCGTTTCAGAAGTGTTTCAGCAGCAGAGCCTGCCGTACATTGTTGACAACCGATCACAGTGCTCCGTGAACTGTTTTCCCAGTTCCCTGCAGGGCTGAATTTCCCACATGGAGCATTTCAGAATAAGAACGTTTTGCCAACCTGATTTTGCTGAAGTGTTTAGATTTAGTTGATTTGGTAAGTTGTCCTTTTGTGCTTCTACAGTGGTTAAGAAGGCTACATAGCTAAATTGTTTCTTTTTTGGTCTGTTTTAACTGTGTTTATTGTTGATACAAGGTATTTTATCTTCTCTTTGCCGTTTCTGTGTCTGACTTCCTGCTGCTGCTTGACGCATCTTCCGTCAAAAATTGACTGGCTGCCTATTCTTCGCGCAGCGGAGCGGAGAGACGCTACTGGGCTGCTTCTGGGCCGTGCTGCGGCGCTTCAGGTGTGAGCACAAGCATTGACTACAATGGCGGCGATTTGCTCCGGCAGCCATGGCGCAGCCGTAACGCGGCGCATACGCCTCCTGTGTGAGTCCGCCGCAAGTGGTTGACGATGGATGGATGGCAACGCCTGGTGGCCATTAAAGGAACTGTAACTTGAGTCACTTGCATTGGCCTTAACGACCTCGGTTGCTTAACATGAAGGTTGAGACTTGAAACAGACATGATATTTAAATCTCCCTAACAAACGAAAAGTGCATACATTTTATTGCTGTAAATTTGTTTAATTCTTGACTCAGAATAATCTTGGCATTTAAGGACTTACTGATGTTTCATATGGCACCAACTGCAAAGGAATGCACATGGTCACAAGTGTTTGGCCAAAACAACACCGGTTCATTATCTTTAAAGCAGCACAGCTGAGTTCAGCAGTTACGGTTTCCTGCTGGGTGTCTGCAGACAGTGCTGAGTTTTGCCATAGCAACATAACAATGCTGAGGGTTTTTGGAAAAGTCTTGATCACAAACTGGAGATGGACAGAATGTCTGCAGCTCCTGCCTCAAGCAACATACTGTGGTGTAGCGCGATAAGAATTTTTAAATCTTTCTTTGTGACAAAGGATTATGTATGATTTAATTTAGTTCTGCCAAGGACCTACAGAGGACTGTGTGTGTCTGCTGTTCAGGGGCTGTTTACCCCTCCCCTTCTCATCCCTCTCAAGTAAGAGATAAAAAGACACATCCCTGGGATTCAAAAATCATTTGTATTGATTTTATTGTTCTCATTAATGTGACTATACAGTTGCAATTAAAATTATTCAATCCCCACAGCAAATCAGGTTTATTGTCAAACTTTATAGACTTTCAGATGATTACAATGAACAAATCAAACAAAAGCTATTGAAATAGCTCAACACAGCAAATTCTTAAAGTGTTTTCAACTGAAAATGCAACTTTGACTTCTTCACTCTCAAAATTATTCAACCCCTGAATAAAATCCTTAACAACAGCACAAAAATGCAAAACAGGTATTTTCTCATGCTCCCCTGATGCCACTCATAAAGGGCTTTATTAGTGCCACCAGGTGTGCTTGAGCTGTAACACATGAAATACCTCAACTGATTAAGGGTTTGTTCAGTGTCACATTTTACTGCATGTTAGAAATATGGCTAACAGAAATAAGTCAAAAGAGGAGAGAAGAGATCATTGTCCTTCACAAACAAGGAACAGGATACAAAAAGATAGTGAAGGCACTGAATGTTCCTAGAGACACTGTTCGAAGCATAGTTTGTGAGTTCAAAGTTAAAGGAACAGTGAGTCACACTACCTGGACGGGGCAGAGAAAGGAAACTATAAATTCTGCTACCAGATGTCTGAGAAGGCAGGTTGTGAAAAAACATTGAGTGACTGCAAAAGTCTTGCAGCAAGACTTGGTGGCAAGAGGCACTGAGGTTTCAGGGAGTATAATAAGGCGCCTACTGAATGTAGACAGTTTCCATGCCTGAACTCCAAGTCGTACACCACTACTGACCCAAAGGTACAAGAGAAGGCCGCGGCTTGGTGATGCTCTGGGGCTGCTTTACATCATTTGGCACTGGAAACCTACAGCGCGTGGAAGGCAAGATGAATGAGGTATGAAGTAAACATCATGCCATCTGGGAGGAAGCTGAATCTTGGGCGTCATTGGACCTTACAACAGGACAATTATTCCAAGCATATCTCAAATTCCACCAAGGTTTGGTTGAGGAGGAAGTCCTGGAAGATTCTACAGTGGCCATCACAGTCACCTGACTTGAACCCCAGAGAAAATATCTGGTGGGATTTGATCAGTGCCTTTGGGGGGGCACTACAAGCATCCGTTGTATTGAGCTGTTGGATTTGTTCATTGTAAACAGCTGAACATCTGTAAATTTTGACACTAAACCTGATTTGCAGTGGGGGTTGAATGATTTTCATTGCAACAGCACATATACTTTATATATCTCAGTTTGAGTATTGCACACATTGGGCAATACATTTCACTCTGACGACATCTGACAGCTCCACCCCCTGGAGAGAAGACTACAAAACCAGAGGAAGAAAGCTTGCTATTGCTTTCTTGTTCTGTTGTTTTTCTCTTAACTCTCTGGTGCCTCCGGAGAGTGGAAGAGGAAAAGTGCCTGGAGAACAGACCTCTTCCTTTTCCGCTCTCCCCTTTTCTGCTCGTGTCTCCTCCGGCAGAGGACAGAACGAGCTGGAGGTCAAAGCCTGCTCATCATCTGTGTTCTAACACAACAAAAATTAGAACCGAAGAAACTGAATGCTGCACACTGTCACGTGGTGTGTGAAGATGTAGTCAGCGTGGGATCTACGTACGGGGGAGAGAGAGAAGTATTTCTAAGCTGTGACGAGGGACCGAGCACATCCAAGAATGTCTGAGTGGCCCACACAGGAGAATCGACTGCGCCTCGCTCACCCTTCCAGCTCAGCCTCTGGCCATCTGAACTTTTCCCGTGATTTGGGGGTTTATGCTAACTCAAGAGTAATTAAAAAATGTTATATTACAGTTATCGATTATGATATTAGCTTTAGATGATTAACTAATAATAATTCCCAATCATGTCCTTTGGCTTCAATTAAGCTATCTCTAAACTGCTGACTGGTGTCTTAAAATTTCATCTTAAAAGGTTCCTTTCACTTGTTTCCTGGTTTCCACTTATTATGTATGTATTTAGCCTATCATTAGTCACCTTTATGCATTCATTTACATTTATTCATTTCGCTGACACTTTTATCCAAAGCGACTTACAATTGCTAAACATGTTAGAGGTCGCACGCCTCTGGAGCAAGTAGGGGTTCAGTGTCTTGCTCAGCGACACAATGGTGGATGTCTCACAGTGGGAATCGAGCCCAGGTCTCCCAACAAAGGCAAGCATCTTATCTATCCGCCATCACCACCCCCACACATTCATTTATTTGTATGTTCAGGAGTCATACATTGTGTGCATATTTATTGTTTTTTTTTCATATTTATTTGTGGATGAATATTCTATGTCGTGAGCTTTCTTCTGCATCACGTGCATGCTACTCGTGTGGGTGGAAACAGTAAAGAAGGCAATGGAAAGGAAACAAATTTGTGAACATTTGTCTTCAGGAGAAATACTGGAGATTTATGACCACAGGAGGAAACCAGTATGAGTGGTGGACTGGTTTTATTGAAACACAGAGGCTAAGCAGACTGGTTATAATATGAACTGAGAATAGATAAGCAAAGAAGTTGAACCAAGAGCAGATTGTTGACGACTTTGTCGAATACAAGACTCACAGGATGACGTTCAGAGAGGCCCCGGGAACCCCAAGATTCCCCATCCCACATGATGACATATCAAAATCTGCCCATCCACTATTAGAAATAGTATCACTGCTGTTTGTTATTTTGTCTTTTAAATGACATACTTTTCGGCACATTTGTGAGTTGCATCCAAACAGAGTGAAAGAGAAAAGCCCCTCCCCGCAAATCATCACACAATGCGATGGTCCTTTTAACTTCATTGTTGCAGAAGAAGCGTAATAATATACGGTATTCTTAATATTCTTCCTCTTATTATTAATATAGTTAGCACTACTAGTAGTATATTAGTTTTTTTTATTTATTTATAGTTCCTGTTTGGCAGGCCCACACAATATTATACATTTGAATACAACATTTGACTCTTATTTATTACAACTTCAATATATTTTGTTGTACTTTTGTTTAGCATTCTGTTAGCTTGGTGTCATCTCATAACATAACAAATGTTTGGCATAACCTTTGTTTATGTTATATGTTTCCAAAAAGACACTGAATCTTATTATATTTATATATTATATAAATATAAAAAAATATACTTATATTTTGGTATGTCGGATTTTAAAATCCTCAAAGATTGATATCAGTATTGGTCTTAAAAAATCCCATATTGGATGGGCTCTACTGTAGATTTAAGTATTTATGACTTAATGCAAAAAATTTTGAGTATTTATTTTTTCAATTATTGCTTGATCTCTATTTTTCTAAAGTTAATTGTGATTTCTACGATCACAATGTATTCCCCGTAGTCTACCATAATATATATTTCACTTTCTTTGTTTGTAGAAACCATGAAAGCTTTAGAGGTAATGCATTTCATTTCAGCTGTGCTACACTGAACACACGCTGGGCTTGTTTCTAACTTAGATGATAATCCACCTGAGAGCTCCCACCCCCTTCTCTGCCTTTGCTGAAAACTCCCAAGAGTCCTTCACTTAGAGTATCATTCAACCTGGACCATTTTGTGTTAGATTTTTTTAAACAATGTGCATTATTGAAACAGGTAATATAATTTCTTTATTGCAGTGAAGTTATGCATTACTGCTCCTATTGCAGCAGTAATATTACATTACTCAACTAATAAATTGTTAAAAACCATAATTTACGTTCTTACACTGATGTAACCTCTTTATTTAAGCTGCATGCATCAGAAGTTTGCACGTCTTGTTAAAACTACTTTTCTCATTTAAAGTATGAGGCATGTAATGTTCTACACTCAGTGGTCACTTTATTAGGTATACCTGTACAATCTAATGCAATCCAGAGTTTAGCCATAAAGTCTATTTTTATCATATAGGTATTATTCAATTGTGTTTCATAATGGTTTTCATAATAGTATTTTGTTTGTCTTATTTTCTGCCACCCTCTTGTATGTAAATGGGAAGGGCAAACCATTTTAAACACCTCTCTATAAAATATGTATTGGTCCGCAATAGTCCCTAACAAATGCACTATTTGTATGCGATAAAAAAATTAGAATTTATGACTTTGTTTCCTCACATCCCAAACACCGACTGCTATATACATACTTACATACATACTAGGGACTATGAAAATTGCTATTTTTTTTACCTTTTTTTCCTCCTCATTAAATGTAATTTTTACACCATAAAGAAATTCAGGAGAGTAATGTAACAACAATAATAACAATAATTTTATCTTTTCCTCATCTTCATCACTGTATATGGTGAAGAAAAAATTTAATTTACAAAATGCTTTTTACTACAACATGATGTGGTTTTATCGTGGAGTGACTGCAGTTTCCCTGCTGATTTTGGCTCTTGACAATTGCAGTGCTGTGGTAAAAATACTCTGCCTTCCTTGCATCATACAGAGCCAGATCCTCTCTCATTTCAGAGATGTTACAAAGGTCTTTTTTTGTCTCACATAACTGTATTTTGGATATGTGATTGAGGTTTCTCCACTTTATTGCTGGAGATAAAGATAATGTATTTCACTCCCACCTCCTACTCGGTGCTGCAGCGACAAAGAGCCCAGAGGCGCACATGGACACAGGTCAAGTACATCCCACTCAGTGTCGCTTCCTCTTGGGTGACTAGTTGATCTGGCAGAACATGGCCCGACAGGTGGCTTGCATACTAGAGATCCTCATTTAGCAGGAACATGTAAAGGATTCTCTTCAAGTGGGAGTTGTGTGTGTGTGTGTGTGTGTGTGTGTGTGTGTGTAGGCGGGTGTGCAGAATCACTTGGTGTTTGTAATTGCCAAACAACAGGACTATTTACCTGCCTGTGAGTCTCCAAGGAGAACAGCTGATTTATTCCTGTGATCATAAACAGGTAATCAGTTTCATTTGAGCATTTAAAATTTTTTGATTTGAATGCGATTTTGATTTTAATGTGACATTAAATTATTAATCCTGATGACAATTAATAAAACAAATATACACATATGTTGCATAGTCCTTAAGCTATGTATAACCATTTTGGATGCATTTGTTTATTCATGTAATATGAGTTCATTAGATTGCTTAGTTATAGAAGTATTGAAGAGCTGAAGTCCAAATTCCTAAAAGTTTTTACAAATATACCCATGTAAACTTTGGCAGGTTTTCTGGGCATTGCCAAGTTATTGGAGACCCGGGGATAAACCCAGAACATGCTAGAAAGATTATACTGTGTATCTCATGTGGCTTGGAAAGGTGTTGGGATCCCTCAGGAGAAGCTGGAGGTTATGGCAGACTAGCCTGCTGTCACTCTGACCCTGATATGCAGCAGAAAATGAATGACTACATGGATGGAACAATAGACTTGAGAAGATTTAAAGCACCCACAAATTTTCTCTGTAAGAGAGTTCATGACTGAATAAGCAGCAATAAAAGCAAGAGTTTGATTGTCAAACTGTCTGATTCAAATGTTGCTGAATTCTGATTGATGCACAGAAGCATGTGATGTCACCTTTTTCCAACTAAGCCTGCCAACTCTAAACCAGTGGGGAAAGTATGGACAAACACACAAATTTATTAAAGGGAGAGTAAGTGAATCTGCAGAAGGATTGTTGATATTTGAGCTCAACTGCCAAACAAATACACACCTTCTGTGCTCTGAGGTTTCTCCAGCGTTGAAACGCCTTTGCCCTTGTCTGGTCTTACAACTTTCCTCTCGGTTTATACTCTTTACACTCTTTATTTTTCAGAGCACACACAAAATGGGCAAAGCAAGGAACATTATTTTAATTTTTAATTTTAATTTAATAAAACACATGCTGAATGTTGTACTGTATTCTTGCAAAAATGGAAATGTGGTTTTCTTCATTTAAGACTTTGTTGGAATAAAATGTTTTCACCTGACAACAAAGGCATTGAATTGTAATTTAGGTTGATTTGTTCCTCTCAGTCTGAGTCTCTTGAGCTTGGGCAGTGACAACTCTGTTTCTTTCTTTGATGGCATATAATACCTTTGGGGCAGCTTCGGTTCCCCTCCTTATGTTATGCTGTTGCATCTAGCTCTCCTTTTTATGTTACTTTTGATAAACTTTACCCGTCACAAAACTGCAAGAAATGTATGAAGTGGGCGGACAGGAGGTCTTTCTACTCTTTAAAATAGTTTGGAGTCATTGGTTTGTCCTTGCTACTGACAGCTGGTGCAGCAGAGATGAGGGAAACTAGAGTGCGTACTGTAGAAATTCTCCATCATGCACTTTACAGCAATTCTTTCTTTTTTAGCTATGTCCTTTTTCTCCACTTCCTGACAGGAACCCACAGTAATGGTGATTTTGCAGAGTAACTACCAGTAAGTTTTTTTCTTGAGTTCACTAATGTGATAAAATAAAATTACCACAAAATACCTGTCACACAGACAATCTTGGGCCATGAAGGTTCTGGGGCCCGGGTCAGTTGCCTGTTTTATTGGTTGATAATCCAGCTTTTGCCACAGTTTTCTGTATGTGCCATTTTGTTTGAAGAAATCTGATTAAAAACAACTCTTTGTTTATATAGCTGAGTTTCCCTGCCAGAACTGAAGAAGTCCTTTGGATGAGGGACGAAACATCTTCCAGTATCTTCAACCAAGTTCAGTTGCCCTTGACTTTAACCTTCTTTGGATAACTATGACCTGGATGACTGAGAATCTTCATAGACAACTCTTTGTTTACTGTTTATTGTGCTCATGATGTATATTCCTTAAAGAGTAACTTAACACCTGACGGTTTTGGAGGTCCAGCTAACTAAATCGTAAAACTAGATTTGACACAAGGCCCCTTTACAAGAAACATTCATTACAAATGTGCAATTGTTAAATTATATAATTGTATAATTATGTAAACAGACACAATAATCCTGGGACTTTTGGGGTCCATGGGGTCTGCTACTGTTGACTGGTTTGTAATTGTTCATCTCTAAGTTTACTAGAGTTATTGTTATTACTACATCATTTTCTTTTACTTTAAAATCACATCAGTTAAAATAGTATCAGATTGGTAAGAAGCTATTTCAATAATCTGACGAGTGACCAAAATCCATGTAGCGTAATTATTAACACTAGGGCACCAAAACGACTTTGCTTAGGTTTAGGAAAAGATTATAGTTTGGGTTTGGGTGTTTGTTTGTCGGTGTCTCATACACATACACAAGCTACCCTCCAGCATCTGTATGAGACACCTTTCTTAACACATGGTTAACGTTGTGAAACGGTCACGGTTTGGTTAGGTTTAGGCAACAAAAGTACTATTAAAGGTTAGAGTCTAGTAGTTTCAATGGGAGGGACTCCAAAAAAAAAGAACAGCAGAGAACAGAGGAGCTCAGATTACAGATTACTCTGTTCAGGATGCCATTACTCCACTATATCTTTACATAGCAAATCACTGTTTGCTGCTATATTAATGTTCAACATCCTTAATTTATAGAACCTTAAAGACATCCCTATTTTCCACCACTGTAAAAATAACTTATCGTGTCACGTTTTGCATCCTCTTAGTCTAATTAAATTCTCTTCATATCATATTGAGTTTTGCCTTACTCTGACAAACACAGCTCCACTCAGACAAAACCCCAGGATCTGACAAATTGTCAGAAACTGACTGTCAATATTTTGACTGAAGACATGCCGTTAGGTAGGCATGAGAAGCAGTGTGTAGCTGAATTTGTACAAAATGTATTTCACAGAATATCACTGGATGGATTGAAATCAGACTAACTGATGCAGAAAACAGATCGCTATTTACTTATCTACAATTGCTGACTTCTTTGTGAAAGATATCGGATAGTTTTATTGCAACAGTCACTCATTAGCCTCTCCCCACAGACACAAATGTGTCAAACTAAGTAGTTCATAATTAATTCAGGCTTAGCAGATAATGTGTTTTTGTGGCCTTATGTTGCAGCTGTAATAAGATGCAGCCTAAATACTTAGCATACTTCAGTAAGCAAGAAAATTCCTATTTGTTATGTTTGCTTGTTTATTAAAGTGACCGTTTTTTGTGATAAAGCTTGTCAATACAAACGTTGTTGGTCTCAGCCTGCAGAAGTTTTCTTTATTTCTTTTTGACTGCGAGTACAACCTGCACTGCAGTAAAGTTTGTCTAGATGTTGTTTTCACTCAGATTCAGATTCCCTATAGCAAATATGTTGTGAAAATGTTGTGCAACAAATATTTCTTTAAAATTATGTTATATAAATTCTAATTCAATTTCATGTTCTTATACTAATGAAACTTTTCTATATAGGTTATAGCAATTTGTGTTGAGTCCAGGAGACCTTTGTGTTTCCCGTTTCTTATACACAACCATTCAATGCTTTGCATGAAAATACATTTTCATGCAAAGTGCTTCAGTGTCGCTTTTAAAGTGACTACTGGGAACAAAAATGGTCAATCTCACCTCTGCATACTGCAAGCCAGAAACAGCGTTTTCAGCGACGGCACTTGGAATTGAGCCACCTTATACAAGGTACACACAATGCTGACACTTAGCAATTACTCATTTCCATCAGATTTGCTATTTAAGTTGAAGCATGAAAGCACAGTCCACCCACCCACACACCTGCTGTCACCGCATGAAAGCCAACAGATCTGTTCCGATGTGAAAAATGTATCACTTGGTTATGCTTTGCTGCCAGTTGCCATATGAAAAAAAGATTTTAACCAGGTAAAACCATGCAGAGGAGATAATATGATTTAGGTTTCTGTGTTTGCTGAGTGGATTTTTAACAAAACTGTTCATCTTTGCAGTTAATGTTGAGCTAGTAAAAGCCTGGTGGTGGATTTTGGGTAGATGACACATCTCGGGGAGTCAAGTGATGAGTGTGCAGGTAAACTAAATCATTTGGCTTATGTGCTATAAAAAGATGCTGTGTTAAAACCAAACAGCTTTTTGCAAAACTAAAGATAATTGCCAGGTGTTTTAAACCTCAAGTGATAAGAGTGCACGCACACCTAGAGGAGAGCACACAACTTCCTGTAACCAAGTCCAGATGGTATACAGTACAATACAGTATATATAAATAAAGGATTCCCACTGGGACTTTAAATAAACTTGACATTTGCCATGTTTTAGTGCCTCTGTGGGCTACAATGTATACAATGTACTTTTAATCCAGCCTGCCATTTTTAAAAAATGCCCTTGCAAGCTCTCTCTCGTCTCTGCCCCAGCTTTTGAGCAATGATGCACCTTGAAAATAATCTTTAAAAAAGATTGTTTGTGTGCATACCTTGAGAGCAAGCAGAACTACTTGTTATAGATGCAGCACAGAGTAATACATCCCAAAGGAGCGTTAATGTTTGCGTGTCTACCTTGATGGGTGGTGTTTTGTGGAACTGGAGAGCTGCAAACACGACTGTGCATATAGCAAATAAACAACGCATTTGCATAGGTGCCGTATATTGAAACAGACATTTTACAGCACAGCTTGAAAGTAAATAATATGTACTGTAGTAGGCTTAGCAAGTAGGCTTAGTCCCTCCCTGCATACATGTTGACAGTACCTTGATAGCAGAGGTGGCGATCTGGAGGTGGTGCAGTCGTCTTAGGGTGCTCTCGCGATCTGTGAAGTAGGAAGCAGCCAGCTGATGGAGCAGCTCCAGAGACACCACTGAACTGTTGCCGTTACCCTCTGACTTCTTATTCAGCTTCTGCTTATCCAGGAAAATGGTCAAAGACTCCTCCCCTGTAGATCAAAATCTAGTCAGTCTTTCAGTCACCTGAACTCTATTTGATTATTTTACAGTGAACTGTAATGAAAAAAAATGTGTATTTATAATACTTATTATTGAATAAAGTATCACTATTACACTTCGATTCCCTTTAATTGGACAATTATAGGACTGTTAACACTGAAGTCATACCAAAAACACAATAGGTTGTATTTTTCCATGTCCCGTGATGGTTTTTACTCATTAGTCATTATAAACGGCAACTAATGGAAATGATATTATATATATATATATATATATATATATATATATATATATATATATTATATTTATAGGACACTATAGGAAATAGGTTACAGGGAACCATCTGGGGAAACTCACTCTGCTCACAATAATTAAAACAAAAGATATTGCAAGGGACAGGAACTGGGAGATGTGGGGTATAACACGACAGAACTAAACAAAACAATACAAATGTTCTCAGCCACCTGGAGGTGGGGGAATTGTTGCAGTACCCTTAGCACCTACTGACATCTACAGAGAAATCTTAGGACCAGCTGCGCCTTGCATGCTTGGCGCATCAATCAACATTACCACGGATGCACTAATTGTTAATGAGCATAATGTGTTTTTTTTACTTAAAAATATATTTTGGGAGGTGGAGAGGAGCGTAATGCGGGGGGGGGGGGGGGGGGGGGGGGGGGGGGCACACGATGTAACGGGTCGGTGTGCATGTCAAGCACACTACTTTCTGTTAATAATCAAATAATTGAAGTTTTTATTACCAAGAACTCTTCTTTGCTTAGCTTCCCAAAAGTACCATTTAACTGACTGATTATTTACATTTTTTAATTTTTGATATGTTGATATCTGAATAAATTCACTTCAACCCAGCTAATATTTATGCAAAAACAGCTCAATGTAACCGTGGCAAGAAAGAAAGAGATGAAAACAGTAGAACAAAAGAGTAAAAACTGAGATGAGAGATGTGGGCATTCACTCAGCCACAGTCTGTTCAGTATGCAGATTGGCTCTGCCCATTTAGTTGAGACAGTTAATTACATACAGAGTCTATCTGTCTGCCACTGGATTCATCTGTGCTCCCACGCTGATGCGCCAGTGCATACATCCAGTGATAAGTGGCGACAAAGTTAGGTGTCTGTGAAAGCAAACCTAACACATCACTAAAATATCAGAGAGATTGTTATGAGACTGTATGCGAAAGAAACAGGATGTGAACAGTGTGTGAAGGGTCAGTAGCTACCATGGCCTGCTTAACAAGATGTATGGGTAACATTGGTTTCAAATGATAGTGTTTTGTCATAATTTAAAGTCCATTATATCTCTCAAAAGTGAGAAAGTATTTTATAAATTCACTGTATATTACAGGGTTTGACTTATCTGAGTAACCTGGCCTTGTAAGTCTCCCCCTGACTCTGATTAAATAGATGCTTAGATGCTGAGATGTTTTTATACTCACTATCAATTTTCTACAAGTCCCATTATAAAAAACTGCCAAGTGTAAAAATGTGCTCATATATCCGGCCTGCTATCTGATGACCAGGATCAGCAGCGTATCAATATCATGAGGTTGTCGCTCTAAACGTAACACAGGTCTCAGTCATGTTTTATGAGGCGCACACGATTTATACAGCTGGTGTTTCTGTTTTGTGAATTACTTCTCTCCTCGGAGAGGAAAAAAGAAATCCAATAAAAACAGACATATGCTAAAAAAAACGGTTCAATTTAATCTCTTTTCTGCCTCGTAAGGCTCTAGCAGCTGTGCGCAATGTTCATCAGAGGAAAGGATGAGTGGAAAATTACTGAGGAAACAACATCAGTTGAATGCTGCAGGTGCAAGGTGTGGTACAGTTGCTTTTCACCTGACATCAGGAAGTATATGGGTCCTTCACACAACATAGGCTGTAAATAGTGTATTTTACTGTGAAGTCCTCGGAGACCTAAAGTAGTAGCTCATCTATTTTTGTGTGTCGTGACACTTCCTAACCCAAGAAAAAAAGTGAGTGTGGCGTCTGCAGTCCTTCCTTACCTCCCAGGGTAGCAGAAACTAGGAAGTGGGTCCCATACTTCTTGATGAGGTTTTCGTTGATTTGCTGCAGGGTTGGTCGTCGCCCCAGTAACCGCAGGTTGCGTAAGAACTCTGGCGCTAAGGGCAATGGAGCTTTGAGGAAATCTCTCTTCTCTGTTGCCAGGCTGTTCACTTTCCAGTGGCTGAACTCCCTGAAATTATAAATACATTAAAAGGTGAATACACACTCGGTTTAACTCTAATTTGAGAAGGAGAGCACATTACATTACATATAGACACATTCACACACACAAAAGAGTCTGAAAAGGTACTTCAGCAAGCCAGAATAAAAGGAGGTCAAATGTATTCTGACTCAAATTGTCACACGTTTATGAACATTTTTCTCTTATACCTTATTGACTTGTTCTATAAAATCAAGGGCCCATTTTGTCATTTCCAGTGTCTTGTATTAGGATATAATTTATTTCTATACACTTTTATTTATTCTTATCCACATATATTCTTCTCCGTTCCCATCAGAAATCTGACTGCAATCTGCCTCTGTTTAAAATGCAAATCACAGTCAGCCCCACTTTAGCCCATAGGGGGGTGGTAATGCACCTGAAGCCTTGGTAATTGCTGAAATTTTAGACTCGTCTGGAGGGACTACATGGACTACGAGCAAGACAAACGTTTTCTCAAACCATCTGAGGTGGTTGGTGTCATCTGCAATTTGCTTGATATATTGTTTTGATATCCAATAGCAATTCAGCCATGAAGTGGCAGTAAGTGAGTAAGGTCACTCTTGCATGCCTGTCTCGGCAATAACTGTTTACTTTTGTGCTTTAAAAAGACTCCCTTCCTGCCCTTCCAACCCAACACTTTTTCCCACCAAATACAATCCAGTTGCTCCGTATTACTGCGACATAAAAGTCAGTTCAGCCCGTCAGTATCCTCAGTAGTGGTCTTGTTTGTTAACATTTATTTCCATGACATCTCAAAAACTAATTTACTAATAATTAATTGATGTTGTTACCTGTGGGATGTTGATTAAGCTCTCAAAGTTTGATTTGATTGCTTTTGAATCCTGGTGATATAATTAGTATCAATATTTAGGAACTTTAAATCAGACACTGCCATGAAATATGATTATCAAAATGCTGCATTAGAAGTTAAACATTTTTAAAGCCCCAACAACAAAAAATATTTGATTTTGAAAAATTGGTCAAATGTGTTTTGTGAAATGTGTCGTTCGCAGTGACAAAACCACAAAGAATTATCACCCAACACTGCAGTTCCCTTCAGCTCTACAGAGCATTTTAGCATTTAACTCACTGTTTTGGTTTTACAACACATAACTTAACTATGCTGTTCCAGTTTCACAGCTCTCTTTGATTGTTTTCAGCAGCATCAGCCAGCAGTTTTCTTTAGAAAAGCTCTGGAAAACCCAATGTACACTACCTGCCCAGCACCAGTGACAGACACAGTTAGCAACAAGCTGGTGAACATATGGGTGCATTTAGTAGCTAAAAACCTAACTGTTTTTTGTCAGGGTTGGGGGAGACCAAAATAAGTTAACCCCTTAACGCAGATTGTTGCAAATTTGCATCACACCGCATAGTCGATACGTACCTAGGAACCTTTTGCAAGCACTAGTTTCTTGTTTATGCTTGTTGTCGCTAACTCGCAAACCTACTTCATCTACGTCATACCTGAATTTATATATTTTCTATGTTCTATAGATAAATTAATAATCTCCGCTTAATTTAGCATCAGCTTGAAAGCAAATGAAAACAAAAATAATACATTTTCTTATATAATTGTAAAGAAATGCAGGCGTTAAGGGGATAAAGGAGAGTCAAGGAGGGGTGCTGTCATTTCTAACAAAATTAAGTAAATTATGTATTTGTTGTGGACTATTTTAGCTACAGATTTGGTGCTCTCCTCAGTATTTATGACAGAAGTGAATGCAATTTTGACTCACAATAATTAAACAATAATCTACAGAGCCCATGATCTTGGTAATGAAAAAACACTATAAACAATATGGGTCATTGGTGTGTTTTCATAGTTTGTTGACAACAATGGAGCTCGACAGCACAGAGGAATAAGATATATTCGGCTATAGATACACTACACACATCATACTTGTTAGTAGGATCAATTTAATGTTGTTTTTTGGTGTTTTGTTGACAAATAAAAAACATCAACAGCCTTATCCTTTAAGGAATCTCTGTGAACTGACTGTTCCTGGTCATAATACTGTGGAATTGAACGACATTTAAATGACAAGACTTCTTGTACACCTTAGCTGTCCAGCCAAATGCTGGCAAAGACCTTATTTCAGTTCAACTGGTCAACAGTGACAGAAAGAGGAAGAGATGAGACTGGTAAAAAGAATCCATTTCAAGTAGCTGATAATCATTTCATCACTTCAGTCCTGCCACATTGGAACCCCAAGGTATGTGAAGATTATGCAAATACCAGCAGAAAAGTACAGATTCACCTCATCTGCATAAATTTGCTGGCAAAACAAGAGGCGTTGAATATTAGCACATTATGTATACATTCCCTCTGAACAAAATACCAGCAGTGACACAATGTTTTCCCATGAGAACGCCTACTTTCTTTCTCTCTCACACACACACACACACACACACACACACACACACACACACAGGGAGGTACATATACTGGATCACTGTCTCAGTTTCCCACTGGCTGCTTTAACACTATATTTTTGCGGTCAATAGTTTACTATTACCAACAACATGATACTGTAATTATGCTGTTGACAGCATTATGACTACTCTAGGATACATACAATAGGCCAATTCTCGTTATAATACACTATAGATATGCATAGGGGAATTCAGACAGGACTATGGTAAAGAGAGCAATGGGCTGTAATTAGTTTGTAGTTGCTGCGTTGCATATTAGTCTTCAAAGGAACGCTAAGATTTGTAACCATTTATCACAAACCATGACAAAGCTTTCCTCAGAAGGAAGGGCCCCGGGAGCACATGGTCAAACTAGTGCTTCATTAGGAGATTCATTCTCACATAATGCACCAATTAATGTCTGTAGCCTGGCCACAGTCACAGTGCAATTTGTACAAGCTATCATTAACTCTGGCCACATTGTTCTTTCATGAATGCAGAGCAACCCAGAGAAACTGAGTCCGAGGGCACAGTTTGGAGCTGCAAGCAAAATGTGTAAAAAAAGAAAAAGAAAAAGATAAATAGACTAAAAACACAAGAGTTGCTAGAGCAACCTTTGCTTTCTGTTTGCTCGCCTGCACTGTGTAGCCATTAGTTTATCCATATCAGCTTGTATACTGTGAACATCTATCCATCCATCCATCGTCAACCGCTTATTCTGTGTACAGGGTCGGGGGGGGGGCAGCGCCAATCCCAGCTGACATCAGGTGCAAGGCAGGGTACACCCTGGACAGGTTGCCAGTCCATCGCAGTGTGAACATCTATTTAAATTATTATCTAAAATGAAAGAGTGTTGACCAAGACCAGTGTCAGAGAAAGAATTCAAGTTCACAATTTACCAGTAGTAATAGCACAATGTAAAATATTCTGTTACAAGTAAATGTCATTCAAAATAACACTGAATGATACAAAACTACATACAGAGCTATTGAGAGCAAATTATATTTAAAGTATCAAGTAAGTACAAGTAATTGATACAGGGGAATAGTCATGAGGGGAAAAGTAAATTAAGTGCCAAGAGCTCAACATG
Organism: Micropterus dolomieu; assembly: GCF_021292245.1. Classification (NCBI taxonomy): domain Eukaryota; kingdom Metazoa; phylum Chordata; class Actinopteri; order Centrarchiformes; family Centrarchidae; genus Micropterus; species Micropterus dolomieu. The sequence continues at coordinate 26,236,009 of NC_060155.1, forward strand.
GGGAGGGCCCTAAATAAGCCTGAAATTAAATTTTTTTACCCACAATTTACATATTATCATCATAACTATTACTGTCAGCTGAATAAATAGTTTGACAGGATGTTTAAGTCATTACTTATTCAAATTAAGACCATTTAGCTTGAGAATGATAGCAGGTTCATACTGGGACTACCTATATTGTATATACATGGTTCTAAGTTATATTATGCTACTGTTGTAACAGACCAGGTCAATCCAGTAAGGTATGAATTTGAACTTTATTGTTTTCATGCTAGAGAGGCTGTCTAATCGAGTCAAACCTTTCTGCCCCAACAGATCAATACAGACAAATTACTATACTAAGGAAATGTTATGGGACTATGGGAAGTTAGGGACACTTGGTGAATGGACTAGCAGAACAGTGTTTTGTTTCATGCAATGAAGATGGTCACAAAATAAAAAAGTTTAGTGGGGTAATCAAACACTGATGCTACAGTATTATGTTCCTTCTTTTACATATACCCTCTTTCTTGTTCTTTTCAGTTGCTCTTTACTGGGTGCTAACATGACTCAATCAAGTCAAAGGTGGTGGAGAAGACTGCCATCACCGTCTTAGGAGGGTATTCATAAGAAACACCCACTCCTGCAATATGAGTAATAACTATGATGTTTTTCAAGTGCACCTACTCTTTCTACATTTTCATGCTCTTTTCTTCTACCTGCATGCACAGTATACCCTTTTATTACAGTCAATCCAAGAAATCGTTCTCTATCCAGGCTGATAACTTCATCATCTCCACTTTTCACTGCATGACTGTAGCACAGCTTCCTTCACACTGAGCCTGCTTCATTGCTACAAACATACCCCTGCTTGTTTTTACAGATTTCCCGCATTCATGTTACAAAAGGTAGATACAATAGCAGGGACATTATTAGTCTCTCTTGTAACCTATTTTTATCCAATGCAATGCATGGATTATTGCAACCTAATCATTACAATTTCCTGAATAAATGATTGATGTGCTCTTTTTTTATGTTTTCAGAGACATATGTTTGACTTTTGTTGTTGGTAAAGGGGTGCTCAATATTTATTCTGATTCCACTAGAGTATATATATATGACTGAAAATTAGGAAAAGCATAATGGGTTCCTTTTACTGAGTGATTTATCTATATTAAGTTGAAAAAAGAAAGCCCTTGCCAGGGACCAAGAACCCAGCAAGTGTTTTCACAGTGTGATGATGTAGGCTGATGTATGTAAAATCTGAGCTTCTTTAATACTATACCCAGTGGTTTGGGCTGTAACTTGTGCACTGCTTCTACCACTTGTAGGAGCAGCATCTCCATTGCCCCAAAAATAAATATTAATTAATTAAATAATTCAATCAATCTTTTGTCACATACTCTATTATATAGGTATAGGTATAATGCGCAGTGAAACATTACATTGCCAAGAGCAAATTTTGCATTAAAAATTATGTCTACAAAATGCAAAAAAGCAACAGTCACAAATGTAAAAATGTATATTAAAAATGTTAAAAGAGAGTTAAAAAGCATAGAAAAAAGAGTAAACAATAAAAGAGACATAGTAGCACTAATGAAGAGTTATATTTGACCAGATGAAGAATGAACATGAGATAAACATCCTGGGTATATCTTTTTTCATAAGGTTTTATTAATTTCAAAAATAGTTTTTGAATGAAACTTGATCATGATCACAGACATGTGAGGCACAGTATAAGGAGCTTAATCCTCTCTCTTCATTTAGAATCAAATGCAAAGAACAACACTAAACCATCATCTTGACCACATACTCAATCTATTGTTCAGTCAAGTGGCTAGCAGCAATATTTATACATACTCTAACTGTCCTACTTCTCTTCCAGAAAATGATAGAAATCCAGTGGCCCAAAGTCACTCAATGTATGTAGCACTGCCTGAATACTGCTTACGCAATGTTTTGGTCTGTACAAAACACGAAGTGTGCAACATGAGAAAAAATACCAAAAAAGTCAAATAAATGCATTCTGACATGACATTTAGACATTTATAGGGTTTCACAACTTTAAGTGAAACAAAATGGCCAAAGTCATTTCAATTACAATGCTTATATATGGTTATTCCAATTCCAGCAGCAGTTACATGAAAAATATCCCAAACCAAAGGTCAATCTCATTTCAATGCGACAAACTATAACAATTAGTCTGCAGCTATCACATGCATCAGCAGGCATTAGTTTTAGCTTAGTATTTAGTCCAGCGAGTCACAGGATGGCGGCCAGTAGTTGCACACTGATTAACTGGAGCTGATTTAGACTGATGTGTTTTCTGAGCCACTCTACAGTGACTGAGCACGGGGAAGGAGCGCTGACGGCGATGGGCGAAAAGCAAAGAAGAGCAGTGCATCATTTACTTTTCTCCTCGCTTCACTCTCTAAGAGTTAACGGTGAGACTGTTGGCTGACTATTTGGCTAATGATGATAGATGGTGTTAATTAAAAGGTTTTAGCACAGCGCTGATTGCACCTGCAGCTCCGGCGCTTGGTTTGGCTGAAGCAGAGGGATTTTTTTTACTTTAATTGGAAAAAAAAAAGAACAAGAAAGCTGCCTATGCAAAATTTGCCTTAGATGACCATTCTGGCAGCAGGTTGGAAAATAACACCTGGATGTTATTAGCTGTCAGATAGAGAGGGTAATGGAGTGGTCTCAGGGTGGATGTATTTGCTGAACTTCATATCAGTGCAGCTGTGAGGAGTGGGAATCCTCTTCTCTGGCCAGTGAAGAGTGGGGGAAAATTTTTTGCTGCATGTGATTATATTACCTTAAATATGTTCTTACAGTATATGTTACTGGAATATCTGTAACATTGGGCCTCATGTTCTTCATGCAGATGCCTGTTCAGTCACACATCATATACTTTTGGTCCCCCCCCGATCCCCAAGTCCTACAAAAGTTAAATTAAACCTGCAATAACAGATTTTTCGCCACTTGGGGGCATCAGAAACAAGCTGTGAACACAACATTGACATATCATGACCTTTTTAGTTGGTATAGCAAACTTAAGAGTTGTTTATTTACACATCCAACAGACATGGACCAACATTATCATTCATTTACAGTCATGTGGGGGTGGTGATGGCACATAGATAAGATGCTTGCCTTTGGTGTGGGAGACCTGGGTTTGATTCCCACTGTGAGACATCCACCATTGTGTCCCTGAGCAAGACACTTAACCCCTAGTTGTTCCAGAGGCTTGCGACCTCTAACATGTATAGCAATTGTAAGTCGCTTTGGATAAAAGCATCAGCTAAATGAGTAAATGTTTCTGTCCATCTAATGCATGTAAGTCCATTATTTATTCTCTATCTACTCTCTCCCAAACTTGTACGGAAAGATTGGGCGTGTCAACTTCTAAATGCTCCACTATGTTCATTGGTATCAATAGTACTGTAGCGGTATCTGAACTTCATATGATAATTCTCTGATAAGAGTGGTTGCTCATCACTGTGTGCACTTTCACATTGTACACTGTTATACAATTACTGATTATTGCTGCTTTTAAAGGTACAGTGAAAAAAAAAATACAATGTCCAAGCTCCAATGCTGGGTCTTTGTGTTACTTATTCAGTTATCTTTTATCGCATATTTGATGTGACAAGTTAATGATGTTAGATCGTGGGTAGCTAGCTGAGAAATCTTGTGGCTGAGAGGTGTGTGGTTGGATGAAAAAACATGTTTGGCAACTTTCTTAAGGATCTCTACGCTCTCTCAAGCAGTCTGATTGATTAAAGGTGACTTTATTATTATTTTTATTATTAATATCATTGTTCTATTTAAGAGCAGAAATACGAAAACACAACAGACCCATTGTCTGTATGTTTTCAGGTAGGTAGAAAGTTAATGAGGCTGAGAGTTCCATAAAAAAATAGGAGACAAAGATATAGAGAGCGAGAAGCTGCAAGAAAGGAAATAACTGCAAGTTCAGTTCACAGTATGCACTTTTACACTCTACCCCCAGTACACCACAAGCCTATTTGTTCCAAGCGTTGAGTCATGATGAGAGGTTTGTGGTGTTGAAAGTGAACAGTGCAGAAACTTTATAATGAGCAGTTTCACCTGAATCAGGTACAGTCTCACCTATTAATAAGAAGTGACCCACATACTATTTTGGACCATTTCTGAAGTTGGTGTTTGGTGGAGCGCACAACCTTCAAGTTTCTCCATGAAAATTGTGCTTCACTGCTCACAACCAATCCTCCATGGAAATGAGCCTTGATCCATGAGGAGGGGAGATATATTATAACCACTTCGTTCAAATTGTTTTTTTTTATTATGCTCTAGGGTATCTGGTCCTGCAGCAGAGTACAAAAGATACAATAAGTAAGGGATGAAAAGGACACAGTTGCAAGTAATTATAACTGCAGAAAATACAGGTACAAAATTAGTAGTGTTTTCTTTTTCTTTGTTTTTTTATTTATTTTTAACCTAAACATAAAGGTTCTCATCCAGATTTGACTCTATTCATATAGTGTTTCGTTCAGCTAAGAATACCTGGGTGTGTTTGCAATAGTTTTCACTATTTTATGACAGAACTAGACATTTTAATATTGATAAACAAACGGCATAACTACTTAATCTGAATTGACAGAACTAGCTGGTCCTAAAGTCGAGTGTACTCATAATAACATAACATAATTTGTAGTTAAGGAGCCAAAACACAGCTGGTATAGTCCTTTAAACTAAGTCCTTTAAACTAACTATTAAGGGTGCACAGTTGAGTTTGTTCCTATGGATGACAAGCTTAATTGTTTAATAGCAGACTATTATTATTTGCTACATGTCAAATGTGTTACCAAATGCTGCACTAAGTTGTTATAGTTTTAATTTTAAAAAGTATTAAACATTTTTTGAGCCTACTTGTAAAAACGTATTTGAGGATGATGCACATGATGAGTCACCCTGCTGGGACATGAAGAAGGTCAGCATGGGAACTTGGTGGTCAAATTTAGTATTATAGCCACCATCTGATGCTTCAGCGTGTTGATGCTTTTATAATTTTTACTGCTGACTAACACCTCTTTGGTGGTACATTACATGACCTATTTTGGCTGGTTTTAGTGCGAGAATATGGATTAACATGATGGCGATAACTGATGTCCCCATTATTTAGTTACTCATACATCAGTCAGTTTTAAGCTAACATGTCCATGAATACAGCCCCCTGAATCTCTAAGCTGCCACATAACATTTCTCAAACTGTTTTGCCAAATACTCAACCAAACGTTATTACTCCCAAATGCTCTAAATAATAATAAAGTTCTACTGTTCTGGAACAAGGGCTGTTTTACTTTTTCAGCCTTGCGCCGAATCAAAAAGTCCATCCTCTTGCCCTGGGATCTGAGTTCATTAAAACTCCCTCCTGTCTTTTGGGAGCCCACTAGAAATAGACCCTCCACCCAGCCTGGAGGGTGGAAGCCAGTGCATGATTTTTTAATGATGTCTGAGTTGCTCCCACCAGAGTCATTATACATCTCCTAAAAGGAATTAAACTGGAAGCTGACTGCCAGGGACCCCGAATGGTGATCGCATTATGACAGCTAATGGGAGCTGTGACATGAAGGGAAAGCTAAGGATTATTTGTCGACTAAATTATATATCACTCAAACAGATTTGTGACTGATTCCATAGTATTTTAAGGTAAGCACAGTAAAGTTGGTTGAGTAAGTTTCAAGTATGCAGCTGTCCAGGTTTGGAGTTTATATTATGGAGGGGAAGTCAAACCAATTTAACGTGTGGTAATGTTAAATTTGCACGGTGTGTCCTAAATCTGTACAAGACATCACCTGCCTACTTACGAAGCTGGCGTATCTAGGTTGAGTGTCTCTGTCAGCTATTTTTAAAATTTGTCATGCTTCAGCTGAATCTTGTTGGCTTAAGACACGACACTTTAAACAATATATGTCAATGACGCTGCTGAGATTTGACATGATTGCAGCAAATTGGAGGAGCCATTTTTAGTTCTGGGCAATTTATATTACTGTCTATGGCTTCTTAGTGGAAACTTGTAATTATAATCAAGTTATAACAATGATCAAATGGAAAATATGTAAATATATCATAACGCTATGATGGAACATAACACTGGAATAGTACACTGTCCTGAAGTACAATTTGGAGGTTAATTCTGCCATATATACATTTCAGAGGGAAATGTTGAACTTTTATTCCATTATTAATACCTGACAGATACAGTTACTAGTTTCTTTATACATAAACTATATAATATATTAGCAACAAAATATAATTCAATGTTTTACAGAAAAAAACCCTCCAACAATATATATAGTAGTTAAAATGAACTCCACTTTGACCAGCTACAATATTAAAATGCTGCATCATTTAGTATAATCTAACAATATTACAAATAATAATACAATACTGACTGAGGCGACTAAGACTACATCCGGAGTACTTTTACGTTTGATATTATATATTTTTTTAAGGAAACACTTTACTTACTTATTTTACTATAAATCAGAAGTTAGGATTAGACTTCTGAGTTGCATATCGTTGAAAAATTCTGGCAGACCAAATCTGTCCAAGGATTTGTCTCCATTCATTAATTTTATTAGCCTTTGCTATCCCTTTATCCCTCCATGTACAAACCAACTAAACTGTACATTTTGAAGTTATTGTTCTACAAAGAAGTAGTTTTTTGAATTGATATTAGCTCAGTCAAAATATTTTTCTCCATGTTGCTTTTTTGTAGTTTTTTTATACCATTAAAATTGACAGAATCTATGTTTTTATCCTTTCAAATGATATATGAAAAGAGATCTGAAGCATTTTTTTGAGGCATGGATTCCTGGTGTATTGTGTTATTTGGCGTGAGTAAACTATAATATGTTTGTTCTCATTTATAACACTATGTGCAGGAATAGGTCACATAAACACAGAACAAGGCACATGAATGCATCGGGGAACATATCCGTGATATTAATGCATGTCAGAACATCCATATGTGCGTTCTTTCTCCTTCTAAAACTGCTGTGTATGGGACACTTTGTTTTTGCATAGAAAAGGACAAAAACTAGTAGAACACTTCTCTCAAGAAGCTGAAGTGCAAGTACTTTGGCTGAAAAGGCTATATCTTTTTCTAAAAAGAAATTCCTAACATTTAGGTCTTCTCCACTGGCTTTATTTGTAGATTCATACGGAAACAATATAGGCCTTACGTGGTGTTGATTTGATAACATCAAGCTTATTTCAGTGTTAGTTTAAGAGAGGCATTCTGAACACATTTTGCAGATGACTTAAAAAAAACAAAAAACAAGTTAACCCAGAGGATGCGTGACGAGCTCTGTATCTGCTCTCCAACCTACCTGCCTTACTGTATTAGTATCATACTGGAGAAATCAAGGAGATGAATGCCTCACTTTTGCTGTTTCTCTTAGCTATTTTGAGAGCTGTGCTGTAGCCAATCTCCCAGTGTGTGTGTGTGTGTGTGTGTGTGTGTGTGTGTGCGCGTGTGTATGACAGGAGGCTGATGTGTCCTATTTCCCTTGCAAACTAAAAAAAAAGTAGGTTTGGGGTTTATTAATATTTGTATCCACTCCTCTAGTCCCCAAAAGAGAGACGAGGTCTATCACATCAGCATGAGATAACCCATTCTGCATTAAAATGAATTCATTTCAAATGAGGAGGCTTCAGTTTGATTGTTTCTCAGGCTGAATAATTGTTCTGAAAGAAACTAAAATTAAATATCTTGGGGGTCTTTGACATAAAAAGTGCCCTGCCACTGTTAATTTGCTGAGATACGCTCTGTCTGTCTCTGTCTGTGGTACTTCTGTGAATTTCCAGTATTACATTTCTGAAAAGGCACAGCTATATGGGCATTTGCATTATTCATAACTCCTACGGCAAGGCGGGGATTACTTATTGATGTGCATAGGTATCCCCCAAATCACATGGTGAGAAAGTTTCAAAAGTTCTTAGGTCTGGTGACACAATTAATGGGCTACAGTGTGGCTGTAGATTGCAGGCACATGTTTGCGCAGATCTTTAATGAGAAGGTTTAGCGAAAGATGAGTTGTGTGCATTGCTGTTTATCTCGGTGTTCTTTTTATTTGTGATCTGCTCTTTAGTATGTACAGCACTTTGGTCAATGTGTGTTGTTTTTAAATGTTCTTTATAAATAAATTTGACTTGACTTGACAATTAGCACCAGTTTCTTTTTCCTATATCTGTCTTTTTGTGCAGCAGTAGCATTAACAATGACCTGGTTAATTACTCAACGTTTTTTGAAAAATATCTAATTTTGTTAATTATTTAGTATTTCTGTTTAGCGGCCTTTAACAAACCCCATTTCCCATACACCCTAGACCTTTGCAAACAGAATGTCATGGCTCGACATAGGAGGCGAAGGAACTGCCACATAAGCGGTTTTGCGTACTTTGCCAGGTGTTTATGTCTGATCACAGGGACCGTTGCAGCCTGGGCGATTTTATTTTGAAAGGCCTGGTTCATCCTGACATCATTCTTGTTAAAATAAGAGTAACTTCAAAGTAGGTGGGATGGGATTTAAAAGTTGAATAGACCTGTTGTTGAGAACAAAATGAAGGTTAAGTCATACTGAGAACTCATGTAATAATGCATTAATGACTATTGAGCACTCAGTTGACATATTGCCAGGCTTTTCCGCTGGTGTGATCCCACCACAAGATGGTCTCCTGGTAAAAAATGTGGATGAACCTCGCAAAAAGCCTGAAAATCTAACTTAAAACTATCTATGCCTCTGTATTTTTAGCCTATGGGCAAGTCATCATTGAGAGTCATGCTGCTTTGTACTTGGTGGTACTGTCCACGCAGCAATCACATATAGTAGATTACTTTGATACCAAATCAGAATTTAAAGATTAGGAGCCTGGAATGTAAATTATAATGACAAGTTATAGATAGACGTTCATCCTAAAAGGATATCGGAGGTCTTGACTGTTACCACTGTAAAGAGTGAATTCTGCTGATTTGTGCAAGATGTGTATGATGTCTGTGACAGGTGGGGACAAATATTGCCGACAAAAAATTGGATGCTGTTCGTATCTATTCAGAGCACATTATCTGTTCATATTTAAATAATATATAATAACCTATCTGTTTACACCTCTACTATTTTGTGTTTGTGCATCTCTTTCTCTGATCCATCCTCAATAGTCCACTTTTTCCTCTTCTCTCTTGTGCCACTTAAACATACCCTGTCAGAAAAACAAAATTGCTTCATCAGAAAATGAAATAATTCAGCCTGTGGACAACAGCAAAACAGAGAGATGTCTGTTTTTCTTATGTTCAAATAGGGACAATTTCAAGAAATGACATCAGGCATTGTTAGAGACCTCCACCACCACCACCAATTGTCACCCTCCACTTAAATGGAGACTGAGCCACGGAATTATGATTCAAATTGACTCTTGCTAAATTAAAAGAGAGAGTGCACAGGTAGTAAGCATACACACGCAGGTAATTTCAGACTGTATTGCTCTGGAGGCATTTTCCCACAGAAAATCTGCAGAATCAAAAAGAATGACTTTTTTTGTAGGTTTTTTTTTTCTAGCTGGGATTCAATAATTGAATCAGTACATGTTAAAACACAGATCTGGTGGTGGCACTTATTATCGCAGCGACATGTCGACTATGTCCTGGTGTGATGCCATTTCGTACACACATTCATATACTTCACGCAGACATGCACACTCATGTGGGCATGAGGACCAATTACAATCCAATTCCAGTGCACTAGTACGGGGTGAAGATTGTCTGCTGCCCCTGAGACGCCAAGGTCTCTGGAGAATGACAGTTATTAGAACCTGATAATGGCAGGGCTGACGAATGCAACGTCCTTCTAATAGGAGGCAACCACTCTTATATTACTTCCAATTTGACACAGTGCTTGCTGCAATATATTGTTTAAAGCAACCAACCACATTTAGAGTGAGATCAGTAGATGTTTGGTTATACTTTAGAGAAGAAAAAGCAATAAATTATATAAAGGTATGGTATAAATCTATAAGTGAATTGAAGCTGCACTACCGATATTATGGCAGCTAGTCGCAGACTTTGTTGCTGTTTGGTGGTGGGCAGGTAGCATGTTTTATTGTTCTTCTTACTGTCCAGCCACAGCAGTAAGATTTGCCTTCAGTTATTACTGTGAGCTAGTGTTGTCAAAAATATTTTTTGAAGGATATTGATTCTTAATATTTCAAACGGTTTTAAAATTCATTTTCCACAGTATCAATCCTGAAAATGCGCTTCTCTTCTCCCCGACAGCGAACTGATATCTACACCCACCGCTCACTCACAGAGCTTTCTTCTCGTCTCGTTCCCTTTGCGTTCAACGTTCCCGTTGTGATTTGATGCTGGCAAATAATACAAGCAAGCCCATATGAAAGTGACGGTACAGAGCGGTGCTAACGAAAGAGCAAAGCACGCTGTCCTCTATGAAGAACCAGCAGAGGTTGGCGACATCTTCCCTTTCAACATTACTGTTCAGTAATTTAATCAAAGTTCTGTCAATTTCCCCCCGTGGTATCGAAAATGGTATTGAATATTGATATTTTTCAATGTGTTGTATCGTTAGAAATTTGAGTATCGTGACAACACTTCCGTAAGCTTAAAGCAATGAGTTTAACGAGCAGCAGCTGGGGTGTACAGACTATTTAGCCATGGTTTTTCCCTGTCAGGCTACATACAGGCTGCCCTCCCTTGTTGTGAAGTTTGCAGCCTGAAAGACATACCTGTAAACACTATGTGTTTTAAAAAGTACTTCCACCTCCTCTGCAAAAACGTATTGTCATTAATATTCTTCTACAAGATGCTTGAATAAAACATCAGTCAAAGATACGGCAGTACAGCACAGACGTAGTTTCAGGATACAATCCATTACATTTCTTGTGCTACATTTGAATACAGGCCAGTGTATTGCCTCCAATCAACAGTAATCACATTTCAAAAATATATATATTTATTTTGCCATCTCTACAAAGCAATAAAATTTAATTAAATTATCATACTTAATTTGCATGCAACCATTGTTCTGCAGTTGTAGTGGACCAAACTGTGCCAGAAAATGCACCTCGCAGCGTCCTAGAAGCCTTAAAAAGTCGGTGCTGTGGCAGTTTGCTTGTTTCCATTAGTTTGCCAGTTCCCAGTGTGCTAAACATTAGGCTTACTGCCAAACAACACAATGTGGTAGAACTAACTGGTTCTTAGCACAACCTGGCCACCGTCTGCTCTTATCCATATGGTCAATTTGTCTTCCGCTCTCACACTGAAGGGGAAATAAACGAGCACACACACATACACACACACTTCGTTCATTCTCTACCCCTTTCCAGAAACAGTACTGCCCTCCTACCTCTTCTCTTTTTTTCTTGTTCTCACTAGTATCTCTTTTTTCTTATTAATACCCTTCGTCTCTGTCTTTTCTCTATATCTTTTTCTCCATTTCCTCCCTGGCTCTTGACCAGGTAATATTTAGACACACGTTCAGCCTTGTTGCCTCTGTGCTTTGTTGTTAGGAAACTCTTTTGTCTGCTGTTTCACAATCAGTTGCTAAGTAAGCCATTTGGCTTCTGCTATCTCCAATGGAGAGTTTATTCCACCCGTGGATCACGACTCCCATCCTTCATTCCGAAGGATAAGCCTGAACAAAGCAAACATGATGCGGAAAAATCATGATTTCAGCAATATGTGGAGGCTATACATGAAAGGGAAACTGGGAGAAAGGTGTTTTTTTTCTGGATAGCAGACACTATGGTTGTTTCCAGGGTAGCTTAAGAAAAGGTGTTATACATGAGTTCCTGAACCAAAGTTGTGTTGCAATCCTGAGTAATTGTATATTAATCGTTTATCATCTTTTAGTTTTCTTTAGCATACTTGCTAGTCAATTATTGCAACAAATTTAAGACAGGATCTGAAAACTGATGTCACTGGAATCATGTCTTGATATATTTTGCTGTTTGCCAGATCATGAGTCATCCTGCCTTGAGATACAGCAGGGAGCAAAAAGCTGTCAACCTGCTTTCATAACACTGCTAAAATAAATCAGATGCCAGTGAACATGGCAACAATGTGAAATACCCAACTGGGGTTTGTCATGAGCTCACCATGCCATATTAATAAACTAAAAACTGCAACATTTTACTTGTTTTTCTTGGAAAACAGTTGAGCGAAATGCTTAATACTGCTTAACAAAAAGCAATGTGTTTGTTAAAGGCAATGGCAGATTCCTTACACTGAAACATGTACTATAGGCTTTTGAAAATGTGTGTGAGTGGAAAAAAAGAGGAAAATATTGTTGTATTTGAGACAAAAATGAAGATGAATGAGAGGCAGCCAAATTGAAACTGGCAACTGACCATGTAAAAAGATAACTCTGGTTATAATGATGCGTTCAGACTCGACATGCACTGCTCCTCCACCTACAACTAAAACAGCACACAGAACAGAAAACTGTTTTGACTGTTCTTGGTAGTAGATCAACACTGGCTTTTTCAGCTCTAAAAATGTCTTAATGTGGGTTCTTAGGAGCTACTTCCATTAGCAACTTCATTTATAATGTGCTTAAAAAGTTCATGAGATGCCCTCTAATTAGTCTAATTTCTTACAGATTGGTTCAGTATAGTTTAAATGAAGTTTGCACTATTTTATCCGTCACCATGGACTTAATTTCCACTGCTATGCTGATGACACCCAGTTGTACATCAGCAACAAACCCTCAACACAGCTCCCACCCATGCCACTTGTCAACTACCTGCGAGACATTAAAACTTGGACAACTGCTAACTTTTTCAAACTCAAAAGCAAACAAAGCTGAACTTAGGGTGGTGGCCCCAGCGTTGCTGCTCAAGAAGGTCGGCGACATCCTCCTGGAGGTAGGATGGCTGCTCCATCTCTGCATCCCCCAAGTTTACAACCTGGGAGTCATCCTGGACTCCACCATTTCATTCCAGTCTCGTTTCAAAAACATCACCAAATCTGCCTTCTATCATCTCAAAAACGTTTCCAGGCTCTGGCCTTCACTAACTGACTCTGTGGCAGAGACCCTCATCCATTCTTTCATCATGACCAGTCTTGATTACTGCAATGGTGTCCTATCCAGTGTGCCCTGTAAAGCCCTCAACAGGCTCCAGTCTGAGAACTCAGCTGCTAGAGTTTTAATACGCACTAAATTCTGGAAGCACATCATTATGTATCATCTGGCAAACTTGACACAGGTATAAACACGATTGGTTGCTAAATGTAATGTAGGTGGGTCTTATCTAATATGAACCTGTTAGAGGCAGATGCCAAACAGGAAAGGAGGAATAAACACCATGACAAGTAAGTTGTGTGTGTGTGGTGAGAATTGAGGTATACAAGCTTGTTTTGTAAAAACAACTGAATTAAAGAGATGAGCCGACTGTGGCTTCTGACAATACTCACAATACCCACTACTGAAGTGATAGGTCAAGTCACAAAATAGTCCAGAATTTCCAGCTAAGAACTCTTTATTTCAGAAGAGGCCTGACAGGGCGTACAGGCATGCCTTTGTCCCTGTATGTCTTATATATCGGTATGTGTGTGGTTCCTAAAATGAGGAATAAGATACAGAGTAAGAAAACATATTACAACCTATTAAACCAGTCACACTGCTATGCTTAGCACTGCCACAAGGTGGAACAACAAGACCCCAGTGGTTCCAGCTAATGACTTTAACACACTTCATTATTCCACCAAAGAAAATAGTTGACAACTATGCAGTTATTAGGGCCAGAAACCAGTGTTCGTTTCCTGAGAGAAACAAAAAGTCAATATTAAATGTTTTTATTAAGTTACGTAGGTTACGTAAATTGTGTAACTTTTGCGTGTAACATTACTTAACATTTACGTGTTAATTGATGTAAGTTGTTATTTTATCCTAAACTATGATCTTTTCCTAACCTTAACCAAGTACTTTTGTTGCCTAAACCTAACCAAATTACTCAGCTCAACTTTAACAACATGCCATTTCAAAATGGCGATGTTTTGCGATGTTAACATTTTATTTTGCTAACTTGACTGGATGTTGCATATTTATTGTTGCTAACTTGACTGGATGTTGCATATTTATTGTTGCTAACCATTGCTAACTTGACCGTGGAGACCTAAATGTTGAAAAACGATGCTAAAGCGGTACCCATGGTGTTCAAAGGTGACGCCAAACGTCAACATGTGATGAGTCGGGAGTGAGAATGTGTTGACAGGCTTAATCCACCACATACTCACCTAGAGGCATATTAATGTTCTAAATATACAGATTACATATCGATGCAGTGACACAATGTGTTCATAATGACAAATAACAGAACAGAGGTGCATTGAATGTAATTACATTAAGCCCAGGAACATACCATTCTAAGAGATTAACGAAATGTACCAAATTAAGAGGGGGAGTGGAAGGCTCCAAGTGGCACTGGCATTTTTAACAACACTCAAACACAAGCACTCAGGGTGCTTCTGTGTTTTCAGTATCATTTTCACCAGCGGCTACATGTTGTGTTTTACTGAACTAACACAGAACACAGTACCTGGAGCAATAAAGACTGTGTGCAAGAGGAAACGCATTCCCCAGTGCCCACAAAAGTTTCCGAAATTCCACCCACAAGGTTTTGATCAAACCCACATTGATAATGTACGTATGTAATTGTATGTTCATAGCAACACAGTTTAGTGACAAATCAACTATAGACCAAGTGTTCAAAAGGCAAGTAACTGAGTGAAACTCTTTCTTCCTCTCCAATGGAAGTGTGCTGGGTAATTTCAACACATTAAGAACTTTATCCCACAATGACTTAACATTGCCAAGTAATTTGTATTACAGGACAGTGCTACTAATGACATTTAATAAAGCCACATTCCATGTGAGTGATTTTAATGCATAAGCCAGGCAAGATATTAGTCCCATAAATTACTGAGGGAATGTAGCATTCCTGTCAGATTCAAAAATACTGTATGTCTACCGGCAGACTTTGGAACTTATAAAAAAGATAAACGGATTTTAGCAAAAGTTAAATCAGGAAGGCTCATTACTCCACTGCAGCTCTGCCTCTTGGCTTCTGTCCATCTACATATTTTCTCGCTTCCCTCAATTTAAAATTCATAAGGGATCTCCCCTCTTCAAACTACCCTACCCAAACCTTTACACCCACTGCCTCATGTCACTCACTTATCAGCAAGCCCTGCCAACATTTCACCATCACCTAGTTTTCAAGGTGTTTTTAAAACCTGGTACAACCTGGACTTCTTGTCCTGACCTGAGGCTGTTGCACCCATGAGTAGGACTCTATGGTACGTCCGATCAAGTGTTAAAAGTAGTTGTTGAACTGGTCAAACAATGTGCTGTCAGGTCCAAATAGTCCTTACGTTTTGTTGTTTTGTTTTTTTGTGAAAATCTGTAAAATACCAATTATATGACAAACAAACAGGAGTTCAGCTTCCTGATGTCCTGAGAGTGAATGAAACCGCATTTAAAACAACAGAAAGCCTGATCCGACGTGAATGTCAGCCACTCGCTAATCATATTCCTCGAAACTCCACTGATCAGATCGGCTAATTCTTTGAACTCATCAGCCTTCCTATTGTATGTGTTTGTTAGAGACAGATGCAGAGAGAGAGAGGCCATAGGGAGCAAACAAGATTGCTGCTGTGGTTATCGCAGTTAGTGTGTGTGGTGGGCGTGGAGGAGTATTTTATTCAGAAAACCTAATCTTTTGATGATGAATAAAGAGAAAAATATTGCCTGGATTTCCATCCCATCAGTGTTGCATCTAACGTAATCTTCTTTGATGGAAAGTTCTTTTTGATGTTTTGTTGTGTCTGTGTAGCTCCTAGTTCTTTGTCTGCACATCTCTCCCTCTCAGGCACACATGCACATATGCACACAGCAGGAGTCTGAGGGTGTAAATGTGGGTTGGAAATGTATGTGTGTGTGTGTGTGTGTGTGTGTGTGTGTGTCTGCCCTGATTGTTCTCAAAGCAACTTGGTAAGGGAAGTCTCCACATTTCCCACTAAGGTCCTACTGGGAAATGTAGTTTCCGCAACCTTCTTTCTCTCACTCACACAATTGATGTACCTTCTGGTTAGTCAGGATGCCGATTAATGTGGGTGCGTGATGTGTTTGCAAAGCAGGAGTGCCAGTCTCTTTCCAATTTTCACTTTTCTGTTTTGGCTCACAAACCTCAAAACAGCAAAAAGAAGTCAGTTAAAGTGAAACAAATAATGCATTTAAGGAAGATTATTGTGCATTTAAATGTAGTTGCTCTTTCAGGGAAGGATTGATTCATTCATGCATGGTTTTAGCACGACCCAGAACCGCATCCTTTGTCATTCTACACTTAGAGACCACTTTATCAAGTACACCTGTAAAAACTAATACAAAGGGCACAGATATTCACACATACAGACAGATACATGCTCATCTCCCTCTCTAGCTCTCTGTCTCTCTATCTCTGGCTGTATTTCAAAAGCATTTTGTTTTGATAGATTTAGTCTGGAATTGCATTTTTAATAGCTAAACCTCTTTTTGATGGCAGATAGCTCATATTAAAGGTTAATGTGAAGTTTTGCTCTCAGAGAGCCTTCTGTCACTTTGTAAGTTTTTCACTTTCTAAAGCCAAGGTCTCTTTTATATTCACCTGCTGCTTTACAGACACTTCAAACAAGCATTGCTAAGTTCATTTAGAAAGATAATGCATCACTCTCATCATTATAGCTTTCTCCCTGAGCGCAACAGGTTAGTAGTTTTTGGTTGAATTCTATACATTCATAAGATGACAGAACTGAACTGTTACTTCTGTGTCTGATCAGGGAGGTCAATTGTTGATATTCTTGTCATCTTTTTTGTATAAAAGTAAAGCATAGGAAGTCCCATTCTGGGGGGTTTTGAACAAAGACTTGTTCTGTGGCTAAAAAACCAAACAAAAATCATTGGTGGGAACTAGTAATTATCTGATATATACAGCAAATAATAAAAATGAAATTATTATTACAGTAATTTCTTGACACGCAGGGAATAATAATACCTTGTTGGCATCATTTTTCTTTGTTGATTAGACTTTCAACCACATTGCCATACACTATACAACATTTGTAATTACCAACATAAATTCCTATGTGTACAAAAAACAGAGGAAACAGAGGAATCCAGTAAAAAAAAACTATTCACCATCTTAATTCACTCTGGAATTTGCAGTGAAAAAGAAAACTATCATGCCCTCTCTCTCATCCCCCTAAACAAAATGAGCCTGTGTGGCTATTGATGGCTGCTAAGAGTTTTAGAAGTAAAATAAATTTACATCAAAAGATGTAGAGGTGTAGCTGAGTGGACTTCTTCTTCACTTTGTAATACACAATGAGGTGTCCTGAAATATGGAAATAACAAAAGAGGCTGGTTTCTGTCTTATCCATTTCTTTCTATATCAGAACACCCTGAAGTGTATTATTATGATTATACCACATCCAATAACCATAAGCAGAAGAGGAAGCTGTGTTCTAATCATTATGTTTGTTTGTTTTTTTTAAAGTTTGTAGTCAGTTTAACTCGTGGTAATCTGTTTCCACCAAAGTTAACTCTTGACTTGGCATAAAACAGGAGGACTAGTGCTGTGGTTAGTTTACAGCACCTTACACAATATTTACAACAGTGAAATAGTTTCAGGTGTCCTGTTGCATGATATTAAAGGATAAGTCAAGTGATATTCAGTATTTTTTGTTGTCAACAATATGAAGCAAAACCATCGCTCATTCCTCCATTGTTGAATAAATGATTAAAAACACATTGATGAGCCACACTGTTGCACTGGACATGCCCCTTCATTACCATGAACACTCCTATGCTAAAAATAATACTATATACTTGTGACCTATTTAAAAAGCCTATCTGAAATAGGAACAAAAGACTGCCATAGAAAGGGAAGTCAGAAAGTATTAACCATCAAATAAGTATTCTGATCTTGAGGGATGGAAAACAACATAAGGGTATGATTAGAAGGTCAAAGGGCCCTCCTTCAGACCTTTACAAATAGGAATATTTGTCTCACAAAATGAGAAAGGACCACAACTTCATCACTTCTAGACCAAAGTTCAGGAGCCTGATGAAGTAGAGGCATAAGAGAAGTAAAATGATTGAAACTAAAACTTTATATTTAAATAAATTTCAATAAACAAACAGAAATTGAGCTTACTCCTCTTAAAAAAAATACACACTAATCACTGAGTACATTTTGCCTGAGTTAATTATTTGTGAAAATATCATCATGAAGAACACAATCATCATCATTTTTGTGTAAAATACAAACATACTTAGCCCCTTTGCCTTATTCTTTCAAATCACATGTACTCATATGTCTATTCCTATGTGTTATACAGTGTTTTTCTCTGTGTTCTCTTCATTTATGCCTCTATCTCGTTCTGTGTTTGAACCCAATTGATGCTTAGCACCAGCAGTGATAATGTGTGCAGCAGTTGGTTCTTCTTTTGTTTCATCCCTTTATGACATAGGGAGGTTAACATAAGAAACAGACTCCAAAGACCTTCTGTGTTTGCGTATGTGTATGTGTGGCTGACCAACATAATGCAGGTCTCACACGTACGCACGCACACACACACACGCACACACACACACACAGTATGCCCAACAGGCAAGTGTTTCCTGCTATGCAGGCTGTTGCCTCCTGACTGTTTCCATCACAGAGCCACAGGCTTGTTTCTGCCCCGCTGCTCTGTCCACGCTAAGCTTTCTGTGTCTCTGATGTTGTGGACTACAGAAGAAGCCCACAACCCTCCAATCCCATCCTGTGTCTCATCAGCAGCCAATCTGTCTCAAGTCCACCAGAAGTAGAAATGAAAATTAAGCAGAGCCCCTGTCCCCATCTCTATAAGAACTGCTGGACAGGTATTGTTGATGAAAATTGAAAACTGTGATTATTCCCTGCAGTGATATTTTCTTACAAATCCAGCCAGGTACGCTTAACTCCACGTTCCCTTCACTGTTTCAAATATCACAATCAAAATGTATTATTTTATATTGTTTAAGTTAACCTCTTGGAAACAGATACCTATTTCCAGGAAAAACGTCTAAAATAACATCCCAATGAACCTATTTATTTTTCAATTAAAGAGTAAATGGAGATGCAATAAAGAAAAATATATTTTCATTCTGGGCTGGTATAAAATCTATATTTTAATATGAATATCACCATCAAAACCATCATCCTGTAGATTATAATCAATCAATCAATCAATCTTTATTTATATAGCACTTTTCATACAAATACATGTAACACAAAGTACTTCACACTATAGAACCATTTAAAATAGTTAAAATACTACAAAAAAAAAAAAAAGCAGGTCAAGCCCAACAATCAATCCCCGCCCCACCCAAAATACAGCTCAGTTAAAAGCTTGGTTAAATAGGTATGTCTTTAGTTTGCCTTTAAACATGTCCAGATTTCCTACATTTACATTAATACACATGGAATACAAATGTAACTGTGAATTTGATGAAAATAAACTAATATACAACAGATATTACACAATCTTTCAAAAATAAACCAAGCGAATGTCCATTTTTTTGGCCATATTTACTCACTGTTATTGGGAGTTTTCTTCAAAACACTATTTCTGTCCATACAACCACGTTCCAAATAACATAAAGCTTCCAAAAGATTGAAATATTGATAAAAACAGTGAATATTGATCAACATTCCTGTGACCAAAAGCACTTCCATGATTTACAGGCCAACAACTTGAGAACAGAACATATATTGGATGACTGTGTACGTCCTACGGGTCAGTCTGTAGATGACGATGATAAAGACCGTCTGTTCCAAAGCAACATTTCTTCACTTCTTCATTTTGACGAGAGAAACGAAACCGAAGAGTAGCTGTATATGTATATTGATGTGTATGTTATTATTATTATCCTGCTAACAAGTCTGTGAGTTTTGTGATTTGAGTGATATGAGCTTACACAGCTGATCAGAGCTGGAGCTGAGCTTCGAGTGGTCGGACTGCGGTGTAGGACGACATATGAGATCTCTGGAAGGCAATAAATGTAGCCATGTACAGAGATTACAGAGCTATTTATGTTATGATATAAGTTCATTTAGATGCTTGGTGTTTGATGTGTATTTGGTGTGGATAAATCGATCGTCCTGACCGATACCGGGCAGGTCCTTTCTTACTATAACTGGTTGATTGCTAGGATATTTGAACCAGGGGTTTCTAAACCCCTTCAATGTCAGGGACAATGGAATTCCATATGAGAAATTCATTCCAACTTCAAGAGAACTCTTGCACTAAGTTAGGGACATGATTGTAGCAAATTAGGGATGTAACTAACGGTTAAATACCAATTTGCTCTGCAGTAGATACTTAACTTACGCTTGGTCTGATTATTCTAACTTATAGAGAGATTGAGGTGAAAGCAAATGAATGTTCCTCTGCATGTAGACCCCCATTGAGGTCCTTTAGAGAGTTCTGATGGATTCAAGCCAGGTAATAATGTACTTATCCTTGTTGGACACATGCTTGATTTGCTTGATTTGAGAAAAATACATACTTATATTGAGCTTTGAACCATTACACAGTAAAAAGTTTTATAATGGCTTTTGAGTCACTTAGTACAAATCAAATCTGTTTTTCACTGAGGAGCAGGTTATGTAATTGCTAGAATGAGGTTTCATAACTGTCTGATTATTAAGTCCCAACTCAAGACCAAGTCCTAAAGTAGTTTATGTCAAGAATGCTTATAAAAATGTGTATTTATTATTTTCAAACTTACTTTATAATGTACAAAAACAAAGTATATATTGTATGTTGTTGGTCATGATTGTTATATATTTATACATGTATATAATAAGTTTATGTCTAACAATCTTTGTTCAGTTTTGTTGTCTGCTGGAAATTGTTCTTGGAACTGTAAGTGAGTAAGCATGCCTACAGTGAGAGCAGCTTAAAAAGAATGGAACTAAAGAAAGGTACCTTCTGTGAGGCCTCTCTCCTGTTTCTGACCATTTTTGTCACTGTGACTGTGGAGCCTCCTTCAGCGCAAAATGTTTGAAAATGGACCGCAGTGGGACAAAGAGGCTAAGCGGATTGGTTATATTGGGACGTACAGGCTGAGAGGACTGTGTAGTTTCTCCTTTGCTTGTGTGTTTGTGTGTTTGTGAGTTTATATTGTCCATACGTCTCCGTGTTGTCTGCCTTAGTGATGTTTCATTCTACAGCTGATTCTATAAGAAGAGGTCATTTGTGTGGCTTAATTATGTGTGGTGCACCCTCTGTTGTGTCTGTACACTTTATTTGTTGCTGGTCATTTTTGTTTAATTGTCTGAATTATGCTCTCTTTTCTGGTGAATTATAAGCGGGAAGCTCCATGTCTGAAAAAAGCCAATGCGGAGGTGCCTTAAACCTGCATTCTTTCTAATGGCCAAAACTATACTGCTTGCAAAAAAAGCCAAATTGTATGCAAGCTTAAGAAAATGACCCTACTTCTTACTTGATTTATTACCTCAGTAAACACTATCTTAAGGTGTTTATGGTCTCAATCAATAGTTTAAAGTCTTCTTCAATACAACATGATGTTAATTTTTTTAAATTACGGTACCATTCAGAGTAAAATAGATGATAAAGCAGGGTATGCATTAGGTGGCGGTCACCTTGTGATTGACAGCTCGCTACTACGGCAACCTGTCAGGCATAGCAATGAGTCTCCCTCCCCTCCACCCTCTTGTCCAAATATAATCACCTCTGGTTCCAAAAAAACAAGAATGTGACAGCCAAAGTGTCAAGGTCGATGCTTCAAAATGTTAGTCCACAAACCAATGGGTGACTGTGGCTATGTCCACTTCTTTTATATGGTCTATATATCCACTAGTGTATACACTGACATTTAATGCAATATATTATGCAGCCTAACGGTGTTCTTTATAACATATCATCATATTAATATTTTTTTCTTTATCTTTTCCCTTTTCAAAAAAGTGACATTTACTCATTTATCCAAGTACATTTTTACACAAGTAACAATACTTTTACTTGAGTATACTATTCTAAACCATCCCTGGATTTCTTTATAGCAGAGCTAAGGACATGTGATTTGTTACAAGCCTGAGTGCCGGAAAAAAAAGAAGATTTATATGTAATTTCCACTAATGGACTTCCTCTAAACAGTGCCTCTCATGTGGAGTTAGAGTGGGGTTTTTCCACAGTCTACAGCCATAAGAGAGAAGATAGCAACCTCACAGGGAAGAGCAGACAATCACTACCCATCCATAGTTTTCCAGCTGTAGCAATTGATGTAACTTGTGCGATTAGGAGATTAAAGGATTTAACGGATTAGGTTTAACCCAGGAAAATGTGGCTAACATGTATTCCCATCTCCATTACCCCTTATTAAAAGCTAATGAGAACAGCCAATTTTGCTCTTGCTCTGTGGAAAGTTAATGCAGAGAAAAGCCTGCCAGCACTTATTTTCCTTAATGATAATCAGATATTAGCATCAGTAAGGTCACAGGAGCACAATTAGAAACACAAAAGAAGTGTTTTTCACACGTCATGAGGCCACTGTTTTTCACTGTGTGACTCCATATTCGGATTTTATTGCAGGCGTATTCAATGACATGCAAAAGAAGTAGTTATCAGCACGTATAATTAAACATTATGGTCTAATTGCAACATTATGGGTTTGATCCGGACTGTTAGTTTATTCATTCATCTATCCATTGTTCTATCACGAACATTATCTTCACTGTCAATGTTCAGATTTGGGAAAATGTTCATGAAATGATGTTTGTCGTTACTCAGAATTACACTGATTAACATTACCATTACAGCACAGAAAATGTTTAATATCTCATATTTCAAGTCAGAAGCAAAGCTATTTTTGTAAAAATAATATTAATAATAATAACAAAAAATAAGTTTATATGTTCTCAATATGGAATTTGACAATCTGGAGTTGAAGCTTTAAATAAGGTTGTTTTTAGTTTTTGTCTTATGAAAAAGTAGTCATGGCTTTCTGGCATGGCAGGCCCTCGCTGGCCTTGTTTCACTGCCACTGCCATTGTTTTCATACAAATTGGGAGTAAGTGTGCCAGTGTTCTTGAGGAATACTTCCGAGTAGGATGTGTTGGCTGAAATGTACAAGTGCTTTGTTGCTGTGGGTAGCGGGGGATGCAGCAATCAAATCTCAATCAAATCCCACAAATGTAGGAATGCATTCACAAAGTAGGTGGCCATAAATCTCTGATAGCAAGGAGGAGAGATGAGAGGCAGCAGTTATTTCTGACATAAAAGGATAGTTGCATGTGAGTGATGACTTGAACATATCTAAAATAATGGCTTTTCTTGCTTTCAAACATAGACAAGGCAGCAATTGAGTCAGGTTGTCACCAAAATGTAATTAAAAAATCAATTCAAATCGTGCTCAGATTCAAAAGTCCTCCAACCTAAACAATGAAGTTTATCGGCACTACCTTCTGATCTGACACCCCAAACATCACGACAACATTGTTTGTTAGTGCGTTCCAACAACATAACCAAAAAAAAAGCATGTCTGACCTGAAACCTCTGAGGTTAGGTTTAGGCAAATAAAACAACTTGGTTAAGTCTAGTGTTACGGTTCACAGATCTAGATTATCTAAGTCAGACAGTTGTATACCATCTAACCAACCTAACCTCATCCCTTAAATGTTTGGGAGGGCTGTAACCAAGTCATGCTACTTCCTACCTTTGTTGCTGATAGACTGCAGTCATTGTTCATACAGCCACAAGCAAGGCCATAACCCTGATTTTAAAAATACTGGGGTCATGAGGGTTTCTGTCTGGTTAGAATGATGGCTAGATAGTAAGCTAATGTTTATACTATTTGGTCATTAAAATACACAATTTTTAAACAGGTCGCTGAGTTCATGTGGTCATTGATCATTACCCCAAAAGACTTTTACCACCTGATTTCAACCAATTGAGTGTTTCACTTAGTAACATGTTGCCAAAACCCTCACATACCCAGGAATATCAAGGACATGACCTCAGTGTCAATGGGCACAGTGAGACAATTTAAATTGTGCAGATTCCGACACAACATGGAAGGGATTTTAACCCAAAAGTACATTTTTATTTACATTTATTCATTTGCCTATCATTTTTATCCAAAGTGCCTTACAATTGCTATATATGTCAGAGGTTGCACGCTTATGGAGCATCTAGAGGTTAAGTGTCTTGCTCAGGGACACATTGGTGGATGTGTCACAGTAGGGAATTGAACCCACTGTCACCACCCATCAAGTAATACTGAGTAAAGATGATCAAACCTTCCATTTTAACTTGAGTTTTATGTTAAGGTACTGTATGAAAATTGTTAGTGGAGAGTAGTTTGGAGAGCAAAAGTTTTTCTCATCCAATATTTATATTCTATTCCATTTTGTAAGATTCTTTTTTAAATACCCCTTAAGTAACATTAATATTCATTTAGTAGCTTAATTCAATAACAGCATGTGGCTGGAATATTTGGCATACAGGATGCACTACTTTTTTATTTCTGGCATATTTTTTGCTACTTCATTAGTGCAATTTGGATTTGTGAAAATGTTTCTTCCATTAACACATTAACTATCCTAAATTCTTTATGCGCTTTAGTAAGTAATGGTGAAACACATTTGACCAGCTCAATACTGTTTGCACTGCACTGCAGTTTTTCTCTAATGGCCTTGCCTTGCTTTTTTATAAATTGAAACATTAGTCCAGTCCAGGTCACCATAATTTTCATACAGTGCCTTAGTAAGAGTTACAGACTGTGGGGAAAGCAACTATATAGAGACACAAATATGGCTTCTGCTTCTTGTTCAAGCTAAACTAAGTTCAAAATGACAATGCTCTTTTATAAACGACCTAGTCATTCTTGGATTTATGCTCTTAATTTCATGCTTTTGCAAATGATGTTGTCGCTGTTAAGTGGCGTATTGCAGGATTAACTGTTTAAAAACTGTGTTCTAATGCTGCTGTACCCTGCCATGTCAAACTTTAATAAATTAAACTCAAAACTCTTAATATCATAGGTTTTTAGTTTACTTATCTATCCTATGCAGCTGTTTCTTTTGTTGTTGTGAAATTTAGATGTCCACGCATGGGATCAATAAAGTTAATCTTATCTAATCTAACAAACAATACAAAATACTATAACAGCCAGGACTTAATTTAAGTCTTCAGAAAAAGGAGATTCAGGAGTATCGATAAACCTTCATATGATCTTATGTCAACAATCAGCTTCTTCATTCATGCTGAGCTTTTTGAATTCTGCTGTCTTGCAGTAAACATTCACACACTGCACTGATAATTGATAATGTGAACTTTGCTGGCTGCTAACATCCATTGAATCTGCATAAAAACAAAAGACCAGCAAAGGGAACTACCATCTGAACCAGATGACTTACAAGTTGCCTTTGGAGAGACAAAGCAGTATAATGCAAAAACAGGGAAAAATCAGCCACAGCTCTCTGGACATATACAAATGGTCCATGTTAATACTACCTTGTTTACACAGTGCATTGTCTTACTGAGTAAATTGCATGAAGTTGGCGGTGTTGTTCCAAAGAACAAACAAAAGAGTATTTGCCAAAAACTAAAAATGAAGTAAGGAAAACTATCTGGAGCAGTTTGCCATGTTGGCTTCTCAATGATCACTGAAAGTGTCCTGCAGCTAAAAGCAGAGTCGTATGACAAATCTGTCCCACTTATGTCACGAAACCTTCACCTGCCATTTCAGAGTATACTTCCCCTTCATCTATAAGTGATGCTGTCATTTCCATTTGATTCAAGTTGAGGTAGATGGAGACGGAAACGAAGAGTAGACAGCAGAATTTCCATTTGTGAAAGAAAAACCCCTCAAGTTTAACAGTGAATAGACTACACATAGAAGTAATTGGTCGGCTAAAAGACTTAAAAGTGCCTTTGAACGAGGCATTTCTAACCTCCTGCTGTCCAAGTGACCAGAGGATCAGTAAATAACTGAGACATGCAGCAGGGGAGTATAAGTGACTGTGTAACTGCGAACCAGGCCGTCAGATATCTTCACATGCTCAGCTGACTTTTCCTCAATAAAAGTTAACAAAAAGGCAGCGAGCCAGAGAGAGGGAGACAGTGAAGTGAGAGCCTGTATGATTAAATTCAAAATGTTTGTCTTTTGAAACATACTCACAGTCAACTCCTGTAACAGTCAAAGAACAAAAAATTGCCACAGATAATTAGAACATGTAATTTTCAGGCAAGGCTACATATCTGACGGGTGTGACAGCTTTCAAGGCTACGAGCTAAGAGAAGCTATTTTTAAAGAGCTCATGGAGGGAAGGAGGGAGGACGGTTAAGGAAATAACGCTGAATATATATTCCAAGTTTAGGAAATGGAAATAAAAATTGCAGTCTCAGCGGATGCGGTATATATCACATTTGGCATTCAATTTGGAGTAATGATAATGGTGATAGGATCCTACATGAACTCTGGACCTGGCGCAGGACTCCACTACATTATTTATAGATCACACAACGAACAGCCTCTCGACAAACCTCCTGTCTTGGCACACTGTCGTCTCAGGAAGGGAAAAAGTTTGGCCCAAAAGGGAGATTCTAGGTGGCATTCCAAGAATCACAGGACATAAAATGCTTAACATTGTGTATGAGCTATTTTTGTTTCCTCTTCTGTACATGTACTCTAGTGCAGGAGTAAAGAAAAGTGACTGAAATTTTAATATTTGGATGCTGAATTAATAATATCCAGAGACTATTTTGAATTCGCTTTTTTAAAAAAGTAAAAATTCTCACAGTTCATCCAGATGCAGCTGGCTAAAAGTCAAAATGCATCTTTTACTTTGCATTGTAGTGTACCTACGTAGGCTACTGTTAATAAAATGATGAATATTAATATTCTGAAATATTAATTCATAAAACTCTCGTTTTTCGGGGCACCACCTGAAATTCCGTTCGCCCAGGGTCTCAGGACTCCCTGGGTATGGTTTTAATAATTACACAATTATTCCTAGTGATCAGTTAGTTGTAATTGCTTAATGATTTCTATAAATTTAATCAGTCAATCTCAATCAAAGTCGTGAATCCTCCGTCCAGTGACTTTGGATTTAAACAGTACACACACACACACAGTTCCTGTGATTATGGTGAAATTTATTAACTAACTAAGGTGAATACAAAGTGAGTTTAAATATATCAAAGACATACAACAATAAGGATTAAACAAACAGAATGCAATCAATGAGAATGATGAAGTTCAATGAGAGTTTAGTTGGTCTATTGTGAAAGGATTTGAGTCTAAGAGAGAAAGAGAATTAATGTACTCAAGTTATGATAATAGCTAAGTTAAATTTGGCTAGGAGTTTTAGGCTAAAATGATTAAGGATTAAAAATAAAGGACATCATCTCAACCACAGAATGTAGGTTGTTCAAGCCTTACTGCTTGTTGTTTCTCAGTTTATCCACCGTCTGACAAAGGCTCACTGTCGGCTTAGCTCGTTCATGTGTCGAGTTTTGGCCGATGGATTATCCGGAGTCCTTTGGCTGGCTGGTAGTCGTGGGAAAAACGCTCGCATTAAGGGGCGGTCAGCCCAGGCTTAGTTCGTTGGTTTGATGTCCTCAGGATTACTGCTGGTATAACGGACCCACGTGGCTGAGTCCGAACTTCGGTGAGAGCAGCAGAAGTTAATTCAATTGAAATAACGCTTGGTTGTTCCTGACTTCAAAGTTGCTTGACTTGCGGTCTGATAACTCTTAACAAACAAAACAAAACAAAGTAAATTCAATGAAGCTTCGCGTGGATATAGTAAGTAATAAGTACTGCTGGACAATGCCGGGCCGAAATCTTGCCCATGCTTGGACAGGGAGCACGCTCCGTAAGCGTGCAGAGCGAAGAGCAACAAACAGTTGCTTAGTTTTAAGCATTTGATAAAGGAAAGGAAGTTATTGTCAATCATAATAGTTAAAACATTTTGTGGGGATCACAGCAGATGAAAGAGAATCTTGACTAAATACTTCCTGGATAATATTGGCTGTTAAACGTTCTTACTTAGAAAATATATAAGCAAGTTATACGAACATAGCATCAGATTTCGAACAATAAAATACAGTGACATTAAACAGCGTGAGAGACATTAAAACAATGACATGTAATACTTAATTTGTCCTCTGGGGGGCACTGGTTCCAAGAGAGGAACAAAGGATCCCCTCGGTTATTTAACACGTAATAATTCTGTATCATATCATTTCTAAGAGAGTATATAAAGGTGCTGGGAACAAAGCATTAGTTACAACATGAATTAAATGCAGAAATGTTGGCGAGCATTGATAAAGATTAAGAGCACTGCAAAATTCACACACAACATAGCTTTTAACAAGAACATTGGTAATAGAACTTCTCAAATTGAAGTGGCGAGAACTACTAAGTAACTTAAAGATTATTTAATTAAACAAGGTAATAGGCAAGTTTATAAGGAGGCAGTGTCCTCCACTGGCGTCTGGCTTTCTTCACAACTAGGTGTGAGAAGTGAGAGGGCATGTTAAGAGTCCAAATTAATGGCTCTTTGGTGGGGTAGGAAATCAAGACTGAAGAAGGGGGTCTTTAATGTCTGAGGTAATCTGAAAGAGGAACTTCGTTACCATGGTTACCCTGCCCTCTTGGTCTTGGGAGTGTTTAGAGGTTGTTTAGTTTATGGCTGCTGAGGTCCTCACAGCCTGGTTCAGGTTGAGGTTAGTCTCTGGACAAGGTTAATATTGTCATTTTAATAGTCATGCATAGAGTCTGTTATCTCAAATTCACCGGAAGTGGTAGGTTTTATGGCTGAAACTGCCCAAGCAGCACTTGGGAGTGGAGCAAACCTTTCATCCCGCCCTTTGGGGTACTTCAGTTGTCTGTTCAGGGTTGATATCTCAACCCCCCTCCTTGTATCTCAGGGAGTGACAAAGAGAGATTCTGGATTACTCCTTTTTGATATAAAATAATCAAACCCACACTGGCTTGTTCACTACAGTATCTTGGTCTTTTGTCCACGCTAACCTGGAAATGTAGCTTTTCAAAAGTGTTCTACCGAGTGGTTGTTTCAGCCTGGTCAAGGGCTGTATGTAGTTAATAATAATATAATAATAATAACCTTTATTTGTAGAGCACTTTTCAAAAACAAGTTACAAAGTGCTTTAACAAGTGTAAAGACAATAATACCCAAAAGACAATAATACAGAAACAATACAAGATAAAAGCATGAAAACATTGAAAAGACTAAAATACACGTTTAAGATAAATATAAAATTAGTAAAATAGAATAAAATAAAAGGGATAAAATAAAGTCAAATAAGATCGGGAAAGGTTAAGAAGACAACTTTCTATTGCCTCTACTCCTCTCTGTGATCACTCATTTTAATCAGTCAGTACAACCTATTTTTTTCACTTGGATGTTTCTCTGTGCTCACCTTGAATCTGAGTTTAAAATGTGTAACTACTGTTGTGATATTAAAAACTAGTATGGACAGCCAATTGTGGTCCAGTATGCAAATTTAGTGTTAAAACCTAAAGCCTCCAACGTACACTGCAAATTTACTTTTCAGCAAAGTAGAAAACAGCATGCATCCAGCAGGTAAACCTCCGAACTGAACCATATTTGCATGTTTATAGAATCTGTTTTTTATTAAAAAGTTTGATGTCCTTGCCATAAAAAAAGGTTTCAAAAGCATTTTCCCCACTGTTGACACTTCTATGCATGTGGAATCACACAATTGGCTGAAATATTTTCAGTAATAGTTTCCCGCCTCAGCTGTTAAAAGCAGATGATTAGCTTTCTAGCGGGAGGGGTGGGAAAACCGCCATCTTTGGCGTTATGGGCTCTCCCTATAGAGTTATACTGGGGATTCTTAAACTTATAAAACATCTCTGGCTATGATCAAATCCCTATTTTTTACTCTGGAAACAGAAACAGAAAAATATGTAAAGAAGAAACACTGAACTGCCAGGTTAGCTCAATTAAAACACAGTGATCACAGTGAGCAGGAGGGGACAGAATGGATGTATAACCAGCAAATACTCAGAGTCACTAGATTTTCTGTGTGAGTGCTGACCAAGATGATGACGCACGGTTTTGTTGTTTGTCGATAAAAATAGTACAAAGATAAAGACATTTAGCTGCTTTCCTTTGTTCAGGCATGTCAGTGTGTGTGCGTGGAGATGTTTAAGGAAATGGCCTGAAAGTGCTAGTGTTCCCACAGGTACAGAGTTTGCCAGCTTAGGGGGGTATAACAGTGTACTGTATGTACAGTGCAAAAAAAAGTAACACACTAACAGAACTAATTGAACTATTACTAGTTCAATTAGTTCAATTTGTTAGTTCAATTTATTAATTACTGAGCCGCAGTATCTAGTAACAGAATGAATTTCCCTTATCAATATATTATCAAATAACAAATTATATCTAAAATATTAGAATATGCATCTGTTTGCACTAATACAAGATCTGGTTGAGATCAAGAGATCCACAGTTGAGAGTGATCTATTGATCTTTCCTGATAAGATATTGCAGTATGGCAACTGTGATTCTACAATTTTCATTGTTTCAAGTTGATATTTTAGAGAAATATGAATATTTAAAAAGAGATTGTTTTATGAGTTTGGAGTTATGAGCTGTCAGACAGACATAATCCTATAACATCTGAAAGTTACATTCACCTGAGATAAGTAAAAGCTGGATGTATGGACAGTCATGTGTCTATGACTATAATAAATATCTACTCTATTTTTCATATTACGAGCTGTAATGCTTGCTCATAAAATGCTCTTTCAACTCTCAGCCCCGCACCATGCTTCCCCTGATCCTGCTGAGCTCACAATTTAGAACAGAAAGAATCAGCAAAAAGTCTGAGGGATTTAAGAAAAATATGACAGAATCACAACCTACACCAGTTCACTCTATTCTGCGCCTGTCGTTCACAATTAACAACAGCTCCTCTTGTATCTATTCACAGATTACACTGAATCAGTATTTAAAGCTCTGACTTTAATCTCCCAGACAAAATACATTTACCACTCTTTCTGATGCTTGTTTATTCACTCTTTAAAGGGTCCAACTCTTTAAAGAGTCCAACTCTGAATACATTTCACTGAGTGAAATTAGCAAGGTTCTCATGAATCACAGCAGCAGTGTAAGAGCACTGTAAAGTGAATTTACACCAGAAATAAACACACAAAACAGCTAATTTTGTAATGAAATATCCAAACCTATAAATATACAGATAAACTAAGAAAGTGGAATTCACTAAATGCTATGTAAAGATTCACTTCTCCCTTTCCTTTCTCCTTTAGCATTGAAAAAAAAACAATCACCTGAAATGAAAAGAAATGAGATATTGCTGTCCCACAATTCCGTGATCCAACGTTGCACAAATCATAATACTGCTGCTTGAATTAGTTTTATCCCTATCCAGAGATTTTTAATACAGGAGCACTGTGTTTGACAATAATACATGTTTTGAGTAAAGGTAATACATTTTTTTTCCATTACATGCGCCCACAGACGGGGCTTGATTGAATTCTAGTGTTAGTGCTGAGTTATTGAAAAATGAAAAACAACAGAAAAATACCTCTGTATATACAAAAGGCAAAGCAAAAATGACACATATAGTGTTTGTTTCTGTGTATTTATATAATGTTATTATCACTGCTACCCCTTCAATTCATTATAAAAGTGCAGCAATAAATCACAGCAGTAACACTGAGGTCACAAGCCAAAAAGGTCGGGAAGCACTTATTACAAATAGCCTAAGATATACTGTAAGTGAGAGCACCGTGTTTTCCTTCCACCTGTTGATCTTCTAAATCCTGCTACACACAATATCCTTCTGTCTTCTTCTCTCTGACACACACACACACACACACACACACACACACACACCTGGAGACCCATCTCACCTGTAAATCTTGTATCTGGTAGAAAATCCCTGCTGGAACCTCTCTCTGAATTCTGTGTACTCTGGACATCTGTGGAAAGGTCCCTTCTCTGACAGCAGCCAGTCCAGCTGCCCCCCACTCTGCCTCGTGCTAAAGCCCAACGCCAAAGAGCTGGATGGGGACGATGCAGAGGAGGAGGAGGAGGACGAGGATGAAGAAGAAGAGGGGGACGATAAGGAACCGTGGAGCGCCTTCCCACCGTGTCCCCCGCCACCCACTTGTTCAGCTCGGGTGGGCCACGGCAGCCATAGCAACACCCACGGCAACCATAGGAGCATCAAGGAGGACGCCGACCATCTAGCAAGACAGGAGGAGCCATGGGAGCACCTCTCTCTTCTCATTGGCCAAGGAGTCGCCATGGTCCAGGTGGTGATGTACTAGGGCACCTAGGACCGGCATTTCTTCTCACAGTCACCTCCCACTGGACTGAACAAGGAGACACAGAAAAATGTAGGTTTAATTTCATGATGAGAGGTAGAAATGCATTTTTATTGTAGAAAAAGGAATTTCTCTTAATTAATAGTTTTGAATGTGATTGATGGACATTTCTGATTACAGTCCAGCATTATGAAAGCAGCATAATGTCCCTCAAAGTGGTATTTATCAAGTTAACATCAATCACAGCACTGATTGTTTTCATGCCTGCTCTAAATGTGCGTACGACAGGTATTCTCTTCATGTCAGAGACACACATAATTATTGTTATTAAACCATGAACTTAATTAGATGCACAAGTCAGAGGGATATTGCCTTCATTTCTCCAAAGAAATTTTGTTGCCATAAAAATTACATTTTACTGATGAGGGCACTGCTTCTTGTTAAAATGGAGTCTTGGGCCCCATGCACGGTTGTCATTTCAAGTGTCTCATATCTGGATAAAATCCAGAATGTCAGAATTTCATTCACTTTTGTGTACACTTATCTGTACTCGCATATACTGTGTGTGTCTCTATTAGCCGGATGACAAATCTGATGCATTGTGTTTTATCAAGTTAGTCCAAATGCACAGCAAACGTGGCGTATTACAGAATACAAATACAAAATACAGTCTCACAAACTCCATAATCTTCAGTTAGTGATCTCCTATATTTCCTACAAAGCCTGTACACAATGAGCATGAAATAAATCCATTTAGCTATGACTGCCAGGCATGGCAGGAGTAAAGGTAACTTGGTGTTCAATTTTCCACTTTCAGTGACAGGTAAACATCACGTAAATGTGCATTATTGTTTGTTTCCTAGTCTCTACAGGCCAGAGCTGTGAGCTGTCTGTCAGTCATGAACAGTGGTTAGTTATTATTATTATTATATTATTATTAATGAGTATTAATATCTGCCAGGTGGACTGTCGGTCTTTGTCCAAACATGAGTTTGCATGCAAATTAATTTTCTCATCGGTGTGTCACTTCACATCGCATGTGTTTTTGCAAATGAAGGGCAAATAAAATTCAGCCAACCTCATGGTTTAGCACTGGTATGAGGTGCACTGCAATGTCTCTGTCTGCAATGATGCTAAATGGATTTTAGAGATCAAAATTTAAATTACTTAACTAAAAGTTCCCGAATGATTGAAAAAGGAGCACTTGTAACACACTGTTGAATGTGCAAAGTGGCACCACAGTGACACGACTGACGGCTCTCTGTTTCTTAATGCTGTTTGTGTATGGACAAAGATGTCATCACCCGCCTCCATACAGACAAGGAGTGTTAGCAACACGCACCAAACACATCATCACAAATCACAT
The DNA here is from genome assembly GCF_021292245.1 of Micropterus dolomieu. Lineage (NCBI taxonomy): Eukaryota > Metazoa > Chordata > Actinopteri > Centrarchiformes > Centrarchidae > Micropterus > Micropterus dolomieu. The sequence continues at coordinate 26,269,791 of NC_060155.1, forward strand.
TAGAACTGAAGTGTGAATTCTCATCGTCTAACACCAAACTCATGGTGCATCAAACTGCTTGTACGTTGTCAGTGCAGACAAACACGCACTGTATTAACACTTTCTTCAGGTGACAGTTTGAAAAGACTTTACAGTGCCCTTCACAAAAGTAGAGGCTTGCTCTTCATTTCACTGTTAATGACTAGCAGGATTGCTGGGTGGAGTCTTCAGGGACAAATCAGCATTTCAGAACGGATATGTAAAGTAGCGGAGAAGATGCTTTAAGTGGATTGGGATGCTAAGTATTCCCTATTTATCTTACAAACAAATTAGAGAATTAATTTCAGGTGGATAAATGCAGGCTCAGACATGAAAAAACAATACTCAGGGGCTGCATTTTTAATTTTCGCTTGCTGCACTGTGAGATTACTGCAGTTTGAAAAGCCAATTAGCAAAGTCATCTGTCAAATGATTGTATTTATGCAACTAAAGGCAGGATGAAAATTTGGTGAATGGGATAGCATGCTGATGTTGTTTTGTGTACTGTAATGCCCAGTGGTAAAGCTGGTCTAAAATAAAAATGTGCCTGCTGGACGGATATCTAATTTCTATTTGTGTTATGTCATGGGAGGGGCCAAAATCATATACTATGGAATAAGACTGATAAGTGCCTATTTTTGGAACACTATAAAATACTACCTTAACTTATTTAATGTGCTGATTGTAAAATGTTTTCTGTGATACTGAAAACAAACTATTTACAGGTTCATGAGACAAAGATAAATAAACCGGCGAAGCTGCTAAATGTTCTTCCATGTTAATGTGGGTATAGTAAATTATCATAAAGTCCTCATACATCAAACAATTTACAAATAGGTAATTTTTCCTTACAAATAAAACTTTTACAGAAACAATTAATAGGAATGTTTCCTGATCTGCTCCAACTTCAGGCAACTAACACTACTTAGGGCTAAAAGTAAGTTCAAGCTCTCCTACCTTAATTATTGATCAGTCAGTTTTTTGCGATTATTTAAGAAATTATTATTTTTCTTCTTACTCATATTCAACTACATTGTATATAAAATGCAGTCACCCAATCGCAGGTTTGTAGGCGGCTTAAAGAAAGGTTATATCATCTGTTTTTTATAACTTACCAGTTACATTATTAAGCGTGGGTGAGGTAATTGCAGCTCTACAAAAAATCTTACAGAATTAACTTTAATCTTTGTGAAAAACATTTACAGCTCCTAGCAGCCACTACAGCAGCTTCTGTATCGACGTTTGAAGGACACATACATCACTCACTACAACACAAAACAACATAAGCTCCCCTCCCAACAAGAAATCTACTAACTTGACCATGAACGAATGAATTGAAACAAAACGGCAATTTGGCAATTTTTTATTAGCATGGCTATTCATAGCGTCCATGACTGTTGTTTTTCTCCGAATTATACATGCTCTAACAACAAAGCCTAAAATATAATGATTCAAAGCATCTGTCAGATACTGTAGCAACTGTAGGTCTTCAGTCTTTGAGTCATCAAATGGATTGTTTTTTTTTACTCCCACCTGCATCAAGCTCTTTTGGAGAGCAGTGCAATCCAACCAAGCAGGAAGCAATCAACATGTAATGTCAGTTTTACACATACTGACATATGGTATGTAATATCTATCAAAGTATATTTTTGTAGCCTCGTCATAGTTAAGCACAACATATATTTTTACAGTGATCTAATTTGCTTTCAGGCAGTATGAGAGCATTTGAGAACATTTATGTATGAACTGGAATGAGACTATATGCACTGTACCTATGAAACTCACAATAAATGAAGAGAAAAAAAGATATTTTACAGAAAAAATTGGATGCGAGATGAACAACGGAAGGGGTGAAAGCCAAAGAAGATGAGAGAAAGCATGCGGTGGTAAAGGGAAAAGTGCCATGGGGAGATGAGGAGAGGAAAGGATGGAAAAATAATAGAGAGTAGAAATCTGTAAGAGTGGAAAGGGAAAGGAGGTATGTTTGGAGCAAAGACCTTGGTGTGTGCCATACATAGTTCAATTCTCCTCATTCTTTCTATCCTCTGCATCTCAATCTTACAAGACCTCTCCCACCCCTATTTTTTCTCTCTCTCGTGTATGTCACCCAGTCATGTCTCTCAGTCATTCTCTTTCTGCTATCTTTTCCCACTCATTTCTTCTTCTTTCATTCTTTCTCTCCATTTCAACCCCTCCTCCCATTTATAAAACCCAACCATTCAATTCCAGGAGTATACAAGGTTATACAGTAGGCATGTTGCAAATGAGATAAAACACAACATAGGAAGTGCCACCCCTCCTCATGTATATATATATACACAGTACATGTGAGGCAGCTCATACATGTTAGAAGTGATATTGATTCAGAATATTCCTGCAATGGTTTTCCACTCCAAGGAGCTTAGAGATTTGCCTTTCAAATTAAGTTCTGTAACTTCTTAAAACGCCACCTCTCGCAGAAATAAGCAATCCCCATAACTGCCAGGCCTCCTTCTGCCCCGCTCCTTTCCTCTGAGACTTGCCCGCTAATTATAAAATGCATAAAACATGCCGCGAATGCCAGCGAGACAATAGAGGGAAATTGTGAATTTTTAGCCCTGACATTTAATGTTCGCCTTGAATTATTCACATACCCTTTGCGTATTTACCCTTCTCTCTCCCAACTTGGGGGATCAGGAGGTAAGGAAAAAAGGCACGAACATCTCAAATCCATATTGGAGAGGGGGGAGGGAGAGGGTATCTAGGTGGAATGGAAAAATCGACCACGTGTCGCGCTTAAATAACGTCTCAGAGACGAGTCAAGGGGGAGCAGCGGCTTATGTTTATTGGATTTTTTCCATTGCCTTAGCAAGCAAGGAGTAAGTTGTTGTACCATGTTTGCACAAAAAGGGAGGAGACAAGAGGGAAAAGGAGGGAAATGAGAAACATGGGAAAAGCTGCTGGTGGTGAGGGAAAGAGATGGGGGGATAAAGCCAGGATAGACCGACAGATTGACAGAATGTTAAGCTGGAAAAAAGTGTGCAGCTTAGTCGTTCCCACCGGAGCTTGTTCCTTAAACTTGCCACCCAGCCGCTGAGTGACCATGCCAAAGGCTAATGTGAAAGTGGCCTGACCTCCAGAACCTGTTTAAGTAATTCGTGCTCCAGTTCGGATGGCAGAGAATTATGCGGGGAAGACAGTGTCCTGGCCTTTTTCTTCACTGAGTCAGACAAATTACAACCTTTCTCTGCAGCAGGGCACAGGAACCTACAGCAGAATTCATCAGCTCACTATCTGTGTACTGCAATTACCACAGCTGGGAATCCTTATTAGATCTGACACACATATGTGTTTCGTGTCCGTAGCTGCGGATATGTGTATCTGTGCAGATTCTGTGTGTGCGTATGCTTCTGAGCACCTGGTCGGGCCCTTGGCAAACATTAGGCCAGGGGGAGGTCCATCAGCATTAGAGGCCAGCTGTATTCCTCAACCCCAGCAGCTCACTACTCACCTCTCAGCATTTATGCGAGTCAGCAGCAATAGCCAGCCAGCTGCGCACCTGCTCTACCCCCCTGTAATTCAGGCTCACCGCACACTGAGGCGGAGTGGGTGGGGGTGGAGGGTGGGGGAGAGATGATGATGGAAAACAAAGAGTGACGGAGAGAAGGAGTAAGAGCGGTACGAAAGCTAGCAGAGGAGGGTTGATGCTAATGGCACGAGATGACAGTCGAAGAGAGACAAACAGGGAGGTTAAGAGAGAATGACAGAAGGAGAGACAGATGTATCCGGAGGAGGAGACAAAAGAAACAGAGAGGAGCACAGATCGACATTTTAATGTGGGCTCTGTTTGGCGGGTTGAAGAGCAAATGCTGGCTGGAAGGCACAAAGTGGATACCAGATTTCTCAGTTCTTTCAACCTTTTGTTAAAGGTTCGATTTGGTGAATAACAGAATTTATAAGAAGACTTTCTGCGCTGGCTCCACCCGTAGCTTTATTTAACTATTAACATTCTGTTGTCATTTTTGTTTAAATAAATAAAAAATCATACATAAATCTTCCAACATAGTTCCAGTCCATACCCCTCACAGCTGTACACACGCAGGAGTACATGCCTCACACAAAACTACTGGGCTGTGAGATGATTTTGGAGAAGTTGACAAAGTAGGGGCCCAGAAAATATTTCCTTATACACAAATCCTCCGACAGAAACAATAAAATGTTAATTTTTTCTACAAAAAAAATATTCCAAATGACCTCCTTGTATTATCATCAATGCCACTGTATTTATTATATTTGCAATAATTCATCCAGTTTCGATAGGAAATTCATTCCTTACAATGAATAGGACACCATATCAAGCTCCAATAATACAGTACATGAATCGTTCCGAAACACTAGAACCATTTATATGAGACAGCCATCACAGATTAAAGGTAAAACTATGCTATGCAGTGCTTCAAAAAGTCCAAAGCCCAATCAAAATAGTTTACGGATTACAGCTCTCTCTCTCTCGTTGACTGTTCCTTCACTTTTGTTGAACAGACAAAGCAAGACAAAAAAAAAAATAATGGCATCACAAAATTCTTCCTATTTTGTTTTTACATTTCATAGATTAAACGATTGAAATAATCGAAAAAAAGAACCTGCTGCTCAATGGCTTATGAAAAGATTTGTTATTTGCAGCCCTAATTAAGATTGATGTCTTACATTCCACTATACTGCCTGAACAAAGTGTCACAACATGAATTGCATCAGAAAAAGGACCTTAAAATGTAAAAATCTATACATTTCCAACCTGTAACAGAAAGGCCTGATTGCTAACTAATGGCTGCCTGATGTGTGTTGATTGACCAGAAATAGACCAGAAAGACCTGTGTGTCTCTGTGCACACTCTTTGAATGCATACAGCTATTTATTGGCACTTGATGCTTTGCCACATCTTTGCTTTTAGCTGCAGTGTGTGGTATTTCCAGCTTTCATGTATAGCAAAGTAATAATCTGCAGAAAGTGATATTTGCCAAGTGAAGTTTGCCAAGCTTGTTTAAGAAATTTCAATTGAGAAATGCCAATATGACATTTAAGAAGTCATCCTTTGACTGAATAGAATAATACAACAAGACTTTCTTCAAACAAGCCTTGTAATTAATATGGTAATTTGACCATAAATATTCTGAAATAAATTTGACAATTTTCAGTGGAACACAAAATCCATCCAAGTCTTCCTACACACTGAAGGCAATCAGAGACACACTTGGCCCAACTTAATGGCACTCAGCATCTCATTGCAGACCTCTGCAATCTGTGTGCATCAATTTAAGCCACGTCATCTGATCTCCCTCATTAACGCCAGCAAGTTGTTGTTTTTTTTTCTGGGGCCTGGTGAAGACTTTTTTAAAGTGGTTTGTTGACAAACCCATAAAAGGAGAAACACATCATGATTAAAACACGAAAAGGTTGATCACCATGTTCAAGCTAACTCCCACATGTAGCTGTCAATATTTTATGAGGTCTTTTCAAAATCCACAGAGATGATTAGGAAGCCTCGTCTTCACCTACTGAGCTCGCCTCACTTTCTAGGCTGTGCAGGGAAAAAAACGTGTTTACAATCCAGGGAAAGAACAATGATTAAGTATAAAGAAAAAAAAGTGCATTGCAATTAAACAGCGTGACTGGATTAATCAGCTGAGGACAACAGAAAGAGGCATGAAAGGGCATCTGATTAAAAAAAGAAAAAGAAACATGTAATTGGCTTTTCCTCAGACTCACAGCTACAGGCAGAATCTGTTCTTGAACAAGCAGGTGGTAGGAACCCCCCCCTCACACACACACACACACACACACACACACAAGCATGGCTGGATTACTAAGCAGCAGAGCCAGCAATAATGTCAGCATAATGCTGATAATGTAGGGAGACACACTCTGATGGGCTGTGGTTGGAACCTGGAACCCCGGCAAATGATATGCTTCGCTGGCCCTGTGTGTGTGCGTTTATGTTCCTTTGCAGCACATTATACATCCATGTGTGTTACTGTGAGTGTGTGCTAGTGTCTTATCAGTGTGTTCTCTGGTCAATCTCCAGCAAGACAAACAAACAGCCATATGGTCAATTAAGGCCCATCAATACCTGTGCTAACATCTTTACCAGCTGATAATTAAGAAAACAACAGCCTGTCTGCAGCACGTTCTGCTGAAAGTCATATTATCCCACCTCACAATGTGATATCATGGAATTGCGTATAAATAGCATGCCACTTTTAAGGACATTTCGGTGTGCTATGTCAATGCATTTTAAGCATTTTGTGTGTAATTTTACGCTGTTCAGTCCCTATAGACCTAAGCAACACAAAGAATGTTAACTTTATCTGCGCAGATGTAGGGTTAACCGGTCGACATACATTTATAATTAATGATGGTTAAGGTTAGCAGTGAAGTACCTCAGAGGGGATGTCAATACTAGCTAAAGCTGTGTAGCTAACCTAAGCTGAGATAGCTAACGCTATGTAGCTAACGTAGCAAATGTTAGCAACGATGTAGCATGGTAACTTATGTCACATAAGATAACCTATTGTAACGTAACTAAAAACCAAAAACTAATGTTGTGTAATTATTGTTTGACTCGGGAACCGAACGCCAGACTCCTGGGTCAGGGTCCGACTTGCTACCACCCCTCCACCACTTAGTGTCGGAAATGGCTATTTATGTCCCACACAGATATGTACGTATCATCAGATATGTACTGAGGATATATACATTTGACTCTAACTATGAACAGCAGTAAGACAGTTTTGATCTTCTCTAGCCCATTTGGTCTTGACTTAGTCCTAGAACTGCTTAGACTTGTCTCAGACTGACTTAATTGGTTATAACTAAAAACCTTAAGCTACTGCGTAAAAAAGTATGGCTAAAAAACCCCAAACATTTAAAATATGTAAGAATTGTATTGTCACCATAGTCCTTATAGGCAAGTCCTGCCACTTGGCAGCCATGTTGGTAATGCCTCTGGGCGGTTATTTTGGACTAGCAAGTCCCTCTGTAAATGAATGGGGATAGAGCCATAACTTCACTTTCATTGGTCAGCGGAACATAAAAACTGCATTTACTGTATAGAGTCACCAGTAAAATCTTATTAAAAACACTAAAAGTTTAAAAGGCGTTTTCCCCACCGGTTATACTTTCACTACGCATGCGTACATCTGCTAAAAAAAGGCCAACACACAGCCATCTTATGTGGGCATCTGTAAACAGTCACTCAACACACTTTTTCTTCTACCTTCAAACTGAAGTATGGTTTGAGCTTTTCTCTTCATTATTTCCTCCATAACCTTTTGTAATGTGTCAGGACTCAAAATTGCAGGACCTATGGAAACAGACTTTTTGATCTGGGTCCTGTTGATGGAATCAATGCTGTTACCACAATATATGCTACCACATTTTAAAACAAGGTCATTATCCAAATATTCTAAATAGATACATTTGATGTAAATGTATAACGGCCCTATTTTGACATGTGGGTAATAACCCACTTTTCAAGTAAAGCATTTCCCTTCATGTTTTTCCATCTATAATTACACAAGCTGATCAGCAGCCCCATAAAGTCCCTATATGCATACTGCAACATATCCTTTATTAGTTGCTTGCTAGTTTAATCCCTCCCAAATAGGTCCACACAGAATCTGCTGGGCTTCAGTTGATATTCTGCCAGCAGCAGCAGAAAGCAAATGTGGGTAATTGAAAAGACCTTGGGGGATGGGTAACTCATATTACATCGTACCCTACAGCAATATATGCGTACCTCAAGCTATGTTTGGGATATACATGACATTCACTTATGTCAATATACCTTTCCTAAAAAGTCAGGTTAGTGATGCTGAGTGGTCAAGCAGGACACATTTTAGAAACCACTTAATACATGGTCCTAGAGGAAATTGCCAGGAGAATAAAAAAGCAAACACACCTAAAAAAGTAGCAAGATGGGAATGTGAGCTGGCAAATAAATCAGTGTCTGAAAACACAAGCAAACAATATACACACTTAATGTAGATCATTTCTACTTCTTTCAATTGAAGATGTACTAATAAATATTTATGTGAAGGAACAAACCCACAGGATTATCACTCAACTTTGATGTCACCCCTAGATTTAGAGAGACTTATAGTGTCTCAACATGAATGCAACGTTGCTATCTGTCTGCTAAATGTGTAAAATGTAGTTGAATGAGATACCCTGAAAATGCTACCAGTAACTTTTGTACCAGTAACCAAGCTTACAAAAGAGAAATAATAATCCAAATGTCATGAAATACACGGCAGTGTCATAGCTGCTAATTAGTATCCCATGCTGATGCTAAATATAATCTGTGCAGCCTGCATCACTGAGCTCACAATGTTAACAAGCTCTTAGTGAAACTATCAACAACTGAGCAAAATCTTTACATATACAAACAGTTGATGGATAATTGAGTCAGCATCAGGCCCCTTGTGGGCCATCAGATGCTTACCAGTCTGTCCACGTAGGCTAATAGGGCAGCCATGCAATTAGCAGTGGTCCATATGTAGATGTAGCAATTATTCACACTGTGAGCTGACAAAAGGGCTTTGACCAAAAACACTAAGTAGCATCAATCTCATTGTGATAATGGACTGACACACATTAAACTGTACAAGCTGATATAGCTATGTTAGCGTTTGTGGACACACAGCTGTTAAAATGAGTATATACATATACAGACATACAGATTTTAATTGTACAGAGGAGGTCCTTTGAGAAATATAAATTAATACATTCTAACTAGGCAGCCACCTCAGTTGGAAATTAGGATGATATTAGAGTCGAGGGGTTACCTTTTCATCAGTAGATAAATTTGATGATTGATTGTGTGCAATTGTTTGCTTTTGTTATTGCAGTGCTGATAGATTTGGCATATTTCATGTCAGTTTGAAGGTTGATTTGGGGGTTGATTGATTTTGGAGGTGCTTTAATCTCCAATTAATATAGATCCCCTTGCGTTGCATTTAAAAGCCTCAGTGATGGTGTCACTAATAATATTTGAACTGCCGCTGAGATCATTCGTGACAAGCAGCAGTGGCCACAACAGTGACCGTCAGCGTTCAATAATCAAGTGTGCAGTCACTTTTGCCATCTGCCAATACTGTTAAGTCGACAATAACAACCATTAATGAGTAGAGTTAGCCATAACCGAGGGCCCAACCCATTTTAAAGGAAAGCCAAACCCCCAATCAGAGGAGAGTGTGATGGATATTTTGCAACTTAAACAAATCCGCATCTCATGCTCTGTTACACACATGCAGTCATTCCGGTCAATGAAAATAGAATAAAGCTCCTCTAGTAGTCGTTTACCAAATAAATGATGATACTTATATGCAATCACTGTGCTTTTTGTGGTAACATTTTTTAGGCCAGCCACAACAAAAGACTGCCAAGGCACTGTTCATCAACAAATCCATTAAGCTATTAGTACAGTCAGTACTGGTGTACAATTAATGGGACTATTAGAAGAGTTAGCACTACTGACTGGGTATCTTGGTTCATATCAAAGAAATACTCTAAAGGAACAGTTGGCTGTTAATTGAGCTGGCTTAAGCCCTTATGGGCTATCAGAGCATTGCCAGGCAGGCCATATGTGGGCTAATGGGCCAACCATGGTGTTAGAATGAGTCCAGTGATAGAGGTGTGTTGAACGTTACCACTTGCCAAATTGCTGATCTACACAGACAAACATCTCTAAATTTTTATGGAAAGCAGTCATTTTGGGCTGCTGTGACCAGATGCTGGACACACGGACCCAATACACAATGTGAATAAGAATAACAGGCAAATTAAGATTCACATGGTTCAAGTAGGGCAAGACAATAAGGCCAAAAATGTTATCACAATAAAAAGTTTCATATTTAAATTGGTATTTCTTTTCTTTCTTCTTTGCCCCTGAGTGAAAGTTGAAGAAACCGTATGGTTAATTGTGGTTAAAACTCTTCTTTATGGTCAACACTTGAAGCCAAACAGTGGATCCCTTCACAAATCTGAGGCAGAACATTCAAAACAATTACGATAAAATCATTGTCAACAAATATACATGAGTAAAATGAGGTAAAAGCTTTTTTCAGTCCTTTTTCCTCAAATTAAGTCCTAATTCATGTATGATTGAAGTGAATAAACTCAAACATTAATTGAATATTTATTGAACATTTGTTATATTGTTATTGAAAAAAAAAATTAAATTATTGTTATTGTTTCATTGTCCAGCACTAGGTTCAAGGGAACATGACTTTCCCCCAGTGAGTTGGGCTTCAGTGTTTTTCTGTTTTTAGAGAGGTGGGATATAGGAAGACCCATCCTAAAAGAATCACAGTCACACGGTGTTGGAATATACCATTAGTAACCATAGACATTTAATCAAGTATTGTACAAATTTGAGGTACTTGTAGGTTAGTTGAGTATTTCCATTTTGTGCTACTTTATGTTTTTCTATTCCACACATTTGAGTTTTTTTGCTGAAATGTCAATGACAGTGGACTATTGTCATGACATTTGGCACAGATTTTATTATCTTTCTCAGGATGAACATTGTAATAATGTTGGTAATCCTCTTACTTTTCCTACATCGACATACTCAGGTCTACATTTCAATTTGTCCAATACTTTGGTAAATCACCAAATATCTGCCAACCTAATGACATTCCCATCATTTTCAACTGTAGTTCATGTTTAGTGCTAATTAGCAAATGTTAGCATACTAACACACTAAACTTTTTTAACTTTTAGCACAAGTTAGACGCTTAAGATGTGTTAGACCACATTTATCTGATATAGTTACTGGTTACATTGCACATTAAGATTTGACATACTTAATCAATAATCTGTTTATAAAATATCGTTATAGATTAAATTATAATCTTAATCTATTAGTATTGTTTATTTGCTAATGTTACATACAGAAACAAGCAATAAGACATATTCTTAAAGAGTATTCATGCAGTTGTGTGATCATGCCTGACCAAACAGTAAATGTTTTTTGTTTTTTTTTACATTTATTAATTTAATCATTTACTTATTTCTTACTTTATTTTTACTTTGTTACTTGTACTTTTCCGAAGTTATTTGCATTCTGAACTTTTAAATGCTATACTGCATGTTGGGGCAAAAAAATTTACAGCTGGAGCAAAAGTGCATAATGAGCCGACATTTTCTTACGTGTAATGGATCTGTTTTTGAATGAGCCCGACTTTATGGTTTTGGTCACATTTCCGCTGACAAGGGCTATGTCATCCCTTTTAAGGCCATTTCACAAGGTAAGTAATGGCCGCCCAGAAGTCATTCATCTTCAGTAAGTGGTGAGCAGGCAGGTGGAGAGCCACGGGCTGTCTGGCAGGCATAGAGGCAAGTGAGTTCGTTCTAAAACTGTCATATTTATGCTCATTCAGCGCTCGCCCACACAGCTGCTCAGCCAGAGTTTAATCATACAGAAGTTTCTTTGCTTGACCTATGTAATGATGCTCAATCACAGAGAATGTTAATAACATTTAATATCAATATTTAGATGTGCCGTGTCTTGCATGGACGAGTGGGTGAATCACATGAAAACCTGATTCACATAACTAATGACTAAAGTAATTAAAAGTACATATTTCAGTTAATTCCACCAGCCATGTATTTAAAGATGCACAAGAGTGACCTGTGGTTGCCCAAATTACATTTTGGTTCCAAAAGGCATGTGAAACAAGTGTGCCTTTAACAGCAGTGACTTAGTGCTTTGTCTAGACAGCTGAGCCTCCTCACAACCTTGTTACATCAGCAACTCTAGTACCATGAAAGAACATTGATATTGGATCATACTGCAAAACCCATGTTGACATTTAATGACTTTTGTTTTTTTAAATCCAGTGACAACGTTTTATAAAATTATGTCTTTCTACATTATCTGCTCATCGCAAATGCAGAATGGTGAGGGTGAGCAAAAATCATGGAAGCTACTGTCAATTTGTCATCAGTCTTTACACAGATTAAACAATTGAGATATAAAATGTTAACATGTGAGCGTTAGAGATGCTGTTTCCCACGTTTCCAGTTTCTATGCTGTGGGTTGTAGCTTTATATTTATTGTACAAACACGAAAACTGGATTCAATAATCTCGTGTAACTGGAAAATGCAAAAACAAGTCTTGTTTACCAAAATGTTATATAAAGTGAAGTGAACTTCAACCTTGGCACTGCCTGAACAATGTCTGCACTACATGCCCCTCCACTATCCAGACCTCCACACACTTATTTTCTGCAACCTAAAGGACACATTACTTTAAATCATGTGGGCCTGTATATTACATGACTTAAACCACCAAATTGGATGTGTTTCATGCTATACATTAACATTAGATAGAAATTTGAATGAATGAAAAGTAAAGCTCAACCATTTCACACTTCTGCTCTCTCAGTGGTTGAAAAACTTTAAATGAACACTCCAACAGCTGCTAAGCTAGGCTAACCATTTCAATTAACTACCTTTTTATTGAAAGCACAGACAACTGATAATGATCTTCTCACCTAAGTCAGCAAGAAAAGCTAATTTCAAACATAATTTCTATGAATAATTAAAAAAAGACTAGGCAATATAAAACAACAATCATCAGAAAAGAAATGCATAAATAGCACATAAAATGGGGGAAATTATTCTATTTAGACTATGACACACAAGATAGAGAGTCGGTATTGACAGATTCTGACTGCTCACTAACTAATAAGGCCGCACGAACAATGCTGACCTCATTAAATGCTGGTTAGGTCTTTCTGAGGAGTGCAAAAATACAAGTGGATTATGGTCTGAATACACAAAAAGAGGTGTCCCAAGGCTGACATCAACATCAAAGTTCTGGAGAGCCAAAATGACTCCCAAAAGACTCTCAATCGCTAAACTAAGCGCTAGGCTGTTTTTGAAACCTCACTGGTTTATACCTCCCTCTCATCCAGCTGCATTTACACTGCACCAGCCTAAAGACTTTGAAAGGCTTACCAAGCTGTGGTGGGAAAAATGTGCTCTAATAACAACAAGACGAAACAAACATGGCTACAGTTTTAAGTGGGTCTGTCAAATGAGAAGAAGAGATTTATTTCACCAAAGCCGTGACAGTGTACAATGATGTCAAGAAAATTCCATGCTCCCTGTAAAGGTGTGTTTAGACAAACAGCACATTTCACATGCTGTGCTTTTTTTATTTCAAGTAGTTCAAGTAAAAGAAGAAATACTACAAAAAATATATTCTATTACACCAAAACATAACTGCATTCATAATTTTATCTGCAAAATATTTGCTGTGCAATCTGCTGGTTATGTAATAGGAGCTGTTAAGTGGTCAGTAGCTTAAGCTAGTGTCCAACCCAATGCAAGTGTCAAATGCTTTAGCAAATTCACACTTTCACACAAATTTTACCGTGAATAAAACTCCATGGGTCTACAGATGGCATGTTGCTTAACATCTTTATCTATCCTCACCTTGCATTAATAACATTGAGAAAAATCTTGACTTTGACTATAATTAGTGTCTTGTATATCAAATAGGGGATGTACACTTACGAAGCGTATGGGCTCAGACAAGTTAAGGCCAGTAAACATCATATTCTGCTTCCATTATATTGGTATTTTCTGAAAACATTTATTATTTGCTTTTTCTAGTTGCATGTGGGCAGACAAAAAACCTCTGCTCTTTTCATTTTACTCCTATGGACCACGTAGCATTCCTTCTACTCCTACTTATCAATAGTGAAAAAAGGTTTTGATGTGGAATCTCAAAACATCTCTTTGTTCTGAACACGGCCTCCTCACAAATAACCTCTATATGTGAGGGGTTTTGATAAAAAGTGGAGCATCTGCTACATATTTCAAAGGTCCTAAAACTTCTTCTGTCCTGGACCAAAATGAAAAATATAACCCCCTCCCCTGAGTCCCATGCAGCCTCATCCCAGCAGAGGTAGAACTGTGAAATTTTGAAGGTACCACCTATTGTATGTGTGGGCAGTAAGTTCTACTAGTTTTAATTCTGTGTGGGCCGTGCTAGTCACCAGCGGCATGCATTGTGCTATTGCTCCATCAACATGGAGAATGAGTATGACAGGGCAGGAACATTGTGACCCTGTCATCACAAATATGCTCCTCATTGTAACTGCATTGCTTCTGGTGGTGATGTGTAATCAAGGCCAATTGCAAGGCCGCCGCCTCATCATTCCAGCAGCCAGCACATGTTGACACATGTGTCATTCACACTTTGTCCCGAACACCTCAGCCGCATTGCAATCAGCTGGTGTTTGCATCATGGGCCGAGATAAAAAATTACAACCTCCATTTTTAAAGAAAATAATCTGAAGGAATTTCTCAGGGGAGCACATGTTTCTATTTGAACCTTATTAAAACCGTGCAAATTGAATCTAGTCAGCCACAAGCAGCGGAATTTGAATTTCTGAGATTAGCATTTTGGTGAATCAATAAAAGTAGCAACTCAAGGCCTTTTACAGGGTGGATTAATCCGTATAAGATTCATCAGAGTTGCCCTCTGGGACAGAAGTAGCTCCCCTTTTCTTGTCTGTGTTTTCTAAAAGAGAGACACTCTTGGCCCACAGTGAAAGAGAAGGCATGATTGAAGGCTTATTTCCCCTTCCAACATCATCAGCAGGAACCTGCCTCCATTACAGGAGCGCATTAGCAGCTTATAGTCAGTTCATTGAAATGTGTTTAAGAAGTCCCTTCATCTGTAACAGATGTACTACCGTCTACTGGGTCTCAGTGGGTTTACCTCTCACTCTCTCTCTCACACACACACACACACACACACACACACACAGAGTGCATCTCTCATCTCATCACTCTCTTTCCCCTGGGATTCCTATAGAAAACCATTTAGTTAGCAGCATCGCTCCTCAATAGAGTCAGAAGAGGTCTTGTAATTGCTTCACCAGGCCACAGCAATAACGCTTCGTTTTGATGAGTAGAAACTGCAGCAGTGGCGTCATAAAAATACTTCATCATGCATCTGTGCTGTATTTAACCTCAACTGGAACAACAATGGTTGCTTTAACCTTTCCAGTCTCAAATATCATTATCTACTCCGGTCAATTGAAACACAAAACTGTCAGTCAAGTGTTTCAGTGGTCATCAGTAAATACACAAAAATGAATACTACATGTATTAGGTTGTTATTAACAATATCAGCCACGACAGACAATTCCACAAGCCTATGGCACAAGCCTATAGCAATCCTCTCTAAGCTTGATTTGCCTCACAGTTCATTATCACTATATGTATAGACAATCATTTTGCTTCGCCCTTGTGATGGTGGAGCATTATCTTTCTTTGATCTTCACCTTGAGGAAAATCTGGACTAAACCATTTAGCAGCACTGTCCTGTTCTTCAAGCATGGTTAGATTAAGACTAGGGTCTTGTTGGCCCTTGCTATGGAGCCTTAGTAACAACGGACCTCCAAGGAGTCCTCAATTATCATGGGATGAGCAAACCAAAGCTAAGAATTAGCACAAAGCTATGTTTGTAGCATAATGCATGATTGAAAAGCGGATTAAAACCCATCAAACAGACCATGACAAAGTGTTAGCCAATTCAGTTTGACAACTACAGCCTTTGATAGCAGCCTGTTGAATCAAGATTTGTGATAAGGACCAAACATCTCCTAAAGCTAACGCAGAGAAGGAGATATAAATCTTCAGGCTTCTTTGTTGACACCTGAGTGGTGTTTGAAGACCTGGCCCCGCCATACATTGGACAAGGCCTCCTGAGCATGAAAACTGTAAGCACATCATGTTAAATATATATTAAGCAGCTATACACTAACCCTACCTAAAACAATCATGCATATCTAAGTAAAATGTCTGCAATAAAAGAGCAAACTAATGTAAGAGTAACAAACAGATTGCATCTCTTCACAGCTCCCTGCTGTAAGAGATAGAAAAGGATCAAATCAAGGCAAGGAGTGACGCTTTGTAAGAATTACGTATGGTGGGAATTATGAAATAAAACATTAGGCTGCTTGGTTCAGACTACATGTTATTTAAAGTAAATGACTTCATGATATTTCACACGCTCAGTAACAAGCTTCATGATGTCTTATAAGCAACACTTTAAGCAAATGGTTACCTACGTGAACCTGCCAAGCTGTAATTAGTATAATGAGGATAAAACGTTCCTCAAAACTCTCTGCTGGTGTCACAGAGAAATATGTTTCCTCTCTGAACTGTGTTGAGCTGAACAGAAAGTTCAGATTTTTGATTCACAGCAGCAAAGTTCCCGTATCAGTTCATATTTAACACATCTAGCAGCTTGATGATCATGACCAGAACCTGCCACACTAAACCACTTCTGTGGTGTGGCTAAAAGCAGGTAGGACTTTTTTGTTTAAGTTTTCTCTGTCTAGTTATCTAGGTCGGCACCAGAGTTCAATTGAGAACTTTCAACCATGTATTCCATTCCGCTGGATGGCTGAAAAAACAGACATATTTCTAAACAATCTTGCCTGGCTATGGGATTTCTTTCCCGTAATTTCATCATTCATGTGCACCGGACTGTCATTGCTTCAGATTGTCTCGTGGAACTTTTAATGCGATGGCACCCAACAGACATAATGATACACACAGTGTTCTTTACTGTGATTGCAGGTATGACAGCGACAAGGTTAGACACAAGAAAATTGCACCAAATAATGTCATCAAAGCCACAGAGAAGCACAATCATTTTTTACATTGTACATTTGTATTTTTTTTTTCCTATGCGAGGGCACAGTTTATCTTTTCAGAGCAGGATATCAGACAAATGCAGCATCAAGTAATAATAACTTTTAGTTTGTAATAAAACTCGACAACCTCACACACTTCCAACTAATTTTGAGCACACACACCCATAATGTACGAGTGCACTCTTTCATCCTCTTTTTACGACTCTCATGTATGAGATTTAGATGGAGCGGGGTGGGAGGATGGGTGGGTGAGAGGTAAAAGGTTAAAAGAGGGGATCAATAGGAATGCATCTGCTGACATATCTCCAAACGAGTCCACACACTTTTTTAAAAATCACTCACAACACACTCAAAGGCCAGCACTCATTGACTTTCTACTTATATGTAGGTGAGAGTATATGCATGTGTGTGTGTGTGTGTCTATGCATTTTTAATTGGTGCGGCCTGTCCTTTGAGAGTTCCCCACCACTTCTCAAACAATTAGTTTAATGGAGCATTACTCCACTATCTGGGTTGGCAAAGTCAATACATCGACATCCCGCAGACATAAAGTGTCAGTGCAGCCACTCATACGGCCATGGAAACTCTGACACACACTTTAGATTACACATGGCCTACACAAAGTGCACTCTAGTTAAGCAAAATCCACTATTACAGTACAGTTAGTGTGGTTCCTGTGAGCTTAGACATTTGGGGGAAATATTTATGAGACAAACAAGACTCCCCAAAGCAAGATGAGTATGTTTCAACACATGAAAGTGATCCAAAGATAGCATACATTTGCTGCCTTATACATATTGTGTATAGTAAGGCACACAACACTCCCATTTGTACAAACTACAGGATATACTGTACAACTAGCATTCTCATTACATAATTCTAAAACACAGATTAGAATTTCTCTTGTTTCACTATTGACACTGGATAAGGCTGTTTTCCAAATTAGGCAGTGTCTTGTTTCTGAAATGATGTAATTTCTTTCTTTACTTCATCCAAGAAAAAGCCCTAACATTAAATTGCAAAGGGGTTATGATTTTATAATTGTAAAACAGAAATAATAGTATACATGTGGTTCAATTTATTTTATTTTTCATACAAAAACTCTGATTTGATGGAATAACTCCCATTTCTCCTTCATTCAACATGAATTCATTTTGCTGCTGAATAGTTTACAATTCAAAGTTTCAAATAATTTACATTTACACAAAACACACACCTCCAAAACTCACAAATTAATAAATTGTATCCTTTTGTTTAATCTGTACAAAATATGAAATGGAGAGACAACAATTTGTCGAGTTATATGGTGTAACTATCGTTTACTACATCCCGACTCCAGCTGCTTCCTTAACTCACAAACATATGGGGGTGGAGCCGCTGGGCTGCTGCCAGAAGAGCAGCATACTGAGATTATTCTGAACATTCTGAACATAATAAATAATTTGGGTGTAATAAAGACCCATGGCTATCAGCAGGGGGCATTGTATGGCATATGATGGGTTTTGGGGGGGGCGCAATCTTTCAAAACTTAAAAACGCATTGGACTTAAGTAGAAAACTATATCTTTTAACTGTTTGTGTACCAAATACATTGACTAGACACTGATGCACAGCAGTGGTTATATTTAAATTGTTAGGGACATGCCTCTACTGCCCCTACCAAATTGTATGGCATTGAGTAGAGGCATTCCGCATAAATGTTACAAGCTGCCTGATTGGAGGGAATTAGGTAATTGAGATGAACAAGAATAAAAAACACACACCAGCATTTCATGTAGAAATCTTGAGAGGTAAGAGTGTCTGAAAGCCACTGTGAGGGACACAAGAAAGAAAAGTTCCTGCACAATCAAGGTAGCTAAGGAAGACAAAAAGACAAAAATCTGTCATACAGACCATGTCACAGAAGCCAGTCATAAATAAAGGAAAAACTGAAACGTATTAAGCAATTTCAGCTCTAATTATTGCATCTTGGGTCATCTGTACATTCAGTATATTCATCTACATTAAAATCACCCACAGTCATGCACTTTTTTCCCCTTGCTTTTCTAAGTACTACAGAAACTATACTAACATATTTCTCTATGTGAATACTCAGCACTTTTGTATCTTAGAAAGATTTACCCAAAGCAACCTGAGAGGCTGTCAACAGAACACATCTGTGAAAACGCATCTAACCTTTTCCCTATTGACCAAATGAGAGCTTACTGCAAGTCTGCACCACAGTATTCATGTCACATCTCACCAGCAATACCAGCAGAGTTTGGAAGTTCATTCTTTTCCCCCCCGATCTCAAAGCTAATGCCAAAGAAAGAGGGAGAAAAGGGCATTGAGATTTCCTTTAATCTTACCACTCAGATGTGTGCTCTTATTCCTACAAGCACTTTAGAAACTGACATGCAAGCAAGTTCTCCTTTATCCATTCAGCATGGTTGCCTTGCTTCTTTGAGGTATGTGTCTGAGATGGGTGTTCACAAGAGGTGTGTGTACAAGCTATTGTCTTATTCCTCGCGGCCCTCAGGTTATAAATGCAACAGACTAATTTCGATATATCAAACTCTGGACTCCCACTTCTCAAAGCCCAATAGTAGCGTAGGAGCCCCTTGTGGCCCTTAAAGAAAGAGCGCAACATTGTAGCAACTGTTACAAGAGGTAACAGTAGTTACGTACTGAGTATAGGCGCAGCCCTCTAAGGCTATTGCTATTGAGCTTACCCCTCCGCGCACCTGCGCGGCACTGAGAAAAGTTGTCTACGCCCACCCACAGCGTGGGCCTCTCCTATATCCACACCTTGTATATATACACACACACAACGGTGTGACCTGGCCTTCGGCTCCCAAAATGCCTTTTCTTCAGCACTGAGAACCAAGGTCCAGTGAGGCCTTCAACTTAGAGGGCTGCGCCTATACTCATAGAATCTGGAGTTACAGAACGTAACTACCTGTTCTATTTCGTATAGGCTTCACCCTCTAAGGCTATCGCTATTGGGTTAGAGGCGAAGCAGGATGAGTCAATATAGGCCATATAAGCATATAGGCCTGTGAAATAGCCTCGCACAGCCAGTGAGACAGGCGCTGCACCGACAGGGGAAGTCCCTTGGACTGCTGCCTGTAGTGCATAAACAGGTGCACCAAGTATCCAGACAGCGCACACACTGGGCAGAGGAGGTGGGATGTAGTGTCGTCCTCAGACCCATGGGGGGAGGAAAGAAGCCCTCCTGGCCAATGTCAGAACCACAAGTAAGGCGACCTTGACCGAAAGAAATTTCAGGTCCGCCGTCTCTAAGGCTCAAAAGGGGCTTGGATCAGTGCCAAAGACCAGTGCCAAATCCCTGCGCCAAATCCCACTGAACAACAGGCCGTGTCACTGGCTCCAACCCCTGGTTCAAATACCAGCGTTGGAACGCCAAACACTTGGAGGAGTAAGAGGACTGAGTAGAGGCGGCTTTCGACCCCTGGATGGTGCAAACCGGAAAAGCATACAGCAGCCGGGGAGGCCACAGGGGGTGCAAGAAGGCGTCCACCCCCAGCAGGGGGACGTCCTGCAGGCTCAGTGAAACCCACAGGGCACACTGAGCGTTTTCCCGGTTGGCAAACAGATCCACCTCTGCCACACTGAACCGGAGCCAGATCTGAGCCACACCCAGGTAGGTGAGCCTCTGGGAGGGGAGAGGAGGGCTCTTCTTCCAGTTCAATGCGAAAACCCAGGTGAGACAGTTGTGCGACAAGCTCGGCCGTCTGCACCACCGCCTCGTAGCCGCATATTGACCGGATAAAACAGGACCTCGATGCCCAACCGCAGCAGTGGCTCCAGAGCCGCCTCGACACACTTGGAGAAAGTGCGCGGGGCCAGGGAGTAACCGAACGTCAGGCGGTTGTATTGGTACTGGACACCCCGGAATGAGAACCGCAGGAACTTCATGTGTTTAAGGGATGACAGGAACGTGAAAGTACGCGTCATTCAGGTCAATGGAGGTGAGCCAGTCTCCCTGACACACACATTCCAGCACCTGCTTTACTGTCAACATGCAAAAAGGTCTCTCCATAATTGCTTGTTGAACAGTGACAGATCATGGAAGAGCCTCACGCCTCCCATCTTCCTCCTGACCAAGGGGGTGCCCAGCCACGACCCATGGGGGAGGGATGCCGGCCATGGGGGTGCCTGGCAGGCAGCAACCTCCGTGTTCCACCAAACAGGAGAGCTTAGCACCTGGCGGGGGTAAGGGAGGGTCATGGGCGCCAACGGGGAGGCGAGCCAGTACTCCACCAGGGCCCTCCGCACTCCGCCACGGGCTACATCGTTAGAGACCTTCACACACAGTCAGAGGGGTCTGTTTAGGTGTCCTCCCGTGTGTGGTGGGAGAGACCACATGAGGTAGCATTGTCGCCCTCGTGGGTCCACTGCCGTACCGCATCCCCGGTGGGGGGAGGGAGGCAGAGGCAGACACAGTCACCGGGGCACGAGGTGGGGCAGCTATAGCTGTGAGCCCCTAACCATGCCGTTCCCCCGACGAGGGGAGGAGGGCAGGAACAGGCAACAGAGGAAAGCCATCGGAGCCAGGCTGCATGAAGGCCACACGGCCAGCTACAGCCGGTCCATACCCATGTACGACGGCAGCCACTGACTTTGTAGAGACAGTGGCGGGTCAAGGAGGAAATATTCTGCTTGTGGCATCGGAGCCAGACTGCATGAAAGCCATCAGGCCAGCTGCAGCCTGTCCGTGTTATGCCACTCCCCTGGTGAGGGGATGGAGGCAGGGGCTTGCCATGGCACTATACTGGCAAGGGAAGAGGGCGGGGGAGGCGTACATTTGGGCTCAGGCCAGCCACCTGACCGTGTCAAAGAGGGCGGCGAGAGGAGAGAGGATGTGCAGCTTTGCAGCAAGACCAGGCTGCTTGTTAGCCATTTGGCATGTGATTATGCACGACCTTGCAGCGAGGCACTGCCGGGGGAACTTGCATAATGTCAACAGCATCACACACTGCCCGGCAGATTTCTTCTTCAGAAAAATATCTGTACCGGGTGTGTATGTGTTCTGTCCACAAGAAATGAAATGTCCGCTACAGTTTCTGTGGGGAGGGGTGTCTGAAGGGACCTCCAATCATGAACGGAGAGTGTACTGCTTGTTGCTTTGAGCTTCAAGCTGCAGATTAGCCACTTGGCTAACGGCAGCTGGCTCACAGTGTGGGAAATGTGTGCTTGGTGTGGCTGGTTCGACTGAGACAGGTACAGACAGCATTTGTTCAACAACTTCTACAAAAGGAGCAACAAGATTTCACACGGATTCTTTTCCACCCATAGCTTACCAGTGGTCCACTCTCACCGACAAGATCGGCCAGCAGCAATGAAACTGGTTGCTAGATGTCATTAGCCGCAGCTAATATGATGCAACGTGGACACATGGGGTTCCCCTGGTCGGCTGATCCAGGGACAGACCGCATGTCAGCTACACATTAGCTTACCGGTCGCAGAACAAGCAGCGTGAGCCGGGAGTGAGCGCTCGACTGGCGTGCTATAGTCCACGCGCACCCAGCATAGGTGAACCTATTCTTCGGCTGCCGCCTCAAAGATCAGCTGTGCCATTGAATCCCGCCGATAGAGCAGCATGGTATTTAAGCTGGGGTAGGAAATTTATTTAGCAGCATTTTTGTT
The DNA here is from genome assembly GCF_021292245.1 of Micropterus dolomieu. Taxonomy (NCBI): domain Eukaryota; kingdom Metazoa; phylum Chordata; class Actinopteri; order Centrarchiformes; family Centrarchidae; genus Micropterus; species Micropterus dolomieu. The sequence goes on from NC_060155.1 coordinate 26,292,182, forward strand.
ATATTTGTTAAAAAAATAAATACATCCCAGAAAGGCAAACAATAAATCAAACGCTCTGATAAAAAAAAAAAAAAACAATCATTTCATGTCTGGCTATCTACCTGTCTATCCGCCCACCTGTGCGCACCTGCGCACCAGACACTGCACATGAAAATGTGTTTTGGGGGATTTGCTTTGGAGGGAGGCTTGAAGGAAGGGGGTGAGATTTCTTTGGCTGAATACTGTCAAAATCTAGTTCTCCAACGCTGCCCACCCCAGCTTTAATCCCCCTTTCCCCATGAGTTCCGCGTTTGGCCACTCTTGTTTCCACTTTCCTTTTGGAGTTTTGAGCAACACTGACCAAAGCTGGAGAAACAAAAACTAAAAACGTGCAAACTTTAGTCTTCCAAATCAATTCCAGAACACGTGGGCAACATTTCCCGTGAATCTGTTGTGTGTGCTCGCCCTGGGCAAGCAAAGTCAGTACTGATGTAAACTTGCTTTCAAAGCCTGTTGGTAAGCTCTGGCAGTGGTTGGCTCTTAAAGACCATTGCTTGTTGCATTGTTATTGAGAAATAAAACCAATTTGTGACACTAACAATGTGAATTTGATATCTTCTTGTGCTTTTTAGTTAGGTCTACAGCATTCAAAAGTTCTGGTCAGATTTTTAGCCATTTGATATATCTGCTGACATTAAGGCTTCTAATCTTGTAAGACCTCCCGTGATATGTGATTCCAATCAGAACAAAATGGATGTCAGCCAGCCTCTCTTTGCTGTAAGTGCTAGGCTATATCTACAGTCTATGTAATCCTCCACACACCACGGAACAGTTCAGCCACTCTGTAGGTGGCTGTAAACATCAAACATGTTTGATATTCTCAGGGCTATTCACAAATTGATTGTTGTGGTTAAGATTGAATCTGGACTGTAAATGTCTCCGAAATGTTAGGGCCAAGTTATCATCTGCTTGTCAACTGCCATAATAACTGCTTCCCTCACTCATGCTCTGTCTTTTCCTTCCTCTCTCTTCCCTGTTCCAAGACCAAATAACCTCTCTATTTCAAATAAGCACATGGATATGTGTCTTGATATTGTGAAATGTTTAAAGCTGAACTTTGAAGCCTCTTTGCATTTCCACCCCAACAGAGCTCCAAGGGTTGAAGAAAATCATGTAGCATGATGATGATGACGATGTCCCCTTCTAAAAGCACATCTCATGGGCGCTCTATTATATGTGTTTATATGTGTGTTATATATATATATATATATATATATATATATATATATATATGTATATGTGTGTGTGTTTTATATGTGTTATCTTTGGATTTGGAGTTGTTTTTGTACATCACTGTGGGTGGTACCTACAAGAAAAGGGACACTACATAGGTATTGATTGTGTTTTATTGTCTAATTATATCCCCAGCCATCTAACAGGTGGTGGTGAATCATTTGCTTCAGTTTAGGTTTACATTCATTTCTAGGTTTCAATAGTTTGAAGTCTGTTTGGAGAGAGACCATCTTAATTGCCTAGACACCGATTACATTTCATAATTTTCTCTGCAGTGTGAAAGGTTGCAGAATATTCTTCTTTCTCACTGCTTTTGTAACCTGTGTTCATATTGCTTCTTCATTGTTATTTTATTTTTTACTCTCAACACCTTTTGACAGAACATTACTGGTCAAACCAATTTTGTACATAGAACATTTATACCATTTATATGCGTTAGCTTTGATAATGAAGCCCATTTGTCAAACACAGTACTTACACATTACTGCTCTTATTCCTGCCGGGAAAAAGACTTGGAAATGTTGAAATGCCTTTAATGGTTCACATTAGATGCAAATTGCTCTAATTTAGCCTCTATTTATAGCTAAGAGGAAGATGGTAGCTAAGAGGTTGGTAGGAAGGAAACTAAGGTTTTGATATATATGTGCAGTGTTTGTGTGGATTAAGTTGCCCTCAATGCTGTCAATAATGATGATGTATATGTGCTTGGGGTTTGTGCATTTATTGGCATTTCACTCACTAGTCTAACTCATTCGTTTAACCCAACCCCCACTGAAATTTCATTTGGCACCACAGTTTCCTTCTATTTCATATATGTAGAATATTTTTATTTGTGCAGAAAAATATACTTTTGTCATTGTAATGGCATAAATATGTCTATAAAAATCTTGACTCAGTGTCCACTTACTACCTTTTTACTACCAGACATTTTCAACCAGTTTTCCCTTAACTCCTCCTCAGCAAATCATCCATTGAGCAAGACCATAAAATGCAGCTTTAAAGTTCCAGAAAAAACTCATTAAGCCAACATTGTGTTACAATTTGTTTTTGCATTGTTTTGTTCACCATAAAAAGTCAATAACAAAGGATCGTTCTCACTGGCAGAATTGGTTCAAGACTCTACAGACATGCTAGCAGCTCTACAAGGCTGTACTTTCGCACAGTGGTGCCAACATAGCACCCTAACATCCTTACAATGACAACGCTAATATGCATATTTTTTAGCACAAAGGCCTATAATATTAACTATGTTCAACTTTCTCGTTTTAGCATGTAAGCCAACATTTGCTAATTAGCACCAAACACAAAGTACAGCTGAGGTTAAAATCATTGATTTTGCAGGTATTTGATCATAAACCAAAGTATTGGTAATTCTTAACAGGGAACGGCACTAGATAAAAAGTCAGGGGATTGCATGATTATGTTTGTGTTGTGTTGAGTGTTTAGGATTTACCACCTAAAATCCACGAATGCCTGTACAAATTTCATTACAGTGCATCCAATATTTTTAGAGTCTGGACTAAACTGGTGGACTGACTTACTGACCGACATTGCCATCTCTAGAGCTACTGCTAGCATGGCTAAAATATTTACTGGTAACTGCTATTGGCTGCCAAGTGTAGCCATGCTAAATTTGTTTTTGGAGACAGCCACTGGAAAGGAGTAACTTAGCTCGCAGCTTAACGACATTCACAATCTACTAAAACGCTCATATAACATACCACCATGTCACTGTAACAGATCAACAAATCATTTTACCAGCAGAAATGTGTTTTTTTACTCAGCATATTGGTGAACCCACAACAATTTAAATGAACTAATCCATCACAGTTTCAACTACAGTACATGTAGATCTGCACATGTCAATAGATTGAAATTCTTACATTGTCAAATATATACTCCGGCAGTAGTAGAATTAATTCTAATACATTGCATGCATGGTTAATTTAATGTAAGATCAGCAACATGAGATAAAATGGCAGCGGGTTTTGAAAAGTTTAGTTATAACTAAAAGAGGTATACAGAGAAAGATGGTGAACAGACCACACGCTGAGACGAGTAGAAGTGATTGCATGAATCAAACAAAAGAATCTGCGGAAAATATTCATGGCACCTACATTTGATTTAAAAGATCTAGTCAAAAATGATCAATGAGGATTATGCCATGGTTAAATCATATGCATCTCCTAACCACCAACCCCGCCATCGTCATCACCACAGGCCCCCAAAGTTGCTCCCAGCTGGGGTCCTGGGCTCCCTAATAAATTGATGTGGGCACTTCATTGGTGCCGGGCTGCTGCTTCTTAAATAAGGAGTACTGGTTTGGTTTCATACACTTTCATTAAGGAACACAGAGAGTCACTAATAGAGTAGTCTTCCACTGTGCCTGTCTCCTTAGCTTTAACAGTATGTAGCAGGTTTACAGAGTCCCACCACTATTTTTTGGATCAATAATACATGTATTGGCTTTTCTTCTGGGGTTGCACTTTGTGGGTCGATATAACAATACTTCTACGTAGTGTTCTGAATTAATTACCCCCTGACTAGCATGCATGGCTCACCTGATTCCTACAGTGAAGGTCTAAGGCTGAAAATGTTTCTTTAGGGAAGTGATTCATTTGTATGGTCTGTAAAAGTTGCTCGATACTGCCTGTCAGGATTGCTGCAGCCTTCACAGTTTTTGTATGTGTGGAGAGTGCATGCTCTTTGCTCTGTGGTTTCTTAGTGCAGCACAAAGTATTGAAATATACCTTTTCCTCTCAGCACCTTTGAACAGAAAAACTATTGCGTGGCTGCTCATGAGGCCCTACCAGAAATCAGTGAGAAGCTGTTTTTCTGCATCACAGACAAGAGGAAGGGATAAATTGATCACCTAAACTATTCCCAGTCCTCACATTTAAGCAGCTTTAAGAGGGTTTGTTTTGTCATAGCTGTATATTTCCCACTATGCAAAGATCAGAACGTCTCCCCAGGCTCTCCCCAATTGCCAGAGTAATTTGACAAATCATTTTCTCCAAGTGATATGGTTGTAAAGTGGCTGTGTGCATGGGCTTTCATTCCACTCTAATAACACAGAGCTGAGCTGAGCTGAACCGAACAGAGATGAGATGAGAAAATAGATTGGGCCACACTGAGCTTGGTGATGGCCTCACTGATAAAATGTGTGCGGTGTTGGACAGGGGGGTCACAAGTAAGTAAAATCAGGTCAGTCGCACTGTGTTAATAGACAGAATAAAAATTATAAAAACTTCCAGTTTAGTAGTGGAGCTGGTGGAACTGTATCTACCTCTTCTACCACACACCTTTAAATCTAACATCTCCGATTATGTGCATGAAATTACTGATCTTAAATCTCATTTGCCAATTTTGGAGGATTTACAAAACAAGCAGAAGTTACTGACCTCATGCAAAAACACTTTGATATTCTTTTCCTAAACCGCTCCTATTTTTTTTTTCTTCTGTAAGCTTTGTTTGCTTGCTTATGCAAGTGCTGCTCAAATGGGTTTCTTTGTTGATGTACATTCGTAAGATTTTATTGTTAATATTATGCACAACCCCAAATATACCTTTTCAGCTCCTATTTGGCGGTATCCTCAAGTGAAAAAAAGGCACCCAAGAGTGAAAATAAGAATTTCACACCACGAAGACTGAAGTCCTGCTGTCAGAAATCAGTAGTCTTACAAAGCTGGCAGTTACACATGCAGTGAACTTGAGAAAAAGGGGTTTAAAGTTATTTGGCTGGCTGGCAAACTGTTTAACATTTCCACAGAACCTCCACAACCTACAGTGCACATTGACTGGATAAGCTTCACAGAATGAAAGGGAAAATGCAATATCTATCAACACATTTGTTCTTTTCAGCTTTCTTATCTATTTTGTGTGTTTAAGAAAATAATATTAATTTTGATGTTAAGTCCATATAGTTCACAGGAATCAAATGTACTGTACCTCTGGTTTGTCTGTAGGCCTATGTGCTAATAATATTTACATTGAAACTAATACTAGTAGGGGAAAGCTAAAATGACAGAGATACTTCATTTATAGATTAAGCTAGTTACCTTGATCGGGGGTTTCAATTGGTTTTTATTCGCCATCATGGCAGGATTTAGCTACTGCCTTATTTACAGACAAAAAGGACAAAAGTAAAAGTTAGCTAAGGCTAGCCATGGCTATCTCACCAGCTAGCTTTTACTCAATAAAGCTCTGTTGCTGTAGTTAGCTCTCTCTCTGTAAAGCTCGGCATACATTGTAAGATTTTAGAAATGTTGTTGGTTAATACGAATACGATGTATGTGCTCACAGCCGATGATCATCCCTCACTCCTCCCGTACACTACACAATGACGTCTGATGAAGCTGAAATTTGGTACAACTCTAAAATGAGTCGTACGGTTCAAAAAATGTGTCAGAAACGGGCTCAAATTGTACAATGTAAGCCAAACATAACAGAGAGTAGAGATATTGCAGTTTGATTCTTTCTGGTCTGGACCACTCGTGAATTTTGTTCAAGAGAATGTGAATGTGACAATTTGCTTAAATTGCTATTACATGCCAGTTGAGAATGAATCTGTTCGTATGAGTGGTTCAGATATCTTGAATATCTTTATGTCAAATCACGTTGAGCTGTTTACTTGAACTAAGCTAATGGCTTGGTGGATGGGATGCACAAGTGCTGCCTCAACACAGACATCAAAACTCTATTTCATCTCCTATTCCTATTCCCATGATACCACAGTAACAATAAAATTCACCCTTTCAATTCACTGAACAGACTCCAAAAAGTGGAGAAGACCACCAGTGTGATTCATCCATCTTTGCTTGACTTTGACAACCATCTCCTGTCAGAGCCTTTTGTGAATGCATTGTATGTCTTTTGTATATCACTTTTTGCCAGTAAATTGTGTTCTTTAAGGAGCCAAGACAAGTGCAAAGACATCTTTTTAGAGAAGTGAAAGACTAGAACAGCATATTTACATTAGCGCTTTTTCTTTTACTGAAGTGGAAATCACTTCCAAACTCTTCACTGGTCCACCTCTTCTGCCTTTTGCCCCTCAAACTTGTCCATCTCTTTCTCCCCTCATCCCTTTCCATTCTGTCTTTTTGGCAACCCTGCTAATAACACACTAGGCAGCTAGATTCAGACGGAAGCCTATTCTATCTTTTTCCTCCCCTCCCACTTCAGTTCCAACTCTTGGGGAAAAGGCTAAAGAGCCTATTGAAATCTCTTAAGATAGACAGATCCAGCTACAGCCCCAAATGTTTTCTCAAAAGCCCTGAATCTTTTAGGTTTACAAAATAACCTAAAATAAAACTTTTTTCATTTCCCCGCAGTCTCTCTCAGTATAACAAAAAAGGTTAAATATTATTATTGCTGTTTATGTCAAATTCGACCTACCCTACATAGTAACATAAGACATTTATGCCTCTTTTTCTGTGGCAGGTGTGGCAATTAGTGATCCTCAACATGTGTTGTGTTATGGTTTCACAATAATGGAGACAGTTTGAGAACAATTAGAAAACAAAATAGGATGTAGGCTCTAGGCTACAGGATGATTATCTTAAACAGCTTGAAAAATAGTGCATAGCCTATAGCAGCGGTAAATGGGGAAAAAAATCTCCCTGGGGGAGCACGCCCCCATACCATCCCAGGTTTGGCCTAAGCCCCGAATGTTTACAACATTTGCCTGTACCACAGTGTGTGACAAAGGTATGGAAGGCTAGACGGGTTTAGAGGTTTGGAGACAAGGGCTGCTTCTGTTTTTTACCACAAAGTGCGACTGATGGGACAAGTTGACTCTGGATTTAAAGATTAAAACACATAAAGAAATCAATTTTAGATAAACATTGGGACACATTTTAGTTGCATATTCATACATATGTTCCAGGGACATTAAACTTGTTCAGCACTTACTGTACATATTTAAGTAGTAGTAGTGACGCGAGAGAGTAAGGATGACGGCACTTCAAGAGCATCATTGCGTCATTTATTTTCTTCTTCTATTACAGATCAGATATGTTTTGTTGCTTCGGTGTCGGTGTTGGCACTAAGAAAGCACTGAAATGAAGTGCAAAGAAGTGACTCACTTCTACGTGAGTCATTCTACTAATTGAAAAGTAATCGAAATCAATTCAGAACCTCTAACTGACGCAATTTTACTATCCAGACCAGCCTCCAGACCGGAGTCTGAGGCACAGGGAGATGTTAGCTAGCTCTAACAGCCTTCACTTTCCTGCAGCTGGGGAAACAATGTTTTATTAACAGACACACTGTGATCTACACTGTACACTTACTTGCTCGCTTTCACCCTAACTTTCTACCACTTGCACACACTCATTGCACTGTCCTTAAAAAAGGTGTATAGCTCTTGTAACAGCACCTCTCACGTACATGTCCTTTGATGAATGAGGAGAGGGAGTTAGCCAAGCATTGTGTTGCAATGCTCGTACAGTGTGCTAGTGAAAATCATTAGCAGTGCATTGATATTACTAATTGTGTGAAATATTACTAAATGTTACTAGTGGCGCTCTTTCATTCAGCAGCGGTAATGCACCAAATACAGAGGAACACATTGCTGTTAGGTGCACGTCAACATTACGTTAGCAATTAAAATTTAGGTAATACGTTTTTGACATCTGTGAAATGAAAAAGGTTGAGCATATATTGTCATGGAGTCAAAAAACAAAACTGTTCTGCACACAGGTTCCAAGCTCATGGCACCTTTGAAATTGAAAGCATTTTTCAGTTGAGCAGCACTGGCATTTAATCTACAAAACAAGGAGATTCCTATTTGTATATGCAGTGGTATTGTGAGCCTGTGAATTCCATTCTTAATTGCATTTTTGTTCTGTAATGTCATCATCATCTCCTTGCACTGTGTGTTCTACATTTTTAAGAACACATTTTTGTGCAATTTTAAGCTAGACTAGGGAACTTGAAAATTGAAGCCTCTATGTCTCGAAATGTGTGCATATAACATGTGTCTAATATTCTGTTTTGCTTGTAGAAATGTTAGATTATTTCATGACCTTTAGAACAGTGTGTGTGTGACAAAAAAATCAATTTCAACTCAAATGTCCACATACTAGCTTTATTTGAGCTTTAAACCACAACCTTTCCACACTTTGGTCAAGTGGTGACACCTGAGCCTGTCCCAGTGGCTCATGAAGACTGTGACATGTGTTTGAACGGTCCCTAAAAGCTACCGAGTGGACCTTTGAGGTCGGATTATTTTGTCACAGTCTATGTGTCCTTTCAACTCAGTCATCAGTGAGGATGGGGGGTTATCGGCAAGCATTGCTGTCAAATACTGTTTCATCTTTAATGCTACCACTCTGGGTCACTAAAGTCAGAAATTCTACACAGAGTGGCCTTACACAAAACTTAAAATCAATCAAGAACGATTTTTACTGTCTGTTGTGAGGTTTATCCATAATTCGTAAATCAAGATTTCTCTGGACCAGTAGCTCACTTACTAATACTTAGGAAATAAATCTCGTATTAGTGATCATTACTGCACCAGAATTTAAAGGCCAAATGAGGGAAACATTAGTGTTTATGATGAATAATCTTCTGTTTTCTTGTGAAAATGGCCAATGTATATTGTATATTTACATTAAAATGTCTTTGTACCCATAAATCTAATGATGGCTCCCTTGTTTCTTTAAGTGACTAAAACAATGTAACTTCATGCTGTTTTAGAGTGGAAGAGAGTTACCAGCTAACCTACTCAGAGTCTCAGCTTACTGAGAAACTTGGAATTGAGTTAGTGTCAAATTAGAAAATAGTTCAAATTTATTTCCAACCCTGTTAAATCCAAACCAATCATTTTTCTACACTGTTATGTCCGACTAAATGAAGGCTTTGAACATACCATTTGTCCTTGATCTCCCGAACAGTGCCTTAAAACATTTCTTTCCCCTAAGTTTCCTGGAGTGGGACTAAGTTGATTTAATATGATTTATGTAGGGAAATAAAAAAGGGGTTTTCTGATGTAATTGTACTGACATAAATAACTTATTTTACATCATTTAAATTCAACTTGGCTTGTTTTTTATTTGCTGCTCCCCCAACATTGTTAATGATTGATAAGATTTCAATCCGTTTACACGTGGTGGTGGGGCATCACTTCTTTTGGCTGCTTATGCTAGGCATGTTTGGGAACCACTGTACTAGCTCTTCCACCTGGACCTAGAGGTTATTACCCTCATTAGTCATCAAGGCGGTTTTAAATGATTTGTTACTATTGGGTAGTTTTTGTTTCTAATTACACTTAATACACCTGTATGATCAGTGTAGGTGGATATTATTAACACTTTTTACGCCATGTGTTACATTTTCCTAGTCTGTTTATGTTGTCATTATTGTACTTCTTGGAACATTGTCATGTTTTTAAGCTGCCTCCTTGACGAAAGATGAGAAAGAATGCAACATCCATTAGACTTTTACCTGGTTAAATAAAGAAGAGAAAAGAAAGAGGAAAGTAGATCCTGCTGTTTATCAATGTTATATAAAGCATAGTACATTCATAACTTATTTTGGATTCATACAAGCACAAATGCATTTTAGATGTTTCTAGGGCTTCAGCTTGCATTACTTCCAGCTTTGTCAAACTGAGGTGTTAAATAATTATGAGCGGCTGGGTTGGGTGCTCAACCTTGGAGCGCAGCGGGTGCACTGTCATGCCAACTCCTGGCCCTCAAGGTAAAAGAGGACAAAGGAGGCAATGCATGAGGACACAGGCTAAGAGAAAAAAGGTAAGTCGCTTTAAAAATATGAAGTGACTTTAATGAACGTGTGGTGAAACCAACATGCCACAATATATAAAGATGCAAAATAGCATGTCAGACAGACCTGAGAACGGGTGATTGTCTAAATTACTGCCAGGGGGACTTTTAGGTGAAAATATAGAGCTTTTTTGGCCAGCGTCACTTCTCTCAGTGTAGGTTTGTGATGCTGGAGGCACAGTGCCCCTGGCAACGCTGCCATGCCAACTCCAATCATGTGTCCTGCATCGCTACAAAACAGCTGAGTCCCCTGGGAGGATGAAGCCAACAGCTAACGAGAAACAAACACTTCTCTGTTCTTGATGCCCAATGAGAGAAGGCTGAGGAGAGAGAGAGAGGCTCACAATGAGAGAAGGAGAGAGATGACTGAGATAAAGGCAGGGGGATAAAGAGAGAGCAAACAGAAATAAAGAGTGTAATATGCTGGGTGCTGACACTGAAAAAGCAGTGGGCCATGGATACAGCTAGCCCACTGTAGGTGTAGCTGTTACCTTGTACTTGCTATGGCTTTTCCAGAAATAAAGACAGTCCTGTAAAATGAAAAAAAGTCCCTGGGTTAGCGAGTGGAATTAATTAATATGTGATGCTTTTGTTTCAAGCTGCACCATTCAATAAGTTTACATTAACAAAGGATGAAGTGATGTGTAATGTAAAGTGTGTCAGTTAAAGTGACAAAGCCACAGCAGATTATCACCAAACTGTAAGAAGCTTTTAAGCTCTCTTTTAGCTCAACATCTTTCTCTTGTTTTACTGGCCTGCAACTCCTGTAGGACTATCAGCAGGAAAAGGACAGTGGTGTGACATGAAGATTTGTCAAGGCCATCCTATGCAGGCTTACATAGAAAGTAACAAGTGTCATGATACACATCATATACTGCCGCTGTGTGTTGCCATTTATCCACTATTGAAAACATGTCACAGTTGCGGCCACAAACTTGATTAATAGGTGATCTTTGGAGAGTGCATTCATGGATTTATTAAGAGAGCTGGTTTTGATGCATACATTTCTACCAAAAATACTGGCTGCCTTTAAAGGTAGAAAACTACTCCACGAATAAAAAGGTTAGCTAACTGAGTATTAACGGCTGCAGTGATTACTGAACTGGCTTTTAATGAAAGCTGTTACTCCCCAGCTCTGCTCCACAGTACAGAGACAGTGATTGCTTTCCTCTACAGTTAGACATGGATGTTAGGGAAGCGGAATCGCCTCACTCTGTCTTCCGTGGCCAAGGCACTGTTTAGTGTGGCTCCACGGGGTAGAAGTTTGAAATTAATTTCCTAAACTCCAAAAAAACTGTATAAAAAATGTATCAGAAGATAATGGAGGCAGCAGCTGCATCCCGTCTTTGCTGTATCTGTCAGTTGGCTCTTACTTACTTACTCTCTTTGTATTCCTCTTTTCCCCTTCATCTCTCTATTCTGTCTGGCTTCGGCCATCTCTCTCATTCCCTCTTTCTCACATAACTTGCTTCCCACTCTCCCTCTGAATCTATATCCACAGGCATTTTCGGAATCTTCTTTCAGCTTCACAGCAATGGAGGAGCAACATCATTTTCAGGCTTCTATTCATCCTTTTGGCTTCATCTCGCTGCCTTTATCGGCGTGAAAAAAAATAGAGAGGGGAAGGGGAAAAGCTCTGCTGAAGACATATAATATGCCGCCTACATGTTTAAATGGGCTGAACATGAATATACGACTCAAGCCTTTGTGGAGCTTAATGTAATGACTATGTCTTAACCTTCCCACCTCACTTTTAGGAATATGTGTGTTTAGCTTTGATAACAGGAAGCATTAGAAATTAAAAATCAAGGGCAACTGGACTTGGTTGAAGATACTGGAAGACGTTTCGTCCCTCATCCAAAGGACTTCTTCAGTTCTGACTGACTGGCAGGGAAACTCAGCTATTTAACCTCAGTGGGGTCGTTATCCCGGGTCATCGATACCGCTGGTTTGTTAGTGTTCCTTGTTGCTGTGACGACAGTCGTTACAGTCGTTAAGACTACCGGTGGCCAAGACTGAACGACCATCGTTGGTATCTTCACCTGAGGCCAATAGGTTACGTTTGTTGAGTTTCCTGGGAAGTGATGAAAGGACAGCATTGTAAGTGGGGGATAAGTGGTGG